>NC_067250.2:330714230-331023789 GCF_019359855.2 Lolium perenne | reverse complement strand
CCATCGTTGTCTGCTGCTCCGAAGAAGCAGGTGTCTACCAGTTGCTGGCGCTTGATCTCGATCCATGGTTCTTCAAGGCGGTGGACAAAATCCGGCGAGGGTTTCTGTGGGCTGGATCCGATGACGCTAAGGGTGGATGTTGCCGGTTGCTTGGAGGCTAGTTTGCCAACCCAAGGGACTTGGGGGTTTGGGCCTTTACGACCTTCGTCGCATGAACACAGCCTTGCATACGCGATGGTTGTGGTTCAACAAGACTGATGCTCAGAAACCATGGGCGGGCCTGGATGTCAACGTCGGCAAAGACTGTGTCGCGGTTTTCAATGCCTCTGTGCGCATAGAGCTTGGCAACGGGGACACGACCATGTTTTGGGAGGACCCCTAGATTCGTGGACCTACTGCACATGCCATAGCGCCCGACCTCCTTCTCCTTGTGAGGCCGGCTGTGCGCCGTCGGCGGTCGTTACGGGACGGCCTCCTAGGCAACTCCTGGGCCTCCGATATCTCAGGGGCTCTTACGGTTCCGGCGGTGGTCCAGTACTTGCGCTTGTGGGCTGCAGTGGCTGCCGTGCCGTTCCAGGAGCACGGAGAAGACATTGCGGACAAGGTCACTTGGAAGTGGCGAGGCGATGGTCAATTCTCTTCCAAATTGGCTTATCGTCTTCTGTTCCAAGGCACCATCGGCTTGCCCGGAGCACACTTGGTTTGGCACTCCTTTGCGCCGCTCAAATTCAAGATGCACGCTTGGCTTGCACTGCGGAGGCGGTGCTGGATGGAGGATCGACGTCTCCGGAGAGGGTTGCCGTCCCATTCGCTTTGCCCGCTGTGCGACGTCGCGGATGAGACCTTGGACCACATGTCCTTGCAATGCATCTTTGCTCATGAGGTTTGGGCTGGCCTCATCGCGCGGTTGGATCTCCCCGCCATCCTGCCCGGGCACGACGCCACCCTCAATGAGTGGTGGTATAACGCCTCTGGGCGCTTCCTTCGCGCCGACCGCAAGAAAGCCAACTCCGTCATCATGCTAACCCTTCGATACCTTTGGTTAGAACGAAATGCTAGGGTTTTTGAGGGGCATAGGTCCACCACGGCAGCGACCTTGAGCTTGATCTTGGATGAGTGGCAGGCTTGGTTGGATTGTAGAGGCGGGTTAGTGAGAGCAGTGCACTAGTGCCTCTCGGCCTTAGGCCGCTCTCAATCACCCAAAGTGGCGGTTGAGATGGTGGTGCTTGGAAGGACTCTCCTTCCAAGTTGTAATCGTGTTGTATGGGACATTCTTTTTCGTCCGTCTTCTCAAGCTTAATACAATAGCGTGCAGATCTCGTGAGGGTTCTCGAAAGAAAAAAAAGCAGGGAGTGGCAGCGAGGAAGGCGACGGCGTCTCGCCCGGGCCAGCGGCGACGGCGGCCGTTCGGCGCATGGTTGGTATGGTCTTGGTCGATCGACTCAGCGACTCTGTATCTAGCTGGGCTGAGCTTTGGTAGGCGTGTGTGTTTGTTTGTGTCCGCTGCGATGCGATGCCAGCGCGCGCGTGGGTTCAATTCAACTAGATTTAATTGTGCGTCTTGACGCACGATCCCGTAAAATATGTACCAAGGCACAACTTATATAGCAGCGATGAAATTTATGACGGGTAAATGAAAATACATTTTGTAGGATTTACAAAACAAAGACACCGAAAAAAGGATAGAAGACAAGTAAAACTTTGTTATCTATGTTGTTCAAAAGTACCAAGAATAGAGGTGTGCTTCGGTGCGCACCCTCTCCAAACTCGCGACTTATCGCCGAAGGGTACGGTGGTCCCGATTTTGTTTTTTTTTGTGCTGCCCGCCGAAACCCATATCCAAGCCCAGTGCAAGACTCGTATGGGTATACAGGGCCTGGGCGTATCTATACGGACGACCGCACGTTGGTGGGTCCCACGTGCTAAGCTAATCACCGTGATTAGCTCCCATTGCATGCATCGTTTTCATGGGTACTGGAGATCTGATCGAGCTGTTCCACGCCGTCGCAGGGTTGAACGCAAGCGGTTGTTGCCGGCCCGGCCGTCGGCGGTTGTTGCCGGCACGTCCGTCGCCGCCGGTGGTTTTTTCGCATCTCGACGCCGCCGACCGCGCGCGAAGCCCTCCCGCAGATCGACGACCTTGGAAAGGCGCGCCACCGGCTCGGCATCTTCCCCGCTAGGGTTTAAAATTACAGGTACCATGACTTCATCTTGTAGCATAGTAAGAGGACGCAATTCTGCCGGTTTTTTAATTCTAATTATGGTCCAATACTACAGAATATGGAGAACTCTATATCTGGTATGATTGAGGAACAAAACGAGTACGTCGGCTATAATTCCGATGACTCTGAAATGGAGGAAAATTTGCAGCACGAAGCCGGCTGGAGCGAAGACGAGTTTGATGTGAGCCACTATTTTTCATTTCGATTACCAGCAGTCCAGCATCATCAAATTATATATGGTTCCTCATGTCATAATTTATGCAGATTGCGTATGATGAATTTGATAATGATGACAACCATGGTGAACACACAGACGATCAAAATGATGAGAACCATGGTGAACACACAGGCATCCTAAATACTAGTGAGGTATGTGTAGTGACTCATACAGTGACATAAAATGATGCATGAAATGATGGCAACTGTAAAATTTACGGTTACTAAATTTCGCAATGCATTAATAAATTTCAGGCACAATTTGACACGCAGCTTGAGTACGACTATTACGGTGAATCTGACTTGGACACGGGCCACACTGATGATGTGGAAGGTGCATCAGTTCCTGAGGATTTTGTTGACATGAGCCAGGTTGTTATCTCTTTTTTATCAGTCTTATATAGCTGGAACACATAAATTTATAGTTTTAATTAATGCCTACGTTTTCTACTTGCAGGCGACGCCAAGCGCTAGTCAGCCTGAGAAACCACAGAAAGGTAGCAATGGCAATGAATATCCTGATAGTGATCGGGATTTATACTGGATGATAAAAGAGATGACTTTTATTTCTGAAGCAGCAGCACATTCTTTCTACAACAGATATGCTAAAGATTATGGGTTCAGCGTCCGGCTAGACCAGGTTAAGCGGTTTGATGATGGAGTAATTCGGTTAAGGCGTTTTGTGTGTTCCAGACAGGGCAGACGTCCCAAAAACCAACTGACCACGGAAGGCCATGTATATAGGCACATACCTGAGTCTCGCTGCGGCTGCAAGGCACGTTTGGTGGTCAAGTTTGATGGAAGAACTGGTTTCTGGGTTGTTGAAGATTTTCGTGACAAACATAACCATGACCCAGCTGAACCATGTCAGACTCCGTTTCTTCGGTCCCATAGGACGATCAACGATGCGCAGAGATCTGAGATATTATCAATGGGATCCATGGGGATCAGGAAGCACCTCATTATGAGAAAATTCATTGCAGGCTCCGGTTCATTTGCTGGTGTTGGATTCACAAGAAAGGATTTGTACAACATGTGCTCTAGGGAGAGGAGGAGGCTGCTTTTCGACGGTGACGCTACCACAGCCATCCGCATTATGTCAAAGAGGAAAAAGAGGGACCCTGAATTTTTCTTTGAATATGACGTTGATGAAAAAGGCCGTCTGAAGCACATGTTCTGGTGTGATTCCCAGTCACGTAGGGATTACCAGGACTACGGAGATGTGCTGGTGTTTGATAGCACATACAAGATGAATAAATATAAGATGCCATTTGTTCCTTTTGTGGGCTTGAACAACCATCGTAGGACAACAGTTTTTGGGTCTGCCATCCTTTCAAGTGAGAATGAACAAACATATGTTTGGCTTCTAAAGACTTTCCTCAAAGCGATGTGTCAACAGAAGCCAAAGGCAGTAATCACGGATGCAGATGCGGCGATGATCGCCGCAATCGGCGAAGTATTTTCTAGTGTGCCGCATCGCATCTGCAGCTTTCACATTGAAAAAAATATGGAGATGCATCTACCTAACAAGTCACTGAACGAGTTCAGGACTCTTTTGTATTACACCACCTCAGAGCAAGTATTTGAGGAGCGATGGCATGCATTTTACAGAAAATGGCAATCCCCAAAAACCAGAACATGGATGAAGAGGATGTACACCAAGAGGAAACTTTGGGCTGCAGCGTATCTCTCTCAAGGATTCTGGCTGGGTATGAAAAGTAACCAGCGGAGTGAAAGTTTAAACTCTTGTCTGCACCTGCACCTAGATGGGGAAATGACAATTGTTCCTCCTCCTCCACAGACACGACAACAAGACATAGATAATAAAACAGCTCTAAAAACACTGATAAAGATGAGGCAACGCCGTCGTCCCTCCTAGGATGTTCATTCCACTTGCTCCTCCTTCGCTGTTTTAGTCCTCCTCATCACCGACGGGGCCGTCAATGTGGTAGCGGTATGGGAGGCAGTGCATGTTGAAACGGTCGGGAAAGATGACGTGGAAGTTGGTGAAGATATTGTAGGTAGTGAAAGCGATAAACTCACAACCACACCAGAACACCTGCCCGAGGAGGTGGTGCGCGTCGAAGGGGTTCCTGAAGTGGACGAAGAGGCCTATCTCATGGTTGCTGTTGCCGTCGAAGTGGGACTCGATCGTGTACATGGGCGGCGAGCCTAGAGGGAGGTTGAGGTGGCGGTAGCCCTGCGAGAGAAAGAACTCGGCTAGCGCCCTGTCGCCCCTCCACCTCGATATCGCCCAGATGCGCAGCTCGTTCTCCACGATGACACCCTCCGGCCACTCCCTCTCGCGCACGGTGGCCGGGCGACGGTAAGTTGGGCCAAAGAACTCCATGGTGGCAGCTAGGGTTTGGTGTTTCTGTGGCTAGTCCACGGATGCGGTGGTAGATGGATGAAGCAGAAGAGTGCGTGAGATGTGTGAGAGAAGAGGAAGAAGAGGTGCTCTTATATATAGATGGGGGAGTTTGTAAAATTCACTTAAATAATGCACACAAATTTCACTTTAATACTGATGCCAGCCAACTCGATGGCACGCTGAGACGAGGGCAACCTCTGAGACGATGTCACGGTGCTGAAACGGTGGTTGGCATGCATGAGAACGTGGCGCGGGTAATTTAATAGCGTGCTGCATGGCGCATGCATGTAAAGGTGGTGACCTGATCGAGGGCTGCAGCAGGCGGAGGCAGGCCTAGACGGGCCAGTTGGCAAAGCTTTGACGCGCGAGCGGCCCAGCGGTTATATCTCTGTCTCTGCCTTTCTCAAATTAAACAACCTATTACGCCCTAAAAACCGTGTGACATTAGAAATAGTCTGAATTACAAACAATTGTCTTAATTAAAAAAAGTAGTGTTTTCAGTTGATTATGTTAGGTTTTTGGTAGTCATCTTTTTGTTGGTTTCACCCAAGGGTTGTGGGCCCACTTTGTGGCCTGGGTAGAGCCGTTTTGCACGTAAACCATGTGTGCGGGCTCCCGTGAGGTAGCTAGGCAAGGAGCACATGATTTCTTCCATGGATGGTGATGTAAGTGGTGTTTGGATGCCATGGTGAAGCAGATCCCAAAAGATGGGACCACCATGCACACGCGCCGTCAGACGATCCACTGTTTTGACACCTCGTTCTGACGAGAACCCTATATTTCAGGGGTCTACACCACATGAACATGGGCATTCACACATGCACAAGCCTAAACCCATGGCTAGGAGTGGGTGGGGTGACATGGTGCACCAGTGCCCACCACATGGGGTAACCCAAGGGTTGTGGGCCCACTTTGTGGCCTGGATAGAGCCGTTTTGCACGTAAACCATGTGTGCGGGCTCCCGTGAGGTAGCTAGGCAAGGAGCACATGATTTCTTCCATGGATGGTGATGTAAGTGGTGTTTGGATGCCATGGTGAAGCAGATCCCAAAAGATGGGACCACCATGCACACGCGCCGTCAGACGATCCACTGTTTTGACACCTCGTTCTGACGAGAACCCTATATTTCAGGGGTCTACACCACATGAACATGGGCATTCACACATGCACAAGCCTAAACCCATGGCTAGGAGTGGGTGGGGTGACATGGTGCACCAGTGCCCACCACATGGGGTAACCCAAGGGTTGTGGGCCCACTTTGTGGCACAGGTAGAGCCGTTTTGCACGTAAACCATGTGTGCGGGCTCCCGTGAGGTAGCTAGGCAAGGAGCACATGATTTCTTCCATGGATGGTGATGTAAGTGGTGTTTGGATGCCATGGTGAAGCAGATCCCAAAAGATGGGACCACCATGCACACGCGCCGTCGGACGATCCACTGTTTTGACACCTCGTTCTGACGAGAACCCTATATTTCAGTGGGTCTACACCACATGAACATGGGCATTCACACATGCACAAGACTAAAAGCATGGCTAGGAGTGGGTGGGGTGACATGTTGCACCTGTGCCCACAACATGGGGTAACCCAAGGGTTGTGGGCCCACTTTGTGGCCTGGGTAGAGCCGTTTTGCACGTAAACCATGTGTGCGGGCTCCCGTGAGGTAGCTAGGCAAGGAGCACATGATTTCTTCCATGGATGGTGATGTAAGTGGTGTTTGGATGCCATGGTGAAGCAGATCCCAAAAGATGGGACCACCATGCACACGCGCCGTCGACGATCCACTGCTTTGACACCTCGTTCGACGAGAACCCTATATTTCAGTGGGTCTACACCACATGAACATGGGCATTCACACATGCACAAGCCTAAACCCATGGCTAGGAGTGGGTGGGGTGACATGGTGCACCAGTGCCCACCACATGGGGTAACCCAAGGGTTGTGGGCCCACTTTGTGGCCTGGTAGAGCCGTTTTGCACGTAAACCATGTGTGCGGGCTCCCGTGAGGTAGCTAGGCAAGGAGCACATGATTTCTTCCATGGATGGTGATGTAAGTGGTGTTTGGATGCCATGGTGAAGCAGATCCCAAAAGATGGGACCACCATGCACACGCGCCGTCGACGATCCACTGTTTTGACACCTCGTTCTGACGAGAACCCTATATTTCAGTGGTCTACACAACATGAACATGGGCATACACACATGCACAACCCTAAACCCATGGCTAGGAGTGGGTGGGGTGACATGGTGCACCAGTGCCCACCACATGGGGTAACCCAAGGGTTGTGGGCCCACTTTGTGGCCCTGGTAGAGCCGTTTTGCACGTAAACCATGTGTGCGGGCTCCCGTGAGGTAGCTAGGCAAGGAGCACATGATTTCTTCCATGGATGGTGATGTAAGTGGTGTTTGGATGCCATGGTGAAGCAGATCCCAAAAGATGGGACCACCATGCACACGCGCCGTCAGACGATCCACTGTTTTGACACCTCGTTCTGACGAGAACCCTATATTTCAGGGGTCTACACCACATGAACATGGGCATTCACACATGCACAAGCCTAAACGCATGGCTAGGAGTGGGTGGGGTGACATGGTGCACCAGTGCCCACCACATGGGGTAACCCAAGGGTTGTGGGCCCACTTTGTGGCCTGGGTAGAGCCGTTTTGCACGTAAACCATGTGTGCGGGCTCCCGTGAGGTAGCTAGGCAAGGAGCACATGATTTCTTCCATGGATGGTGATGTAAGTGGTGTTTGGATGCCATGGTGAAGCAGATCCCAAAAGATGGGACCACCATGCACACGCGCCGTCGACGATCCACTTGTTTTGACACCTCGTTCTGACGAGAACCCTATATTTCAGGGGTCTACACCACATGAACATGGGCATTCACACATGCACAAGCCTAAACGCATGGCTAGGAGTGGGTGGGGTGACATGGTGCACCAGTGCCCACCACATGGGGTAACCCAAGGATTGTGGGCCCACTTTGTGGCCTGGGTAGAGCCGTTTTGCACGTAAACCATGTGTGCGGGCTCCCGTGAGGTAGCTAGGCAAGGAGCACATGATTTCTTCCATGGATGGTGATGTAAGTGGTGTTTGGATGCCATGGTGAAGCAGATCCCAAAAGATGGGACCACCATGCACACGCGCCGTCGCACGATCCACTGTTTTGACACCTCGTTCTGACGAGAACCCTATATTTCAGGGGTCTACACCACATGAACATGGGCATTCACACATGCACAACCCTAAACCCATGGCTAGGAGTGGGTGGGGTGACATGGTGCACCAAAGTGCCCACCACATGGGGTAACCCAAGGGTTGTGGGCCCACTTTGTGGCCTGGTAGAGCCGTTTTGCACGTAAACCATGTGTGCGGGCTCCCGTGAGGTAGCTAGGCAAGGAGCACATGATTTCTTCCATGGATGGTGATGTAAGTGGTGTTTGGATGCCATGGTGAAGAACATCACATAAGATGGGACCACCATGCACACGCGCCGTCAGACGATCCACTGTTTTGACACCTCGTTCTGACGAGAACCCTATATTTCAGGGGTCTACACCACATGAACATGGGCATTCACACATGCACAAGCCTAAACCCATGGCTAGGAGTGGGTGGGGTGACATGGTGCACCAGTGCCCACCACATGGGGTAACCCAAGGGTTGTGGGCCCACTTTGTGGCCTGGGTAGAGCCGTTTTGCACGTAAACCATGTGTGCGGGCTCCCGTGAGGTAGCTAGGCAAGGAGCACATGATTTCTTCCATGGATGGTGATGTAAGTGGTGTTTGGATGCCATGGTGAAGCAGATCCCAAAAGATGGGACCACCATGCACACGCGCCGTCAGACGATCCACTGTTTTGACACCTCGTTCTGACGAGAACCCTATATTTCAGGGGTCTACACCACATGAACATGGGCATTCACACATGCACAAGCCTAAACGCATGGCTAGGAGTGGGTGGGGTGACATGGTGCACCAGTGCCCACCACATGGGGTAACCCAAGGGTTGTGGGCCCACTTTGTGGCCTGGGTAGAGCCGTTTTGCACGTAAACCATGTGTGCGGGCTCCCGTGAGGTAGCTAGGCAAGGAGCACATGATTTCTTCCATGGATGGTGATGTAAGTGGTGTTTGGATGCCATGGTGAAGCAGATCCCAAAAGATGGGACCACCATGCACACGCGCCGCCGTACGATCCACTGTTTTGACACCTCGTTCTGACGAGAACCCTATATTTCAGGGGTCTACACCACATGAACATGGGCATTCACACATGCACAACCCTAAACCCATGGCTAGGAGTGGGTGGGGTGACATGGTGCACCAGTGCCCACCACATGGGGTAACCCAAGGGTTGTGGGCCCACTTTGTGGCCTGGTAGAGCTGCTTTGCACGTAAACCATGTGTGCGGGCTCCCGTGAGGTAGCTAGGCAAGGAGCACATGATTTCTTCCATGGATGGTGATGTAAGTGGTGTTTGGATGCCATGGTGAAGCAGATCCCAAAAGATGGGACCACCATGCACACGCGCCGCCGTACGATCCACTGTTTTGACACCTCGTTCTGACGAGAACCCTATATTTCAGGGGTCTACACCACATGAACATGGGCATTCACACATGCACAAGCCTAAACCCATGGCTAGGAGTGGGTGGGGTGACATGGTGCACCAGTGCCCACCACATGGGGTAACCCAAGGGTTGTGGGCCCACTTTGTGGCCTGGGTAGAGCCGTTTTGCACGTAAACCATGTGTGCGGGCTCCCGTGAGGTAGCTAGGCAAGGAGCACATGATTTCTTCCATGGATGGTGATGTAAGTGGTGTTTGGATGCCATGGTGAAGCAGATCCCAAAAGATGGGACCACCATGCACACGCGCCGTCGACGATCCACTGCTTTGACACCTCGTTACGACGAGAACCCTATATTTCAGGGTCTACACCACATGAACATGGGCATTCACACATTCACAAGCCTAAACCCATGGCTAGGAGTGGGTGGGGTGACATGGTGCACCAAAGTGCCCACCACATGGGGTAACCCAAGGGTTGTGGGCCCACTTTGTGGCACTGGTAGAGCCGTTTTGCACGTAAACCATGTGTGCGGGCTCCCGTGAGGTAGCTAGGCAAGGAGCACATGATTTCTTCCATGGATGGTGATGTAAGTGGTGTTTGGATGCCATGGTGAAGCAGATCCCAAAAGATGGGACCACCATGCACACGCGCCGTCAGACGATCCACTGTTTTGACACCTCGTTCTGACGAGAACCCTATATTTCAGGGGTCTACACCACATGAACATGGGCATTCACACATGCACAAGCCTAAACGCATGGCTAGGAGTGGGTGGGGTGACATGGTGCACCAGTGCCCACCACATGGGGTAACCCAAGGGTTGTGGGCCCACTTTGTGGCCTGGGTAGAGCCGTTTTGCACGTAAACCATGTGTGCGGGCTCCCGTGAGGTAGCTAGGCAAGGAGCACATGATTTCTTCCATGGATGGTGATGTAAGTGGTGTTTGGATGCCATGGTGAAGCAGATCCCAAAAGATGGGACCACCATGCACACGCGCCGTCAGACGATCCACTGTTTTGACACCTCGTTCTGACGAGAACCCTATATTTCAGGGGTCTACACCACATGAACATGGGCATTCACACATGCACAACCCTAAACCCATGGCTAGGAGTGGGTGGGGTGACATGGTGCACCAGTGCCCACCACATGGGGTAACCCAAGGGTTGTGGGCCCACTTTGTGGCCTGGGTAGAGCCGTTTTGCACGTAAACCATGTGTGCAGGCTCCCGTGAGGTAGCTAGGCAAGGAGCACATGATTTCTTCCATGGATGGTGATGTAAGTGGTGTTTGGATGCCATGGTGAAGCAGATCCCAAAAGATGGGACCACCATGCACACGCGCCGTCAGACGATCCACTGTTTTGACACCTCGTTCTGACGAGAACCCTATATTTCAGGGGTCTACACCACATGAACATGGGCATTCACACATGTTGTTGACGTCCGAAACCCACCGGCGGGCAGCGGCCTGTCAACACCGTAGAGCCGGGAAGAGCCTAGAGCTGCGGCTGGCTGAGACCCCTCCGAGCGACGGCCCGCAATGCTCTTCTGGTCACACGCGGCGATGCGAAGTGCAAGGGCGTGCCACCTGACCTATACCTGGTCAGGAAGGTGATGGGGATGCCTCGCTTAGTTCTGCGCAGGCATACACGTAAACATTAAATACGAGCCTCGATCGGCTCTCAGGTTATCCTGTGAATCGGCTCAAAGAGCCGATCCACCCATGATCCGTACGGGGTGCACGAATACTTGGTGATCCTGCTTGATCAAGATAAAGCTAAATGAGATCTACGACGATTTAGGGTTTTCACCGCATAATCGGATCATCCTACTCCAGGTTGGGCCTCGCGGCCACGCACGGTGCTCATAAGCCGATCCTAAACAAGGCCTAAAAACCAACATGAAGTTGATCCTCGGAACATCCTGTTTAGGACTTGCGAACGCCACCCTACGTGCCGCTGGATCCTCCACCCCTTTGTAAGGCCTAACTATTGCGGATATTAAACTAATCCTTGCAGAGGAAGGAGCAATCGCAACGGATCAGATCTACTAAACGATGAACAAGCAGGGTGCCGCCCCCACGCCTGAGATAGGCGTGAGGACGGCTAGATATGCAAGGGTTGCACTACGTAAGCATGTTTATACGAAGAACAATGCTAACCCTAACACATCTATGATAACTACGTTGCCCGCCATCAAAGACGCTTCAGTACGGGCAACGCATGAACAACGTGGGGCTTGTGCTGCCTAGATCGCAAGATGCGATCTAGGCAGCATGTCGCTTACCTGATTGAAACCCTCGAGACGAAGGAGTTGGCGGTGCGCCGAGATTGGTTTGTTTTGGGGGTGAACGTTGTGTTGTTGTTTATTCCATAAACCCTAGATACATATTTATAGTCCAGCGGACTTTCTAATCGTGGGGCGTGCACCAAACCGTGCACGAGTAAGATTCTAACTTCTAATCTAGATACAATCTATTATAATTAAAGATACATGGGCAATCTAGCCCAAATTCTCCGCGCAAGGCCGTTTCAGAGATTTTCCACGTGTAGTCTTCCAAGCCCATCTCTCTTACGGCCCACCTCTGGACTTGTCCAAAATCTGGTGATAACACATGCCCCCCTGGTTTTGGAAATAATTTTTCCAAAATCATTATGCTTTCCTTCGTCGGGTCATGTCGTGGCAGAGCAGAGCTGTTGCAGTATCCGTTATCATTATGCCCCGTCTTCTCAGCTTCTCTGCAAAATTCGATAGCCCTGGCGTCATCCCCTTGGACACTGTAATGACAATAAATTTCCACCAGGCTCCTCATTATTTAAGCTGTGCCGATCGATTAGCTTTCTTCATACCCTTCCTCTGTTCCAGCCATCGGCACCAAAAAACCCTCTTCTCCCTCAGCCATGTCTTCCTCTTCCTCCTCCTTCTCAAACCTCTTCCCCCCATTCTCACCGAAGAAGAACGAGGACAAGCCTCATTCCGAGGTGAACCCCCTCTCCTCCGATAATGAGAAGAAAGAAGGAGAAGTAGCAAAGGCCAAGACCCTCCCCTCCGCCAAGCTCCCGCCGAAGAAGCGCTCCCGCATGTGGGCGGACAGCGAGGATGAAGATGATGACGAAGAAGAAGAAGAGGAGGAAGAAGATGAATCTTCCTCTTCCGCCGGGTACCCGCCAACCAAGCGCTTCCGCTCCTGGGCGGACAGCGAGGACGATGATGATGACGAGGAGGCAGAGGCTCCGGCCACGGGCTGGGGTAGCAGCGACGAGGAGCTCCCCGGGAGCAGCGCCGACGACATCGATGGCGGTGACGACGAGGACAGCGACGACTAGTAGAATAGGACTAGTAGTAGCAGTGCGCTAGGCACTAGATCCCTCTTTTGAGAGCCATCGGCTCTTTCTTGTAAAGCCGCTCCTCTGAATTAATGAAATTATTCTTTTGATTCATCCTTCGATTGCCCCAATTTCATTCCTTCCGCCTATCATATCCAGACCGATAGCAATGTATCGATTTCCTTCTTTTAGACGCCCATGAAGCTGGATTCTCATGTCGATTAGCTCGCAGGCCAAGAACTTCTCAATTTCAGGCTGCGATCTGGCATCTGACCATAATTTTCCGCAATCCCTTAGCCAATGACTATTCATCGGCTATTTTGAGAATCCAATCCCTCTGCGGCGGCAGGACAGTCCAAAATCTGTAAAAGCCGACGGCCTCTTTTCCTGATTCCTCTCCATAGCTTCAGCAACCTTCTATCGCGACCAAAATTGCTTCTAGAGAACATCACGATAAAAGATCCGTCGATGTAGCTTCCAATTGGTTCCTTAAGAACCAAACATCCATGTAATCCGTTGCCCCCCGAGCCCTCATCAAGGCGAGAACAGTAGTGAACAAACCACATGTGCCACCATCGGCCTCCGAATTGTAATGCAGAATTAGTCGACTCTTCACCGACAATCTTGAGATCTGGTGGGCAAAGTAGACCTCGAACGCTCATCATTTTGTGAAGAACGTTGCCACGAAGGTCTAGCCGATGGCGCCCCCATCGGCTCTGGATAGAGCATCCACCAAGCCTGCTGCCCCCCGAGCCTTACTGAGGCGAGGATGTCAGAAAGGATGCACCAAAAGCTGATTACCTTCCTTCCTTCGAAAGTCGATATACCTCTTCTGACCCCGTCGGCTGTTAGCTTAACCAAGCTCAAAAACTGTCGGCAACGCATTGGTCCCTGACGACAAACTCCAAGACAACACCTGGGACCGTCGCTGAATCGGCTTGGAAGCTGAGACTGGTACTCCTGTAACAACAGCACCATTCTTCAGGGTAATTGTGATGTAGAACCAGCCGATTTCGACCAAATTGGGTTCCCAAGGCCAAGAACTTTCAGGGCGAGCTGCCACTGGTCTCCCAGTTAGAATGCAGAACCAGCCGATTCTGACCAAATTGGCTCCTCAGTGCAAAGATGTTTTTAGGGCGAGCTGCCCCCCGAGCCTTAATCAAGGCGAGAAAACCGGCGTGGATGCACATGTCATTGATCAGCTTCCTTCCACTGAACGCCGACGTCGTAGATGAAACACCAAACTGAAAACCATCCTGGCGAAAACGTGAGCCTTGAGCACATAGCCAGTAGGTCTTGGTCTTGTGTAACTGTACTAGAGTCGATGGCCGCACATCGGCTTCGTTAAATTTTTTTGTTATTGGCCGATTTTTTTTATATCGGCCCCCAGTATTTTACTGCACACATGTTTACTGCACATGCCCATCTGATTAGGTGCCCCCCGAGCCGAATCTGTCAGGGAACGGCAGATATCGGCTCTGTAACCTGTACGTCGGCTTCTGATAGGATCAAGGACGAACGCACTCAGAACATGTGGTGATGATAATTTTGGCCGATTGCTGGAATCGGCCTCTATATTGACTAAAGCGCTCAGTGAAGGTCTTGCAATGTCCCTCCATAGATTTTTGGGGCCGATCACACGGATCAGCCTCGCCATGTTCGTGCATAAGTAGGTTCTTGCTACTCGATCCGGCCGGTGGCTCTGTTGAGACCTCGAAAATCTATAGCCACGCGCCATCGGCCGTCCTTCTTCTCCACCGGTACGATGCTTGAGGGTGCTTCGTCTGATCCTGGAGCATCAAACTCCGCTGGAAGGATGAACACCACGTTTGTGCCAGCCGATGTTTCATCATCAGCTCTCTTTTGCTTGGGACGCCACTCCATTCTCCGTGGACGACCCTCTTCATCCAGGGCTCGCTGAACTTTCGCAGCCAGATCAGGCCGTGCCTTCCTTAGCGTATGCAGGTAGAACCTTTCGGCTTCCTCCAGGCCGCGCAATCGCTGAACCCTGCGTTTCTGTGAACGGCTGAGTCCGTCAGGGCACCACCTTGGACGGTGGCACCTGTCTTCTTCTTCTTCTAGTCCCTCGTCCTCGGAATCTTCAAGATCTGCCCATCGAGGGGACTCAGCACGTTTGCTCTATGGCGGGAGAGGCCCTAAACGCTCGAACACAGACACGTTGGCTGCCTCCTTCTTCTTCTTGTTACATTCTGGGCAATTGCCGATTGTGGGCAATCGGCTCATTCCTGAATCCCAGCAGTGTCTGAAGAAAGGGCAGTCCCAGTGTCTGGCGTTGTCATCTTGCTCCCTTGACTTATCTGTGGCACGGCGCTCGTGCTCCTCCTCATCGCGATCCTGCCGACGATGCCTTCTGGCTTCTCTAGCCAGACGATCTCCTTCATCATCATAGTTGGACCGTCGGCGTTGGTCGTATTGACTCACATATTTGTTGAGGAGGTGATCAGAGAGAGGTCGTTGGTATCTTATATTCTTCACTTCTCCCTCTGTGACGTAGCGCTTGCCATCATGATGGAGCCGATCGCGTGGAGCGGCCTCCTCTGTGTCCTTGCTATGAGAGCAGCTGCCCTCATCTCCATCTTTGCCAGAGTGGTTCCCAGGTCCTACCATGTTGATGTTGAACGTGGGACCGTCCGGGCAGCCCTCGGGGTAGATGACTTCTACCATGTTAACGGCGGGGAAGGGCTGGGTGTCTACCTTCATGGCATACTGGTTGAAAATTAAGCGCCCCTTCTCTATCGCCGCTTGGATGTGCTGACGCCACACCCTGCAGTCGTTGGTGGCATGGGAGAGCGAGTTGTGGAATTTGCAGTACGGTTTTCCGTTTAGCTCTTGCGCCGTGGGGAACTTGAGACCTTCAGGCATCGTCAACTGTTTCTCCTTGAGCAGGAGGTCGAAAATTTGTTCAGTCTTGGTCACGTCAAAATCAAATCCCCTGGGCGGCCCTGGTGGCTTTACCCATTTGCAGGACACGGGGGTTCCTCCCCGAGTCCACTCAGCCACTGCTACTTCTTGGTCTCCCGCAGGCACTTCACCTTCCTCCGTATCGACCATGACTACTGCACGCTTGAACTTGTCTTGGTACAGGTCTGGGTGGCGCTGTTCATATGCTGATAGTTTCTGAACCATGTGCGCCAGCGAGGGATAATCTGCTTGGGAGGCCATGTCCTTGAGCTGTGAAGCAAGGCCCGCTGCTGCCAACTCGACTGCTTCCTTTTCAGTTATACGAACCGAATAACATCGGTTCCTCAGATTTCTGAAGCGCTGGATGTATTCTGCTACGGTTTCTCCACGCTTCTGACGTACTTGTGCTAGATCGGCAAGGCCAGACTCGGCAGCGTCTGAGTGATACTGCATGTGGAACTGTTCTTCCAACTGCTTCCAAGTCTGGATCGAGTTCGGTGGCAACGAGGTGTACCACCCGAAAGCCGATCCCGTGAGGGACTGTGAGAAGTACCTCACGCGTAGTGGATCCGACACTGACGCCGTTCCAAGCTGTGCCAAGTATCGGCTTACATGCTCGATGGGGCTAGAGCCATCCGTTCCGCTGAATTTGGAGAAATCAGGGAGCCGATACTTAGGTGGTAGTGGGACCAATTCGTAGTCGTCGGGATACGGCTTGGAATAGCCGATCGTCCTTCTTTTCGGCACCATGCCGAACTGGTCCCTCAGGATCGTGCTGATTTGATCCACAGTGCTGGCTGTAGGAGTGGAACTCTGAAGATTCGCCGGAGTGGCGTACTTAGCCAGCCACGCTTGCTTTTCTGATTCCGAGCCAACTGCAGGAGCTGCGCTCTGGAGGTTCGTCGGGGTGGCGTATTTTGTTAGCCACGTCTGCTTCTCAAGCTCTGTCGCTGACGTTCCTCCTGTCTTCGCCGGAGTCCCTGACGTCGTGGCCTGGTTTGAGAGAGCCCAGTTGCCACAGTCTGGCACATACGTGCACGCGTATCCTTGAGGGATCTCCTTGGGCGCCTCAGCCAAGAACTGGTAGTCGCTAGGATCACCACCAATCTTGTAGACGACGAATGCCGGTGCAGCCGGCACTTCAGCTGGCGATGCCAACGCATATGGCAGCGGTGGACGGGACTGGGGTGTCAACTCTCCTTGATGCGTCCCGAGAGCTGGTCCTGACGGCGAGTATTGGTGGCTCATGATTTCCTGGATCACGCGCAGAGCGACACGCTCCAACGTGTTGACCAAGTTTTCAGAGTGGCGGAATAGCGAGTGAGCCACCAAGTAGTTGATCTCCTGCCGCAGGCCCCTGGTGCGTTCCTCCGACGGGGCAGAGAGGTCGATCCCATCGAGTGCACCTTGTGGTGAGAATCCCTTCCATCTGATGCCATGGGAACGGGTCCTCTGAAAAGAGCCGATGAGGCCGGCTTCGAGGGTGACCTTGATCTCGTCATATCTCTTTTTGAGCTCGTCAGGCAGCTCCTCGTAGGTGACTGGCGTGCCGTCCGTCGCCATCTCAGATGTAGATGGCGATGTGGTTGAGGTAGATGATGGTCCCACCGGGCGTGCCAGAATGTGTTGACGTCCGAAACCCACCGGCGGGCAGCGGCCTGTCAACACCGTAGAGCCGGGAAGAGCCTAGAGCTGCGGCTGGCTGAGACCCCTCCGAGCGACGGCCCGCAATGCTCTTCTGGTCACACGCGGCGATGCGAAGTGCAAGGGCGTGCCACCTGACCTATACCTGGTCAGGAAGGTGATGGGGATGCCTCGCTTAGTTCCTGCAGGGCATACACGTAAACATTAAATACGAGCCTCGATCGGCTCTCAGGTTATCCTGTGAATCGGCTCAAAGAGCCGATCCACCCATGATCCGTACGGGGTGCACGAATACTTGGTGATCCTGCTTGATCAAGATAAAGCTAAATGAGATCTACGACGATTTAGGGTTTTCACCGCATAATCGGATCATCCTACTCCAGGTTGGGCCTCGCGGCCACGCACGGTGCTCATAAGCCGATCCTAAACAAGGCCTAAAAACCAATATGAAGTTGATCCTCGGAACATCCTGTTTAGGACTTGCGAACGCCACCCTACGTGCCGCTGGATCCTCCACCCCTTTGTAAGGCCTAACTATTGCGGATATTAAACTAATCCTTGCAGAGCAAGGAGCAATCGCAACGGATCAGATCTACTAAACGATGAACAAGCAGGGTGCCGCCCCCACGCCTGAGATAGGCGTGAGGACGGCTAGATATGCAAGGGTTGCACTACGTAAGCATGTTTATACGAAGAACAATGCTAACCCTAACACATCTATGATAACTACGTTGCCCGCCATCAAAGACGCTTCAGTACGGGCAACGCATGAACAACGTGGGGCTTGTGCTGCCTAGATCGCAAGATGCGATCTAGGCAGCATGTCGCTTACCTGATTGAAACCCTCGAGACGAAGGAGTTGGCGGTGCGCCGAGATTGGTTTGTTTTGGGGGTGAACGTTGTGTTGTTGTTTATTCCATAAACCCTAGATACATATTTATAGTCCAGCGGACTTTCTAATCGTGGGGCGTGCACCAAACCGTGCACGAGTAAGATTCTAACTTCTAATCTAGATACAATCTATTATAATTAAAGATACATGGGGAATCTAGCCCAAATTCTCCGCGCAAGGCCGTTTCAGAGATTTTCCACGTGTAGTCTTCCAAGCCCATCTCTCTTACGGCCCACCTCTGGACTTGTCCAAAATCTGGTGATAACACATGCACAACCCTAAACCCATGGCTAGGAGTGGGTGGGGTGACATGGTGCACCAGTGCCCACCACATGGGGTAACCCAAGGGTTGTGGGCCCACTTTGTGGCCTGGGTAGAGCCGTTTTGCACGTAAACCATGTGTGCGGGCTCCCGTGAGGTAGCTAGGCAAGGAGCACATGATTTCTTCCATGGATGGTGATGTAAGTGGTGTTTGGATGCCATGGTGAAGCAGATCCCAAAAGATGGGACCACCATGCACACGCGCCGTCAGACGATCCACTGTTTTGACACCTCGTTCTGACGAGAACCCTATATTTCAGGGGTCTACACCACATGAACATGGGCATTCACACATGCACAAGCCTAAACGCATGGCTAGGAGTGGGTGGGGTGTCATGGTGCACCAGTGCCCACCACATGGGGTAACCCAAGGGTTGTGGGCCCACTTTGTGGCCTGCGTAGAGCCGTTTTGCACGTAAACCATGTGTGCGGGCTCCCGTGAGGTAGCTAGGCAAGGAGCACATGATTTCTTCCATGGATGGTGATGTAAGTGGTGTTTGGATGCCATGGTGAAGCAGATCCCAAAAGATGGGACCACCATGCACACGCGCCGTCAGACGATCCACTGTTTTGACACCTCGTTCTGAGGAGAACCCTATATTTCAGGGGTCTACACCACATGAACATGGGCATTCACACATGCACAACCCTAAACCCATGGCTAGGAGTGGGTGGGGTGACATGGTGCACCAGTGCCCACCACATGGGGTAACCCAAGGATTGTGGGCCCACTTTGTGGCCTGGGTAGAGCCGTTTTGCACGTAAACCATGTGTGCGGGCTCCCGTGAGGTAGCTAGGCAAGGAGCACATGATTTCTTCCATGGATGGTGATGTAAGTGGTGTTTGGATGCCTTGGTGAAGCAGATCCCAAAAGATGGGACCACCATGCACACGCGCCGTCAGACGATCCACTGTTTTGACACCTCGTTCTGACGAGAACCCTATATTTCAGGGGTCTACACCACATGAACATGGGCATTCACACATGCACAACCCTAAACCCATGGCTAGGAGTGGGTGGGGTGACATGGTGCACCAAAGTGCCCACCACATGGGGTAACCCAAGGGTTGTGGGCCCACTTTGTGGCCCTGGTAGAGCCGTTTTGCACGTAAACCATGTGTGCGGGCTCCCGTGAGGTAGCTAGGCAAGGAGCACATGATTTCTTCCATGGATGGTGATGTAAGTGGTGTTTGGATGCCATGGTGAAGCAGATCCCAAAAGATGGGACCACCATGCACACGCGCCGTCAGACGATCCACTGTTTTGACACCTCGTTCTGACGAGAACCCTATATTTCAGGGGTCTACACCACATGAACATGGGCATTCACACATGCAAACCCTAAACCCATGGCTAGGAGTGGGTGGGGTGACATGGTGCACCAGTGCCCACCACATGGGGTAACCCAAGGGTTGTGGGCCCACTTTGTGGCCTGGGTAGAGCCGTTTTGCACGTAAACCATGTGTGCGGGCTCCCGTGAGGTAGCTAGGCAAGGAGCACATGATTTCTTCCATGGATGGTGATGTAAGTGGTGTTTGGATGCCATGGTGAAGCAGATCCCAAAAGATGGGACCACCATGCACACGCGCCGCCAGACGATCCACCTGCTTTGACACCTCGTTCGACGAGAACCCTATATTTCAGGGGTCTACACCACATGAACATGGGCATTCACACATGCAAACCCTAAACCCATGGCTAGGAGTGGGTGGGGTGACATGGTGCACCAGTGCCCACCACATGGGGTAACCCAAGGGTTGTGGGGCCACTTTGTGGCCTGGGTAGAGCCGTTTTGCACGTAAACCATGTGTGCGGGCTCCCGTGAGGTAGCTAGGCAAGGAGCACATGATTTCTTCCATGGATGGTGATGTAAGTGGTGTTTGGATGCCATGGTGAAGCAGATCCCAAAAGATGGGACCACCATGCACACGCGCCGTCAGACGATCCACTGTTTTGACACCTCGTTCTGACGAGAACCCTATATTTCGTGGGTCTACACCACAGGAACATGGGCATTCACACCTGCACTACCCTAAACCCATGGCTAGGAGTGGGTGGGGTGACATGGTGCACCAGTGCCCACCACATGGGGTAACCCAAGGGTTGTGGGCCCACTTTGTGGCCTTGGTAGAGCCGTTTTGCACGTAAACCATGTGTGCGGGCTCCCGTGAGGTAGCTAGGCAAGGAGCACATGATTTCTTCCATGGATGGTGATGTAAGTGGTGTTTGGATGCCATGGTGAAGCAGATCCCAAAAGATGGGACCACCATGCACACGCGCCGTCAGACGATCCACTGCTTTGACACCTCGTTCGACGAGAACCCTATATTTCAGTGGGTCTACAGCACATGAACATGGGCATTCACACATGCAAACCCTAAACCCATGGCTAGGAGTGGGTGGGGTGACATGGTGCACCAGTGCCCACCACATGGGGTAACCCAAGGGTTGTGGGCCCACTTTGTGGCCCTGGTAGAGCCGTTTTGCACGTAAACCATGTGTGCGGGCTCCCGTGAGGTAGCTAGGCAAGGAGCACATGATTTCTTCCATGGATGGTGATGTAAGTGGTGTTTGGATGCCATGGTGAAGCAGATCCCAAAAGATGGGACCACCATGCACACGCGCCGACCGACGATCCACTGTTTTGACACCTCGTTCTGACGAGAACCCTATATTTCAGGGGTCTACACCACATGAACATGGGCATTCACACATGCAAACCCTAAACCCATGGCTAGGAGTGGGTGGGGTGACATGGTGCACCAGTGCCCACCACATGGGGTAACCCAAGGGTTGTGGGGCCACTTTGTGTGGTCTGCAGAGGGGTTTTGCACGTAAACCATGTGTGCGGGCTCCCGTGAGGTAGCTAGGCAAGGAGCACATGATTTCTTCCATGGATGGTGATGTAAGTGGTGTTTGGATGCCATGGTGAAGCAGATCCCAAAAGATGGGACCACCATGCACACGCGCCGTCAGACGATCCACTGTTTTGACACCTCGTTCTGACGAGAACCCTATATTTCAGGGGTCTACACCACATGAACATGGGCATTCACACATGCACAAGCCTAAACCCATGGCTAGGAGTGGGTGGGGTGACATGGTGCACCAGTGCCCACCACATGGGGTAACCCAAGGGTTGTGGGCCCTCTTTCTGGCCGAGGCAGTTCCGATCTGCACGTAAACCATGTGTGCGGGCTCCCGTGAGGTAGCTAGGCAAGGAGCACATGATTTCTTCCATGGATGGTGATGTAAGTGGTGTTTGGATGCCATGGTGAAGCAGATCCCAAAAGATGGGACCACCATGCACACGCGCCGTCAGACGATCCACTGTTTTGACACCTCGTTCTGACGAGAACCCTATATTTCAGGGGTCTACACCACATGAACATGGGCATTCACACATGCAAACCCTAAACCCATGGCTAGGAGTGGGTGGGGTGACATGGTGCACCAGTGCCCACCACATGGGGTAACCCAAGGGTTGTGGGGCCACTTTGTGGCCTGGGTAGAGCCGTTTTGCACGTAAACCATGTGTGCGGGCTCCCGTGAGGTAGCTAGGCAAGGAGCACATGATTTCTTCCATGGATGGTGATGTAAGTGGTGTTTGGATGCCATGGTGAAGCAGATCCCAAAAGATGGGACCACCATGCACACGCGCCGTCGACGATCCACTGCTTTGACACCTCGTTCGACGAGAACCCTATATTTCAGGGGTCTACACCACATGAACATGGGCATTCACACATGCACAACCCTAAACCCATGGCTAGGAGTGGGTGGGGTGACATGGTGCACCAAAGTGCCCACCACATGGGGTAACCCAAGGGTTGTGGGCCCACTTTGTGGCCCTGGTAGAGCTGCTTTGCACGTAAACCATGTGTGCGGGCTCCCGTGAGGTAGCTTGGCAAGGAGCACATGATTTCTTCCATGGATGGTGATGTAAGTGGTGTTTGGATGCCATGGTGAAGCAGATCCCAAAAGATGGGACCACCATGCACACGCGCCGCCGACGATCCACTGCTTTGACACCTCGTTCGACGAGAACCCTATATTTCCGGGGTCGACACCACATGAACATGGGCATTCACACATGCACAAGCCTAAACCCATGGCTAGGAGTGGGTGGGGTGACATGGTGCACCAGTGCCCACCACATGGGGTAACCCAAGGGTTGTGGGCCCACTTTGTGGCCTGGGTAGAGCCGTTTTGCACGTAAACCATGTGTGCGGGCTCCCGTGAGGTAGCTAGGCAAGGAGCACATGATTTCTTCCATGGATGGTGATGTAAGTGGTGTTTGGATGCCATGGTGAAGCAGATCCCAAAAGATGGGACCACCATGCACACGCGCCATCAGACGATCCACTGTTTTGACACCTCGTTCGACGAGAACCCTATATTTCAGTGGGTCTACACCACATGAACATGGGCATTCACACATGCACAACCCTAAACCCATGGCTAGGAGTGGGTGGGGTGACATGGTGCACCAGTGCCCACCACATGGGGTAACCCAAGGGTTGTGGGCCCACTTTGTGGCCCGGGTAGAGCCGTTTTGCACGTAAACCATGTGTGCGGGCTCCCGTGAGGTAGCTAGGCAAGGAGCACATGATTTCTTCCATGGATGGTGATGTAAGTGGTGTTTGGATGCCATGGTGAAGCAGATCCCAAAAGATGGGACCACCATGCACACGCGCCGCCGCACGATCCACTGCTTTGACACCTCGTTCCGACGAGAACCCTATATTTCAGGGTCTACACCACATGAACATGGGCATTCACACATGCACAAGCCTAAACCCATGGCTAGGAGTGGGTGGGGTGACATGGTGCACCAGTGCCCACCACATGGGGTAACCCAAGGGTTGTGGGCCCACTTTGTGGCCTGGTAGAGCCGCTTTGCACGTAAACCATGTGTGCGGGCTCCTCGTGAGGTAGCTAGGCAAGGAGCACATGATTTCTTCCATGGATGGTGATGTAAGTGGTGTTTGGATGCCATGGTGAAGCATATCCCAAAAGATGGGACCACCATGCACACGCGCCGTCGGACGATCCACCTGCTTTGACACCTCGTTCGACGAGAACCCTATATTTCGTGGGTCTACACCACATGAACATGGGCATTCACACATGCACAACCCTAAACCCATGGCTAGGAGTGGGTGGGGTGACATGGTGCACCAGTGCCCACCACATGGGGTAACCCAAGGGTTGTGGGCCCACTTTGTGGCCTCGGGTAGAGCCGCTTTTGCACGTAAACCATGTGTGCGGGCTCCTGTGAGGTAGCTAGGCAAGGAGCACATGATTTCTTCCATGCATGGTGATGTAAGTGGTGTTTGGATGCCATGGTGAAGCAGATCCCAAAAGATGGGACCACCATGCACACGCGCCGTCGACGATCCACTGCTTTGACACCTCGTTCGACGAGAACCCTATATTTCAGTGGGTCTACACCACATGAACATGGGCATTCACACATGCACAACCCTAAACCCATGGCTAGGAGTGGGTGGGGTGACATGGTGCACCATTGCCCACCACATGGGGTAACCCATATTGTGGGGCCACTTTGTGGCCTCGGGTAGAGCTGCTTTGCACGTAAACCATGTGTGCGGGCTCCCGTGAGGTAGCTAGGCAAGGAGCACATGATTTCTTCCATGGATGGTGATGTAAGTGGTGTTTGGATGCCATGGTGAAGCAGATCCCAAAAGATGGGACCACCATGCACACGCGCCGTCAGACGATCCACTGTTTTGACACCTCGTTCTGACGAGAACCCTATATTTCAGGGGTCTACACCACATGAACATGGGCATTCACACATGCACAACCCTAAACCCATGGCTAGGAGTGGGTGGGGTGACATGGTGCACCAGTGCCCACCACATGGGGTAACCCAAGGGTTGTGGGCCCACTTTGTGGCCTGGGTAGAGCCGTTTTGCACGTAAACCATGTGTGCGGGCTCCCGTGAGGTAGCTAGGCAAGGAGCACATGATTTCTTCCATGGATGGTGATGTAAGTGGTGTTTGGATGCCATGGTGAAGCAGATCCCAAAAGATGGGACCACCATGCACACGCGCCGCCGACGATCCACCTGCTTTGACACCTCGTTCGACGAGAACCCTATATTTCGTGGGTCTACACCACATGAACATGGGCATTCACACATGCACAACCCTAAACCCATGGCTAGGAGTGGGTGGGGTGACATGGTGCACCAGTTCCCACCACATGGGGTAACCCAAGGGTTGTGGGCCCACTTTGTGGCCTGGTAGAGCTGCTTTTGCACGTAAACCATGTGTGCGGGCTCCCGTGAGGTAGCTAGGCAAGGAGCACATGATTTATTCCATGGATGGTGATGTAAGTGGTGTTTGGATGCCATGGTGAAGCAGATCCCAAAAGATGGGACCACCATGCACACGCGCCGTCAGATGATCCACTGTTTTGACACCTCGTTCTGACGAGAACCCTATATTTCAGGGGTCTACACCACATGAACATGGGCATTCACACATGCAAACCCTAAACACATGGCTAGGAGTGGGTGGGGTGACATGGTGCACCAGTGCCCACCACATGGGGTAACCCAAGGGTTGTGGGCCCACTTTGTGGCCTGGGTAGAGCCGTTTTGCACGTAAACCATGTGTGCGGGCTCCCGTGAGGTAGCTAGGCAAGGAGCACATGATTTCTTCCATGGATGGTGATGTAAGTGGTGTTTGGATGCCATGGTGAAGCAGATCCCAAAAGATGGGACCACCATGCACATGCGCCGCCGACGATCCACTGCTTTTGACACCTCGTTCCGACGAGAACCCTATATTTCGTGGGTCTACACCACATGAACATGGGCATTCACACATGCACAACCCTAAACCCATGGCTAGGAGTGGGTGGGGTGACATGGTGCACCAGTCCCCACCACATGGGGTAACCCAAGGGTTGTGGGCCCACTTTGTGGCCTGGGTAGAGCCGTTTTGCACGTAAACCATGTGTGCGGGCTCCCGTGAGGTAGCTAGGCAAGGAGCACATGATTTCTTCCATGGATGGTGATGTAAGTGGTGTTTGGATGCCATGGTGAAGCAGATCCCAAAAGATGGGACCACCATGCACACGCCGCCGCCGACGATCCACTCGTTTTGACACCTCGTTCGACGAGAACCCTATATTTCGTGGGTCTACACCACATGAACATGGGCATTCACACATGCACAAGCCTAAACCCATGGCTAGGAGTGGGTGGGGTGACATGGTGCACCAGTGCCCACCACATGGGGTAACCCAAGGGTTGTGGGCCCACTTTGTGGCCTGGGTAGAGCCGTTTTGCACGTAAACCATGTGTGCGGGCTCCCGTGAGGTAGCTAGGCAAGGAGCACATGATTTCTTCCATGGATGGTGATGTAAGTGGTGTTTGGATGCCATGGTGAAGCAGATCCCAAAAGATGGGACCACCATGCACACGCGCCGTCAGACGATCCACTGTTTTGACACCTCGTTCGACGAGAACCCTATATTTCGTGGGTCTACACCACATGAACATGGGCATTCACACATGCACAACCCTAAACCCATGGCTAGGAGTGGGTGGGGTGACATGGTGCACCAGTGCCCACCACATGGGGTAACCCAAGGGTTGTGGGCCCACTTTGTGGCCTGGGTAGAGCCGTTTTGCACGTAAACCATGTGTGCGGGCTCCCGTGAGGTAGCTAGGCAAGGAGCACATGATTTCTTCCATGGATGGTGATGTAAGTGGTGTTTGGATGCCATGGTGAAGCAGATCCCAAAAGATGGGACCACCATGCACACGCGCCGTCGTACGATCCACCTGCTTTGACACCTCGTTCGACGAGAACCCTATATTTCAGGGTCTACACCACATGAACATGGGCATTCACACATGCACAAGCCTAAACCCATGGCTAGGAGTGGGTGGGGTGACATGGTGCACCAGTGCCCACCACATGGGGTAACCCAAGGGTTGTGGGCCCACTTTGTGGCCTGGTAGAGCCGTTTGCACGTAAACCATGTGTGCGGGCTCCCGTGAGGTAGCTAGGCAAGGAGCACATGATTTCTTCCATGGATGGTGATGTAAGTGGTGTTTGGATGCCATGGTGAAGCAGATCCCAAAAGATGGGACCACCATGCACACGCGCCGTCGCCGACGATCCACTGCTTTGACACCTCGTTCCGACGAGAACCCTATATTTCGTGGGTCTACACCACATGAACATGGGCATTCACACATGCACAACCCTAAACCCATGGCTAGGAGTGGGTGGGGTGACATGGTGCACCAGTGCCCACCACATGGGGTAACCCAAGGGTTGTGGGCCCACTTTGTGGCCCGGGTAGAGCCGTTTTGCACGTAAACCATGTGTGCGGGCTCCCGTGAGGTAGCTAGGCAAGGAGCACATGATTTCTTCCATGGATGGTGATGTAAGTGGTGTTTGGATGCCATGGTGAAGCAGATCCCAAAAGATGGGACCACCATGCACACGCGCCGCCAGACGATCCACTGCTTTGACACCTCGTTCTCGACGAGAACCCTATATTTCAGGGGTCTACACCACATGAACATGGGCATTCACACATGCACAACCCTAAACCCATGGCTAGGAGTGGGTGGGGTGACATGGTGCACCAGTGCCCACCACATGGGGTAACCCAAGGGTTGTGGGCCCACTTTGTGGCCTGGGTAGAGCTGCTTTTGCACGTAAACCATGTGTGCGGGCTCCCGTGAGGTAGCTAGGCAAGGAGCACATGATTTCTTCCATGGATGGTGATGTAAGTGGTGTTTGGATGCCATGGTGAAGCAGATCCCAAAAGATGGGACCACCATGCACACGCGCCGTCAGACGATCCACTGTTTTGACACCTCGTTCTGACGAGAACCCTATATTTCAGGGGTCTACACCACATGAACATGGGCATTCACACATGCACAACCCTAAACCCATGGCTAGGAGTGGGTGGGGTGACATGGTGCACCATTGCCCACCACATGGGGTAACCCAAGGGTTGTTGGCCCACTTTGTGGCCTGGGTAGAGCCGTTTTGCACGTAAACCATGTGTGCGGGCTCCCGTGAGGTAGCTAGGCAAGGAGCACATGATTTCTTCCATGGATGGTGATGTAAGTGGTGTTTGGATGCCATGGTGAAGCAGATCCCAAAAGATGGGACCACCATGCACACGCGCCGCCGTACGATCCACTGTTTTGACACCTCGTTCTGACGAGAACCCTATATTTCAGGGGTCTACACCACATGAACATGGGCATTCACACATGCACAACCCTAAACCCATGGCTAGGAGTGGGTGGGGTGACATGGTGCACCAGTGCCCACCACATGGGGTAACCCAAGGGTTGTGGGCCCACTTTGTGGCCCTGGTAGAGCCGTTTTGCACGTAAACCATGTGTGCGGGCTCCCGTGAGGTAGCTAGGCAAGGAGCACATGATTTCTTCCATGGATGGTGATGTAAGTGGTGTTTGGATGCCATGGTGAAGCAGATCCCAAAAGATGGGACCACCATGCACACGCGCCGTCGACGATCCACTGCTTTGACACCTCGTTCGACAAGAACCCTATATTTCGTGGGTCTACACCACATGAACATGGGCATTCACACATGCACAACCCTAAACCCATGGCTAGGAGTGGGTGGGGTGACATGGTGCACCAGTGCCCACCACATGGGGTAACCCAAGGGTTGTGGGCCCACTTTGTGGCCTGGGTAGAGCCGTTTTGCACGTAAACCATGTGTGCGGGCTCCCGTGAGGTAGCTAGGCAAGGAGCACATGATTTCTTCCATTGATGGTGATGTAAGTGGTGTTTGGATGCCATGGTGAAGCAGATCCCAAAAGATGGGACCACCATGCACACGCGCCGCCGACGATCCACTGCTTTGACACCTCGTTCTCGACGAGAACCCTATATTTCAGGGGTCTACACCACATGAACATGGGCATTCACACATGCACAACCCTAAACCCATGGCTAGGAGTGGGTGGGGTGACATGGTGCACCAGTGCCCACCACATGGGGTAACCCAGGTTGTGGGCCCACTTTGTGGCCTGGTAGAGCCGTTTTGCACGTAAACCATGTGTGCGGGCTCCCGTGAGGTAGCTAGGCAAGGAGCACATGATTTCTTCCATGGATGGTGATGTAAGTGGTGTTTGGATGCCATGGTGAAGCAGATCCCAAAAGATGGGACCACCATGCACACGCGCCGTCAGACGATCCACTGCTTTGACACCTCGTTCGACGAGAACCCTATATTTCGTGGGTCTACACCACATGAACATGGGCATTCACACATGCACAACCCTAAACCCATGGCTAGGAGTGGGTGGGGTGACATGGTGCACCAAAGTGCCCACCACATGAGGTAACCCAAGGGTTGTGGGCCCACTTTGTGGCCTGGTAGAGCTGCTTTGCACGTAAACCATGTGTGCGGGCTCCCGTGAGGTAGCTAGGCAAGGAGCACATGATTTCTTCCATGGATGGTGATGTAAGTGGTGTTTGGATGCCATGGTGAAGCAGATCCCAAAAGATGGGACCACCATGCACACGCGCCGTCAGACGATACACTGATTTGACACATCGTTCGACGAGAACCCTATATTTCAGTGGGTCTACACCACATGAACATGGGCATTCACACATGCACAAGCCTAAACCCATGGCTAGGAGTGGGTGGGGTGACATGGTGCACCAGTGCCCACCACATGGGGTAACCCAAGGGTTGTGGGCCCACTTTGTGGCCTGGTAGAGCCGTTTTGCACGTAAACCATGTGTGCGGGCTCCCGTGAGGTAGCTAGGCAAGGAGCACATGATTTCTTCCATGGATGGTGATGTAAGTGGTGTTTGGATGCCATGGTGAAGCAGATCCCAAAAGATGGGACCACCATGCACACGCGCCGTCGTACGATCCACTGCTTTGACACCTCGTTCGATGAGAACCCTATATTTCGTGGGTCTACACCACATGAACATGGGCATTCACACATGCACAACCCTAAACCCATGGCTAGGAGTGGGTGGGGTGACATGGTGCACCAGTGCCCACCACATGGGGTAACCCAAGGGTTGTGGGCCCACTTTGTGGCCCTGGTAGAGCCGTTTTGCACGTAAACCATGTGTGCGGGCTCCCGTGAGGTAGCTAGGCAAGGAGCACATGATTTCTTCCATGGATGGTGATGTAAGTGGTGTTTGGATGCCATGGTGAAGCAGATCCCAAAAGATGGGACCACCATGCACACGCGCCGTCGACGATCCACTGCTTTGACACCTCGTTCGACGAGAACCCTATATTTCAGGGGTCTACACCACATGAACATGGGCATTCACACATGCACAACCCTAAACCCATGGCTAGGAGTGGGTGGGGTGACATGGTGCACCAGTGCCCACCACATGAGGTAACCCAAGGGTTGTGGGCCCACTTTGTGGCCTGGGTAGAGCCGTTTTGCACGTAAACCATGTGTGCGGGCTCCCGTGAGGTAGCTAGGCAAGGAGCACATGATTTCTTCCATGGATGGTGATGTAAGTGGTGTTTGGATGCCATGGTGAAGCAGATCCCAAAAGATGGGACCACCATGCACACGCGCCGTCAAACGATCCACTGTTTTGACACCTCGTTCTGACGAGAACCCTATATTTCAGGGGTCTACACCACATGAACATGGGCATTCACACATGCACAACCCTAAACCCATGGCTAGGAGTGGGTGGGGTGACATGGTGCACCAAAGTGCCCACCACATGGGGTAACCCAAGGGTTGTGGGCCCACTTTGTGGCCCGGGTAGAGCTTTTGCACGTAAACCATGTGTGCGGGCTCCCGTGAGGTAGCTAGGCAAGGAGCACATGATTTCTTCCATGGATGGTGATGTAAGTGGTGTTTGGATGCCATGGTGAAGCAGATCCCAAAAGATGGGACCACCATGCACACGCGCCGTCAGACGATCCACTGTTTTGACACCTCGTTCTGACGAGAACCCTATATTTCAGGGGTCTACACCACATGAACATGGGCATTCACATAGGCACAACCCTAAACCCATGGCTAGGAGTGGGTGGGGTGACATGGTGCACCAAAGGCCCACCACATGAGGTAACCCAAGGGTTGTGGGTCCACTTTGTGGCCTGGGTAGAGCCGTTTTGCACGTAAACCATGTGTGCGGGCTCCCGTGAGGTAGCTAGGCAAGGAGCACATGATTTCTTCCATGGATGGTGATGTAAGTGGTGTTTGGATGCCATGGTGAAGCAGATCCCAAAAGATGGGAGCACCATGCACACGCGCCGTCAGACGATCCACTGTTTTGACACCTCGTTCTGACGAGAACCCTATATTTCAGGGGTCTACACCACATGAACATGGGCATTCACACATGCACAACCCTAAACCCATGGCTAGGAGTGGGTGGGGTGACATGGTGCACCATTGCCCACCACATGGGGTAACCCAAGGGTTGTGGGTCCACTTTGTGGCCTGGGTAGAGCCGTTTTGCACGTAAACCATGTGTGTGGGCTCCCGTGAGGTAGCTAGGCAAGGAGCACATGATTTCTTCCATGGATGGTGATGTAAGTGGTGTTTGGATGCCATGGTGAAGCAGATCCCAAAAGATGGGACCACCATGCACACGCGCCGTCGACGATCCACTGCTTTGACACCTCGTTCGACGAGAACCCTATATTTCGTGGGTCTACACCACATGAACATGGGCATTCACACATGCACAACCCTAAACCCATGGCTAGGAGTGGGTGGGGTGACATGGTGCACCAGTGCCCACCACATGGGGTAACCCAAGGGTTGTCGGCCCACTGTGGGGCCTGGGTAGTGCAGCGTTGCGCGTAAACCATGTGTGCGGGCTCCCGTGAGGTAGCTAGGCAAGGAGCACATGATTTCTTCCATGGATGGTGATGTAAGTGGTGTTTGGATGCCATGGTGAAGCAGATCCCAAAAGATGGGACCACCATGCACACGCGCCGACAGACGATCCACACTTTTGACACCTCGTTCTGACGAGAACCCTATATTTCAGGGATCTACACCACATGAACATGGGCATTCACACATGCACAACCCTAAACCCATGGCTAGGAGTGGGTGGGGTGACATGGTGCACCAGTGCCCACCACATGAGGTAACCCAAGGGTTGTGGGCCCACTTTGTGGCCTGGGTAGAGCCGTTTTGCACGTAAACCATGTGTGCGGGCTCCCGTGAGGTAGCTAGGCAAGGAGCACATGATTTCTTCCATGGATGGTGATGTAAGTGGTGTTTGGATGCCATGGTGAAGCAGATCCCAAAAGATGGGACCACCATGCACACGCGCCGTCAAACGATCCACTGTTTTGACACCTCGTTCTGACGAGAACCCTATATTTCAGGGGTCTACACCACATGAACATGGGCATTCACACATGCACAAGCCTAAACCCATGGCTAGGAGTGGGTGGGGTGACATGGTGCACCAGTGCCCACCACATGGGGTAACCCAAGGGTTGTGGGCCCACTTTGTGGCCTGGGTAGAGCCGTTTTGCACGTAAACCATGTGTGCGGGCTCCCGTGAGGTAGCTAGGCAAGGAGCACATGATTTCTTCCATGGATGGTGATGTAAGTGGTGTTTGGATGCCATGGTGAAGCAGATCCCAAAAGATGGGACCACCATGCACACGCGCCGTCAGACGATCCACTGTTTTGACACCTCGTTCTGATGAGAACCCTATATTTCAGGGGTCTACACCACATGAACATGGGCATTCACACATGCACAACCCTAAACCCATGGCTAGGAGTGGGTGGGGTGACATGGTGCACCAGTGCCCACCACATGGGGTAACCCAAGGGTTGTGGGCCCACTTTGTGGCCTGGGTAGAGCCGTTTTGCACGTAAACCATGTGTGCGGGCTCCCGTGAGGTAGCTAGGCAAGGAGCACATGATTTCTTCCATGGATGGTGATGTAAGTGGTGTTTGGATGCCATGGTGAAGCAGATCCCAAAAGATGGGACCACCATGCACACGCGCCGTCAGACGATCCACTGTTTTGACACCTCGTTCTGACGAGAACCCTATATTTCAGGGGTCTACACCACATGAACATGGGCATTCACACATGCACAACCCTAAACCCATGGCTAGGAGTGGGTGGGGTGACATGGTGCACCAGTGCCCACCACATGAGGTAACCCAAGGGTTGTGGGCCCACTTTGTGGCCTGGGTAGAGCCGTTTTGCACGTAAACCATGTGTGCGGGCTCCCGTGAGGTAGCTAGGCAAGGAGCACATGATTTCTTCCATGGATGGTGATGTAAGTGGTGTTTGGATGCCATGGTGAAGCAGATCCCAAAAGATGGGACCACCATGCACACGCGCCGTCAAACGATCCACTGTTTTGACACCTCGTTCTGACGAGAACCCTATATTTCAGGGGTCTACACCACATGAACATGGGCATTCACACATGCACAAGCCTAAACCCATGGCTAGGAGTGGGTGGGGTGACATGGTGCACCAGTGCCCACCACATGGGGTAACCCAAGGGTTGTGGGCCCACTTTGTGGCTCCTGGTAGAGCCGTTTTGCACGTAAACCATGTGTGCGGGCTCCCGTGAGGTAGCTAGGCAAGGAGCACATGATTTCTTCCATGGATGGTGATGTAAGTGGTGTTTGGATGCCATGGTGAAGCAGATCCCAAAAGATGGGACCACCATGCACACGCGCCGCCGACGATCCACTGTTTTGACACCTCGTTCTGACGAGAACCCTATATTTCAGGGGTCTACACCACATGAACATGGGCATTCACATAGGCACAACCCTAAACCCATGGCTAGGAGTGGGTGGGGTGACATGGTGCACCAGTGCCCACCACATGGGGTAACCCAAGGGTTGTGGGTCCACTTTGTGGCCTGGGTAGAGCCGTTTTGCACGTAAACCATGTGTGCGGGCTCCCGTGAGGTAGCTAGGCAAGGAGCACATGATTTCTTCCATGGATGGTGATGTAAGTGGTGTTTGGATGCCATGGTGAAGCAGATCCCAAAAGATGGGAGCACCATGCACACGCGCCGTCAGACGATCCACTGTTTTGACACCTCGTTCTGACGAGAACCCTATATTTCAGGGGTCTACACCACATGAACATGGGCATTCACACATGCACAACCCTAAACCCATGGCTAGGAGTGGGTGGGGTGACATGGTGCACCATTGCCCACCACATGGGGTAACCCAAGGGTTGTGGGTCCACTTTGTGGCCTGGGTAGAGCCGTTTTGCACGTAAACCATGTGTGTGGGCTCCCGTGAGGTAGCTAGGCAAGGAGCACATGATTTCTTCCATGGATGGTGATGTAAGTGGTGTTTGGATGCCATGGTGAAGCAGATCCCAAAAGATGGGACCACCATGCACACGCGCCGTCAGACGATCCACCTGCTTTGACACCTCGTTCGACGAGAACCCTATATTTCAGGGGTCTACACCACATGAACATGGGCATTCACACATGCACAACCCTAAACCCATGGCTAGGAGTGGGTGGGGTGACATGGTGCACCATTGCCCACCACATGGGGTAACCCAAGGGTTGTGGGCCCACTTTGTGGCCTGGGTAGAGCCGTTTTGCACGTAAACCATGTGTGCGGGCTCCCGTGAGGTAGCTAGGCAAGGAGCACATGATTTCTTCCATGGATGGTGATGTAAGTGGTGTTTGGATGCCATGGTGAAGCAGATCCCAAAAGATGGGACCACCATGCACACGCGCCGTCAGACGATCCACTGTTTTGACACCTCGTTCTGACGAGAACCCTATATCTCGCGTCTCTAGACCACATGAACATGGGCATTCACACATGCACAACCCTAAACCCATGGCTAGGAGTGGGTGGGGTGACATGGTGCACCAGTGCCCACCACATGGGGTAACCCAAGGGTTGTGGGCCCACTTTGTGGCCTCGGTAGAGCCGTTTTGCACGTAAACCATGTGTGCGGGCTCCCGTGAGGTAGCTAGGCAAGGAGCACATGATTTCTTCCATGGATGGTGATGTAAGTGGTGTTTGGATGCCATGGTGAAGCAGATCCCAAAAGATGGGACCACCATGCACACGCGCCGTCAGACGATCCACTGTTTTGACACCTCGTTCTGACGAGAACCCTATATTTCAGGGGTCTACACCACATGAACATGTGCATTCACACATGCACAACCCTAAACCCATGGCTAGGAGTGGGTGGGGTGACATGGTGCACCAGTGCCCACCACATGGGGTAACCCAAGGGTTGTGGGCCCACTTTGTGGCCTGGGTAGAGCCGTTTTGCACGTAAACCATGTGTGCGGGCTCCCGTGAGGTAGCTAGGCAAGGAGCACATGATTTCTTCCATGGATGGTGATGTAAGTGGTGTTTGGATGCCATGGTGAAGCAGATCCCAAAAGATGGGACCACCATGCACACGCGCCGTCAGACGATCCACTGTTTTGACACCTCGTTCTGACGAGAACCCTATATTTCAGGGGTCTACACCACATGAACATGGGCATTCACACATGCACAACCCTAAACCCATGGCTAGGAGTGGGTGGGGTGACATGGTGCACCATTGCCCACCACATGGGGTAACCCAAGGGTTGTGGGTCCACTTTGTGGCCTGGGTAGAGCCGTTTTGCACGTAAACCATGTGTGCGGGCTCCCGTGAGGTAGCTAGGCAAGGAGCACATGATTTCTTCCATGGATGGTGATGTAAGTGGTGTTTGGATGCCATGGTGAAGCAGATCCCAAAAGATGGGACCACCATGCACACGCGCCGTCAGACGATCCACTGTTTTGACACCTCGTTCTGACGAGAACCCTATATTTCAGGGGTCTACACCACATGAACATGGGCATTCACACATGCACAACCCTAAACCCATGGCTAGGAGTGGGTGGGGTGACATGGTGCACCAGTGCCCACCACATGGGGTAACCCAAGGGTTGTGGGCCCACTTTGTGGCCTGGGTAGAGCCGTTTTGCACGTAAACCATGTGTGCGGGCTCCCGTGAGGTAGCTAGGCAAGGAGCACATGATTTCTTCCATGGATGGTGATGTAAGTGGTGTTTGGATGCCATGGTGAAGCAGATCCCAAAAGATGGGACCACCATGCACACGCGCCGTCGACGATCCACCTGCTTTGACACCTCGTTCGACGAGAACCCTATATTTCAGGGGTCTACACCACATGAACATGGGCATTCACACATGCACAACCCTAAACCCATGGCTAGGAGTGGGTGGGGTGACATGGTGCACCAAAGTGCCCACCACATGGGGTAACCCAAGGGTTGTGGGTCCACTTTGTGGCCTGGTAGAGCCGTTTGCACGTAAACCATGTGTGCGGGCTCCCGTGAGGTAGCTAGGCAAGGAGCACATGATTTCTTCCATGGATGGTGATGTAAGTGGTGTTTGGATGCCATGGTGAAGCAGATCCCAAAAGATGGGACCACCATGCACACGCGCCGTCAGACGATCCACTGTTTTGACACGTCATTTTGACGAGAACCCTATATTTCAGGGGTCTACACCACATGAACATGGGCATTCACACATGCACAACCCTAAACCCATGGCTAGGAGTGGGTGGGGTGACATGGTGCACCATTGCCCACCACATGGGGTAACCCAAGGGTTGTGGGTCCACTTTGTGGCCTGGGTAGAGCCGTTTTGCACGTAAACCATGTGTGCGGGCTCCCGTGAGGTAGCTAGGCAAGGAGCACATGATTTATTCCATGGATGGTGATGTAAGTGGTGTTTGGATGCCATGGTGAAGCAGATCCCAAAAGATGGGACCACCATGCACACGCGCCGTCAGACGATCCACTGTTTTGACACCTCGTTCTGACGAGAACCCTATATTTCAGGGGTCTACACCACATGAACATGGGCATTCACACATGCACAACCCTAAACCCATGGCTAGGAGTGGGTGGGGTGACATGGTGCACCATTGCCCACCACATGGGGTAACCCAAGGGTTGTGAGCCCACTTTGTGGCCTGGGTAGAGCCGTTTTGCACGTAAACCATGTGTGCGGGCTCCCGTGAGGTAGCTAGGCAAGGAGCACATGATTTCTTCCATGGATGGTGATGTAAGTGGTGTTTGGATGCCATGGTGAAGCAGATCCCAAAAGATGGGACCACCATGCACACGCGCCGCCAGACGATCCACTGTTTTGACACCTCGTTCTGACGAGAACCCTATATTTCAGGGGTCTACACCACATGAACATGGGCATTCACACATGCACAACCCTAAACCCATGGCTAGGAGTGGGTGGGGTGACATGGTGCACCAGTGCCCACCACATGGGGTAACCGAAGGGTTGTGGGCCCACTTTGTGGCCTGGGTAGAGCCGTTTTGCACGTAAACCATGTGTGCGGGCTCCCGTGAGGTAGCTAGGCAAGGAGCACATGATTTCTTCCATTGATGGTGATGTAAGTGGTGTTTGGATGCCATGGTGAAGCAGATCCCAAAAGATGGGACCACCATGCACACGCGCCGTCAGACGATCCACTGTTTTGACACCTCGTTCTGACGAGAACCCTATATTTCAGGGGTCTACACCACATGAACATGGGCATTCACACATGCACAACCCTAAACCCATGGCTAGGAGTGGGTGGGATGACATGGTGCACCAGTGCCCACCACATGGGGTAACCCAAGGGTTGTGGGCCCACTTTGTGGCCTGGGTAGAGCCGTTTGCACGTAAACCATGTGTGCGGGCTCCCGTGAGGTAGCTAGGCAAGGAGCACATGATTTCTTCCATGGATGGTGATGTAAGTGGTGTTTGGATGCCATGGTGAAGCAGATCCCAAAAGATGGGACCACCATGCACACGCGCCGTCAGACGATCCACTTGCTTTGACACCTCGTTCTCGACGAGAACCCTATATTTCGTGGGTCTACACCACATGAACATGGGCATTCACACATGCACAACCCTAAACCCATGGCTAGGAGTGGGTGGGGTGACATGGTGCACCAGTGCCCACCACATGGGGTAACCCAAGGGTTGTGGGCCCACTTTGTGGCCTGGGTAGAGCCGTTTTGCACGTAAACCATGTGTGCGGGCTCCCGTGAGGTTGCTAGGCAAGGAGCACATGATTTCTTCCATGGATGGTGATGTAAGTGGTGTTTGGATGCCATGGTGAAGCAGATCCCAAAAGATGGGACCACCATGCACACGCGCCGTCAGACGATCCACTGTTTTGACACCTCGTTCTGACGAGAACCCTATATTTCAGGGGTCTACACCACATGAACATGGGAATTCACACATGCACAACCCTAAACCCATGGCTAGGAGTGGGTGGGGTGACATGGTGCACCAGTGCCCACCACATGGGGTAACCCAAGGGTTGTGGGCCCACTTTGTGGCCTGGGTAGAGCCGTTTTGCACGTAAACCATGTGTGCGGGCTCCCGTGAGGTAGCTAGGCAAGGAGCACATGATTTCTTCCATGGATGGTGATGTAAGTGGTGTTTGGATGCCATGGTGAAGCAGATCCCAAAAGATGGGACCACCATGCACACGCGCCGTCAGACGATCCACTGTTTTGACACCTCGTTCTGACGAGAACCCTATATTTCAGGGGTCTACACCACATGAACATGGGCATTCACACATGCAAATTGCAAAACTCATGGCTTGAAGTGTGTTAAATGACATGGTGCACCACTGCCGACAATATGGGGTCATCCCAGGGTTGGTCAAAAAAGTGCCAGAAACAGGCTCCAAAGGTAGGGTAAACGGCCTCATTTGTAAGCATGTTTTTTTTCGACCTTGTCTAAACGACCCAAATAAATTTCCTAGACATCTACTTGATATGTATAGACTGTTTTTGAAGATTTTATTTTTTTTAAATTTTCTCTGAAATTTTTAGGAATATTTGAATATACAGCAATCTGATTGGCTGGACTCCTTTTTTTTCCTGAACACGGGTGGGGGTTCCGAGCGGGCACGCTAGATGGACTGTTGGGCCGTGTTGCGGTCTGGCCTTGTGCCCGTTGTGCAATGCGCCGGCCTAGGCCTGCATGCGCGGGAAGCGACGACGACGGCATGCATGCGCCCCACAGCAGTGACTCAGCTATGCATGCATCGCCACGACGTCGCCATGAATGAGCCAGCAAGCCCCGTTTCAGTGCGGTCGATTCAGCTGATAGCAGACACGTCGTCCCGTTTCAGTGTAAAACGACAACGACACGGGACACCCCCTCGATTAATGTGCGAAACGGCAACGGCTACATGCACGCGTCACTCGCGTCGTTTCATCGCCAAACAACAATCTTCGTCTCCCACACCACATTTTTCTAGCCTATTTCATCGCCAAACATGCATTTAATAACCTAACGGAAGTGATAAAATGACTATAGATAACTTTATTACTTGTGAGTGTCAATATGTATCTATCCGTCCCACTGGTTAGCAGACTACCCCTGCGAGACGACTTCCCACGAGGTGTGCGGTTCGAGTCGCGGCAACACTCATTTTTTGCTTCATTTTTTTGATTTTTAATATGTACCACCTCAACTAGCCTAATGGGCCTAATTTGGTTGGAGATGGCCCATTAGTCAAATCTAGATTGGGCTATCCGCTGCGATTATTGTTGCTGTTAAATGAGATAGCTGTTCCTGTTTTATATGTAGCCTAATGGGCCTAATTGGATGGAGTTGGCCCATTAGTCAAGTCTAGATTGGGCTGCTGTCTGCTGTGAGTGTTGTAGCTGTGAAATGAGCTATTTGTTGTTGTTGACTGAGAGATTTGTTGCTGTCAAGTATCACATAAGATAACAACTCCACCCTACTGCCAACATGCCGTCTTTATTTTAGATTACCAGAGGTTTTCCCCCATTTCCACTGGAAAATACCTTATCAATTATGTACAAATCGTCTGCAACACAACTGAGCAAAACTGACAATACATTTCCTATAATCAAACGCTTACTTTGGCAAAATCTTTGTCACTTGGTGAATTGAAGCATGGGAGTTGTGCTAGTGTGTCCTACCTATCTGTTTGGTTTGTGTAATGGATTTAGATGGCGGTTGTTTTCAGTGTGTGATCACTGCTCTAAACCTGTTCCAGGCTTTCCTGGTACATCGGAGTTGGTTGGGATGGCAGCCAATCTCCCCAGTAAACCCTGTTTTCCTTTTATTTTGTTGGTGTCTAGTTTTAATCCTGTAATAGACTTGGCTTCTTTTTCAATGAAATTGGGGCTGGGGGCAACCCGTGTTGATCTAAAAAAATAAATCTTTGTCACTACATCATGCTAACAGGCTAGACCAACAGCAGCAAATAGAACATGCTTACCTAGCATCCAAGCACACAACAGGGCCAAGTATGCACAACACATCAGCATATGTAGTAAGCACATCATACACATGCTTAAACACTAAGCATACTTAATTAGAAACATAGTTCACACATACTTAAATAGAAACATAGTTCACAACAGCATTAACCAAGTTTTAACACCACAAGCACGACAGAGTCTAACATAAACACACAACTAAAGAAAGAGGCATCAGGTAGGCAGGCAGGTCGGCAGGCAGGTAGGCAGGCAGGTCGGCACCATCCTCCGCATGCTCCTACTGCCGGGGGGCGTACTTCTTGAGGAACAGGCCGTAGGCGGCATGCTTGGCCCTGAGGTGTGCGGGTGTCTGCCCGCTGCCAACACCAGTGTAGGTGGCATGCTGGTACATGCCGAGGAAGTCCGTCGGCATTTCCTTGCGGCTGCACCAGGGGCACTTGAACCTACCTGGGCCAAGAAGGTAGCGAATCTCCCCAGACCTAAGCCTGCGGAGAACATGCCTGCTCTTCTGGTCCCTATCCTCCAGGTCAGAACCGAATTCATCCGAAGGATCCTCCTGTTAGATGAAGTAAATTAGGTTAATTAGCTGCTATTGCATATAAACAATGTAATGACTATAAATAGAAAATGAATGAAAACAATGCAAAGTAATTATTTGTATAAATGCACATTAGTTAGTAACTACACATACCATGTCTAATTTAAAGCTTGCATAAATAAGTAAATCAATAATGCAAATTAGTTATTAACTGTAGATAGCATCTGCAATTTAAAACTTGTATAAATAAGACATTATAGCAATAGTGTGAATTAACCAGTTAACAAATGTTGTTCGAATTGATGGAAATAAGTGTTAAATTAATATGGCAAGCATCTCTTAATCACACGGTTAAATAAAAGTTTAACACATTCATACAAATTACTAACCAGGATTTAAGCTCCTAATTCAAGTAAACAACATGAAACAGGAAGTCAAGATGGGCACATATAACCCTATAATATGTTGTAAATTTGTATCCTAAGCATGTAATGCTACATTTCTGAGGAATACGAGGATTAATACCTGGTTAGCCTCGGTTTTACTCCAATTTTTTTGTACACACAAGCTGCTAAGCAAACAATGTACCAAACAGAAACAAGCAGGTAAGCCAGTGGCGGATCTCCCATTCTGGCAAGGTCTAGCCTATGCAATAGCTAGCATTGGCAATTAATACTAATAGACTATTACTTGAGCAGATTTTATGCTAGAACTAGCGCTTAATCTTGGCTTGTGGTATCAATTTTTCCTCTAAGCTATCATCTTCACCACACCATAATCTTGGGTCGTCCTCCGCTACTGAGCTAAGCAGTACTGGAGTAGCAAGCAGCTAAGCAAGAGCTAATTAAATTAGCATAGCATCAATGCGTTGAGCAAGGAGCAGAGAAACACAGGCAACCGCTCTGAACCATGGCCTGATTGAGAAACCATGACCATGATGCTTTGTTTTCTTTGCCAACAACCCCAAATGTGCAAAAAATGGATATATTGGCGCAAGTAAAGGTAGATCCAGAGTTCACTAAAAATATTTTGCTACAGTTCTTATGATTTACATTTCATGTTATGATAATATTACTTTTGTTGGATATGTAGATGAGGTTTCTTTACCCTCCTTATGCAACCAAGAGTATGGAAGCAACCAAGAGTATGGAAGCAAACAACACCAATGTTCCAAGGGGTGTGATTAAAGATCATTGAATTTCTCTTGTTACTAATTGGATGAGCCAAAAGGCACAGGTACATATGGATGACTTGTCATATTACCATTTACATCTTGCTTAGTTTCTCTAGGGAATTATGCAAATGCATGTGCTTAGGCCACAATCGAAGCGGAAGGCAACCGCTCTGAACCATGGCCTGATTGAGAAACCATGACCATGATGCCCTGTTTTCTTTGCCAACAACCCCAAATGTGCAAAAAAAAAATGGTATGTAAAGCAAAAAAAAAAGGTTGAGAGGTTGAGAAATTTACCTCGGACGGGTCGGCGGAGTCGAATTCTTCGAAGGTGGGCACGTCGTCGGGGCTGTTGATCTTGAGCCCCGCCGCCTTCCTCTCCTGCCTCTCTCGGTTCTTCTGGTTCTTCTTCTTCCACCGCCGCATCTGCGCCTCCGTCTCGTGCGCACGCTTCTTGCTCGCCGGAGCAGCCACCGGCCAGCCGAATCTTGCCGTCTGGCCCCAACCGGAGCTCAGATCTGGGGCAGCTCCGGCCGCCGATGGTGCCGCCAACTGCGTGTCGTCAACCGCCGCCTCCTTGCCCTTTCCCTCCTTCCCCTTCCCCCTCTCCATGGACGAGCACGAGCGAGCACGAGCGAGAGCGAGCTGTGCTGTTCTTGACCTAGGGTTTTTTCCCGATTTGGGGATTGCTTTGGATGGATGCGCTGAACTGTGGAGAGGACAGGGGAGAAAAGCGTTATATATCTCGGCGGTTCCGCGTGGCCGCGCGTGGACACGTAGGCGTATAATACATTGCGATATGGGTCATATACGGGCTTGTACGTGGGCTGATACGAACCCAGCCAAACTCGAAGTACACAGGAAATGACGATCATGCCCCCAGACCCGAAGCGGTATGAACTAATCCTAACCGTCCATGTGTTCTCGCGATTTGGCTTGTTTGTGGTGGGTGCGTACGGAAGCAAAAACGCCAAGAATATTGTAACGAAGCTCGTCGATAGAAATGGATATGGCTCGGTCCATTAAGCTGACAAACAGGAAGTCTCTGCGGGCTCCCTGACTCTCGCACTTGGTAAACGATTTAGAAACCGTCATATTGATCATGCATGAAAATAAGCTGGACTGCAAAATTGGATCTGTTGCAACGACAATATTTTGATGGCCGCTTGGCTAACTTGTAATTAAATGTACAATAAATTAGGTTTCGAAATTGTTTCTTCTGAGTATCACATATATTTCGAGGGCAATATACTCTTCTTCTCCTAAAACTATCAACCTCGGCGAGCTTCTTGTTGTCCAGCTATGTGATCGCCTGGTCAACAACCTCCTCAATCTTCTTCCTGTCGTCCGCTGTCGTCCGCTGGCAGCTTGGAAGCAATCTCCTCATGTTGTAGCCATAGTTCTCCAGGGAGTTCTTGGCATCAACTTCTTTTTGTGCTCCTCGTCCTCAGACTTGTACTTCCCACCATCTTGGACTCTCAATGTCGTCCGCCCAGCCTTCCCTTGTCGTTGGTGATGTTGATTTTGTTCTTCTGGCCAGTTGTCTGGTCCTCAGCAAAGACATTCAGCATACCGTTGGCATCAATGTCAAAGCAGACACTGCTTTGAGGAACACCCCTGGGTGCAGGTGGGATGCTGGAGAGCTTAAACTTGCCAAGTTTGTTGTTGTACCTAGTCCTTGTCATCTCAGCCTCAAACACCTGGATCAGCCCGTGGGGATGATTGTCAGAGTATGTGGAAAAGACCTGCTCTTGTCCATCTTTGCATCCCTCGGGCACTTCTCAACACTTCTCAACAGGCTCCATGCACTTCCTGAAGAGGTCCATGTTGAGCTCCTCAAACCTGGACCTGGTGATGGTGGAGTAGTAATCAAATCCCTCAAAGGGTGAGTCGATTTCAATGGTAGTTTAGGCAGTGAAAAAAGGGTCCTCTTCACCCTCTCACGTGTACGTTGCAGCAGAAATTTGAAAGAATTCACTGGTCCGGCCAGGATAAGTTGTATTAGATGTGCAAATAAAGTGGTATTTCACATGATGGGTTGCACGACACCTACCAATGAAAACGAAAAGGAATTAGTGCGGGAACAGATGCAAATAGAAAGTGTTTGAATCAGGTTGTCTAAAACAATGCTAATAGCTATACAAAGTAAACCTAGCTTTCAATCATTAACTCTGTTGTAGCACAAAAGCTTAGCATAGTATCATCGCAATATTATTTTTTGGAAGCAAGAAAGGAACTATGAATAGCACATGTTAGCAGACCAAGCAAAGACAAGGCAATATGTTAAAAATATAGCTGAAGTTCTCATTAAGTGTTATTCTCATCTATGGATCTGAAGTTCTCAACTAAATGCCAGAAGCTGGAGATTTTAAAGTATTTTAAATATCCTATCGATGCAAAGGAAGATGTGCTCATACTAAAAAAAAAATCACGCTACATATAACCATTCCACAAACTATTGTAAAAACGCCATGTTTTGTTTCTCTGCTTGTTTACCCATCAAAACGACCAGCATGTAGATCTAAATTAATTAAGTATCTTATTAGGTTGACTAATAATATATTAAGAAGTGGAATGGAATTATTACTTTGATGTCACTACTGTGTAGTAAAAAGCAACCAAATTGGAGAGAAAACTGTGCATGGAGGATGGTATTGTACCAGATGCTTGCTTTGGAATAGTGTTTTGTTTCTCTGCTTGTTTACCCATCAAAACGACCAGTATGTACATCTAAATTAAGTATCTTATTAGGTTGACGAACAATATATTAAGAAGTGGAATGTAATTATTACTTTGATGTCACTACTGTGTAGTAAAAAACAACCAAATTAGAGAGAAAACTGTGCATGGAGGATGGTACCAGATGCTTGCATTGGAATAGTGCATCATTGACACGTGCCCAGGGATTTACAGAAGACAATCATTTTAAATTTCACTTACTTTCTACAATTTTCTTATGATCTATCATGTTTCAGATAAAAAATCTAAGAGATTGTAGGTTCTGACCCAAGAACTTACACAGAGAGTCTCGGTCAAGATTTACAGGTCAGATTAGTAACAATTCACCGAACAAGCTAATCCAAACGAACGCATTAAATAATTTGACATGGAAAATATTATTAGATCTAAATTTTTTTTGGGAAATCGAGATACCTGATCGGAATGCTATTGCATGAGAATGACTGGTTGCTGAGTATGGAATTTAACACCATTTTTCTATAGTAATATTACATGTCGCTTCCAAGGGCGAATATAATTGTATCTCCTAGTGTGATTCTTATTATATATACTTCTAACCTTCGGCTCAGCATGACTCGTTGCTGAGTACAGAATTATGGATTTTACTGCAATGAGAATAATTCAGAGTCAGTGTGGCTACCAGAAATTTCTCTTATTCGGTTGTAGTAAGTCTTGGGGGTTTTGACCTGGCAATGTTCCACACGCGAATAATTTCTTGGTTGCTTTTCATTGTCTTTTCCTTCTCATGCTTTCCACTACAGGGCAAGGAATGAGCAGTGAGCTGCGACTTTTATTGTATTTCTTCTAATAAAGATCGTAGAATGTAGGACTAAGTGAAAGAATTTCTATGCAAAATTGTTCTGTGAAATATCTAAATGTAAATTCGTATGCATCTGATAACACAACCAAGTTGATGCATCTGAAACTGCTGTCTGGTAGTAATACCTGGGCATTTCCAGGACACTTGCTTTGTTGGGTAGTTATTTATTTGGTTGCCACAATCGATGCATCTGAAACTGATGCACAATCAGTTATTTATATAGCAACGGCCTTGTTGTAAGTACGCTATGTCAAGAAAGAGAGATACTTACAACAACGCCCTTGCTCTCCAAGCTTTTCATCGTAGCAAAAGAAAAGAAGTTAGCCAATGATAGAAAATAAAAAGGATTTAGAAGAGGCAAGGCAATCGCGGTGTTAGCATATACCAGGGACCATATAATACAACTTGACATCTTAATTTATCAAACGTTGTAGCAGCTTGGCATAAACTAATTTTCAACTGAAATCTACAAAGTAAAAATGGGAAAATCACTATTAGATACAGGCAAGTACACCTGACAACCGAATCAATAGTTTTGTTAAGATACTGGCAGGACTACAGTTATTCAAACTGTAAAGAGGATATGAATAAGTTTCAGCTCGGACATTACCAAATTTTCTTTTACAACATCTTAGCACCATTATCCATCTTCAATACATTCAACATAAATCATCGATTCGCTCATCAAGATGCAGTGCAGCTATGCAGCTATGCATTTCATATTGCTGAAAAGTACCAGGTTCATCCAAATAGGTCACCTGACAGTAATTTGTGCACACATGTTCTAAACGCCCCTGCCCTGTTCTTGATCAACACAATAGACAACTGCACTTATCTGGTACTTCTCAAGGCATCGAGAGACCTGTACAAGGGCTTCAAATCTGAGAAATATTATCTGAAATGTCCCAAACAATCACTCACAAATATAATTTTCTAGGAATTTACTCAAACATTTCATCAATGATATCTTGCAATGCAACTCACATAATAAAGAGAAGCATATATCGTACATGAAAATCAAATACCTGAGGGGTAAATATTGTACATCTAATTGATAGCAGAGCATAAAAATGCATTCATCTTTCCTGCAGTTTGCTTGGATATTTATCAAACACCTTATAGGCCTAGATGTAAAGCCATCTGTACAAATAAAGATGAGAAATTGTGAGGAGTGAAAGAGAGGGGAGGAGGAAAATTAGGACAAAAGAAATCTAAAGGGAAGCTGCAGAAAAAAGTGGCTACAGTCAATTAGATCCAGTGGTGATATATACACCGGAAGAAAGCTACAAATCAAAGATGCGGAGGGAGGAGGCCTCGCGCTAGAGAACAAAGGAGAGACCCTTCCGGGAGGCAATCTAGTTCATCTCCTCCCCGCTGCTGCTCTAGCTTCTCCGCGTGATGCACCTCCCATACTCCATGGGGGAGGACGGTCCGACGAGGAGGGGAGACGAGGACTGAGAGGCGGAGAAGGGCAGGTGGTGGAGCCCGGCGCCAGGAAGGCGCAGCGCCACGCTGGCGCCGACGAAGAGAGAGAGAGAGAGAGGAAGAGGGAGAGGCGGCAGCAGCACGGAGGGAATGGATAGGGTTCGCCTGGGTCGCGACCTCTTCCCCCTTTCTCCCGATATTTTTTCTTGTACTCCCTAACCCGAGCCAACCATAGAGCAACACGTGGGCCAATAGGCTAGAACGAAACGAGGCCAACGCCCTACACATGGATAGCTTCAGAGTGCCCCATGGGGATGCAACGTTTATACCTTTAGATGTCATGGTGGTGGAAGGAGCAGCGGGCCCACTGACAGGTAGTGAAAGGAGCCAGCCACTCTTCTTGCACGCGTGGCAACTCCCCTTTGCTTTGCGAACAATGGTGCCAAGTGACACTATAGTGGACGCGAACAATGTTGCCCTGATTAAACGTCTAGTTAGGACCAACAAACAAGTGTGTGCCTGTGAAAAATGAGACAAGCTTTACCTGTGAAAAATAAATAAAAATCGCGGTGTTGCTCTTCTTTTTTAGCGTGAAGAAAATTTGTAAAGGAGGTACCATATAATAGTATATACCCTCTTTTCCAATTTAACTTTGTTGGATTCGGTCCACCCCGGCCTTCTTCGCCGGTTTGAAAATTTTCATTCACGGTCATGTCGTCCTCCTGCTAAAGAAGACGGGCGTCCTCTCACTGGGATCCTTCCAGCCGGTGTCCCTCCAAACTTGCTCCGTCAAGTCCCTTAGCAAGGCTCTCACCTCCTTGAGATCCCTCGTCCTCCTCGATGGCATTCCAGGCAAGTGGATTCAGTGCTAGTGACGGCTACGGCAAGGCGATCCTCCATCGATGTACCTCTTTCTCGTCGTGGTTGACCTGCTCCAGCAGCTGATCCAGCGCGACGACATTCCCCAGCAGCCCCTCATTGATGGCTTCCTGGCCCCATGCTGACGACATGCTCATATCATGTGTGCAGACACGTGCTTGGCGGGGCGCATGCACCTTCTACTCCAACAGTTTGAGCATGCAACTAGGCTCTGCATTAACTTCAGCAAAAGCACGTTGGTGCCCATGCATGTCACACCCGACCTTTATCATATTGAATTCCCACATATTTGCAACATATATGATGATAATACATTAGTTTACATTGATTTATGGGGATTTACCAATGATCTATTTTATTTGGTTTATAACTTGCAGAACATGAAAACCCCGTTTCGCGTATCTTTCACTTGCAGGGAGCTATACAGAGTCAAATTGGCCTGAAATTTTTGGAATGTCATTTTTTTCATCGGGAGGAACACCATGGAATTTTGAAGCACGCCTGGAGAGGTCCGAGGGCCGAAAGATCATAGGTGGCGCGACCCAAAATTTGGCCGCGCCACCCACATCCGTTCAGCCATCGATCGTCCGTTTGCCCTAATTTTTTCGTGAACCGACTTATTTCCTAAAACCCACTATATATATATGACCCCGAAGAGTTCTCGGGAGGAGAGCGCCGCAGAAAGACAGAAACACCAAAACAGAGGCTGCTGTAGAGAAGATTTGAGGGGCAAACTCCGTCAGGATCATCGTAGGAGGGATCTCCACCTTCTCCTACGTTTTCATCGTCATCACCATGACCAAGAGAGAGTAGTCCACCTCTGGACTATGAGTTTGTGGCAGTGACTTGATCTATTTCTCTCATGTTCTTCATAGTACTTAGTGCCATATGAGTTGCCTACCATGATTATGGTCATATTTGTAATACCTACGTGGTGGATCCTTTTTAATGATATTGTTTTATGAGATCTGATCTTATTATATTGTGAGATGTATTGATAGATGCATATTATGTATCCCGTTCTTAAGTTTATGTTCTGATCAGTCATCTATGGAAGAGCGTGTGTGGGGTGATGTGTGTGTTAGATGTGGCAGCATGGTTTTAGTGATTGGATAGTGACAATATGTTCATGATCTATTATGGTTTTTACCTTTCTTTTGGTATCTCACTAGGGATAAAGTGAATGCATGTGCTATGTTCATTATGTGACATCAATGATGATGTTATTTGTTCAAGGTAGCATATTTGATATTCAAACATCATGTCAAAGTACTTATTGCTATGCTCTATTAATTTTTAATACAAGATTGATAAAGTTTCTTTTTTGTGAAGTATAAGAGAGGTGTGTTACATTATCTCTATGTTAGGACGTGATGTCCATATTAATTCCGATCTTATATATAGTATTATTTGTACCTTCATATCTAATTTATGAATTGATTTTTGTTCACCACAAATTTATGAGCGAATAGTCAAGTGAACACATGAACCCCGGTCTACTATTTATCATAAGAAACACATTTATCTTGCATTTACATTGTTTTCTATTTTATGCACTATTTTAATCTGAAAATACAAAAATATTTGATTTTCTTATTTGCGTCCAAAACACCAAAAACAATCAATCATCTTTACAGTTTTTGTTTAGTTATCTTATCTAGATTAGTTTACTACTTGTTTTATTGCTATTGTGTTATTTATTTACGCGAAACCTTGTGCTTGGCAACCACACGGTGGATTTGGGGACACGATGCATTTATTTTACTTGCGGAATTGCTTGAATAAGAGAGAGGAGGATACTCTGCCATCTAGTTCCCCGAGAGGTCGACATAAACTCTCGAGTCACCCTTGTGGGGAAGATAATCCCTGTTATCACCAGATTTCGGACAAATCCAGAGGTGGGCTGTAAGAGAGATGGGCTTGGAAGACTACACGTGGAAGATCTCTGAAACGGCCTTGCGCGGAGAATTTGGGCTAGATTGCCCGTGTATCTTTAATTATAGTAGATTATATCTTAGATCAAAAGTTAGAGTTTGTATCGTGCACGGTGGGATATTCCCACGTTAGAAAGTCCGCTGGACTATAAATATGTATCTAGGGTTTATGGAATAAACAACAACACAACGTTCACCCCAAAACAAACCAATCTCGGCGCATCGCCAACTCCTTCGTCTCGAGGGTTTCAATCAGGTAAGCGACATGCTGCCTAGATCGCATCTTGCGATCTAGGCAGCACAAGCTCCACGTTGTTCATGCGTTGCCCGTACTGAAGCGTCTTTGATGGCGGGCAACGTAGTTATCATAGATGTGTTAGGGTTAGCATGGTTCTTCGTATAAACATGTTTACGTAGTGCAACCCTTGCATATCTAGCCGTCCTCACGCCTATCTCAGGCATGGGGGCGGCACCCTGCTTGTTCATCGTTTAGTAGATCTGATCCGTTACGATTGCTCCTTGCTCTGCAAGGATTAGTTTAATATCTGCAATAGTTAGGCCTTACAAAGGGGGGGAGGATCCAGTGGCACGTAGGGTGGCGTTCGCAAGTCCTAAACAGGATGTTCCGCGGATCAACATCATTGTTGGTTCTTTGGCCTTGTTTAGGATCGGCTTATGAGCACCGTGCGTGGCCGCGAGGCCCAACCTGGAGTAGGATGATCCGATTATGCGGTGAAAACCCTAAATCGTCGTAGATCTCATTAGCTTTATCTTGATCAAGCAGGATCACCAAGTATTCGTGCACCCCGTACGGATCATGGGTGGATCGGCTCTTTGAGCCGATTCACAGGATAACCTGAGAGCCGATCGAGGCTCGTATTTAATGTTTACGTGTATGCCATGCAGGAACTAAGCGAGGCATCCCCATCACCTTCCTGACCAGGTATAGGTCAGGTGGCACGCCCTTGCACTTCGCATCGCCGCGTGTGACCAGAAGAGCATTGCGGGCCGTCGCTCGGAGGGGTCTCAGCCAGCCGCAGCTCTAGGCTCTTCCCGGCTCTACGGTGTTGACAGGCCGCTGCCCGCCGGTGGGTTTTGGCGATCAACACATTCTGGCACGCCCGGTGGGACAATCATCTACATCAACCACATCGCCATCTACATCTGAGATGGCGACGGACGGCACGCCAGTCACCTACGAGGAGTTGCCTGCTGAGCTCAAGAAGAAACATGACGAGATCAAGGCCACCCTCGAAGCCGACCTCATCGGCTCTTTTCAGAGAACCCGTACCCATGGCATCAGATGGAAGGGATTCTCACCACAAGGTGCACTCGATGGGATAGATCTCTCTGCCCCGTCGGAGGAACGCACCAGGGCCCTTCGGCAGGAGATCAACTACTTGGTGGCTCACTCGCTACACCGCCACTCTGAAAACTTGGTCAACGTGTTGGAGCGTCTCGCTCTGCGCGTGATCCAGGAGATCATGAGCCGCCAGTACTCGCCGTCAGGACCAGCTCTCGGGACGTACCAAGGAGAGTTGCCACTCCAGTCCCGTCCACCGCTGCCATATGCGTTGGCAGCACCACCTGAAGTGCCGGCTACACCGGCATTCGTCGTCTACAGGATCGGTGGTGACCCTAGTGACCGCCAGTTCTTGGCTGAGGCGCCTAAGGAGATCCCTCAAGGATACGCGTGCACGTATGTGCCAGATTGTGGCAACTGGGCACTCTCAAACCAGGCCACAACGTCAGGGACTCCGGCGCAAACAGGAGGAACGTCAGCAACAGAGCTTGAGAAGCAGACGTGGCTAACTAAGTACGCCACCCCGACGAAACTCCAGAGCCCAGCTCCTGCAGTTGGCTCAGAGCTGGAAAAGCAAACCTGGCTGGCTAAGTACGCCACCCCGGCGAATCTTCGTAGTGCATCTACCGCAGCCAAGACGGCGGATCAGATCAGTACCATGCGAGAGACCAGTTCGGCATTGTGCCGAAAAGGAGGGCAATCGGCTATTCCAAGCCGTACCCCGACGAGTACGAGATGATCCCGCTGCCACCTAAATATCGGCTCCCTGACTTCTCCAAATTCAGTGGATCAGATGGCTCCAGCTCCATCGAGCACATCGGCCGATATTTGGCACAACTAGGACCGGCTTCAGTGTCGGATCAGCTACGCGTGAGGCTCTTTTCACAGTCCCTCACAGGATCGGCCTTTGGATGGTACACCTCTTTGCCAGCAAACTCCATCCAGTCTTGGAAGCAATTGGAAGAACAGTTCCATATGCAATATCATTCAGAAGCTTCCGAGTCTAGCATTGCCGATCTAGCACAACTACGGCAGAAGCGCGGAGAAACGGTGACAGAGTACATCCAGCGTTTCAGGAATCTTAGGAACCGATGTTATTCGGTTCGTATAACTGAAAAGGAAGCAGTCGAGTTGGCAGTAGCTGGCCTTGCAACACAGCTCAAGGACATGGCCTCCCAAGCAGATTATCCCTCGCTGGCGCACATGGTTCAGAAACTATCAGCATATGAACAGCGCCACCGGACTGTACCAAGACAAGTTCAAGCGTGCGTAGTCATGGTCGATACAGAGGAAGGTGAAGTGCTGCGGGAGACCAAGAAGTAGCAGTGGCTGAGTGGACTCGGGGAGGAACCCCCGTGTCCCGCAAATGGGTAAAGCCACCGGGTGGCCGCCTGTGGATTTGATTTTGACGTGACCAAGACTGAACAAATCTTCGACCTCCTGCTCAAGGAGAAACAGTTGACGATTCCTAAAGGTCTCAAGTTCCCCACGGCGCAAGAGCTAAACGGAAAGCCGTACTGCAAATTCCACAACTCGCTTTCCCATGCCACCAACGACTGCAGGGTGTGGCGTCAGCACATCCAAGCGGCGATAGAGAAGGGGCGCTTAATTTTCAACCAGTATGCCATGAAGGTAGACACCCAGCCCTTCCCCGCCGTTAACATGGTAGAAGTCATCTACCCCGAGGGCTGCCAGCCAGGTCCCACGTTCAACATCAACATGGTAGGACCTGGGAACCACTCTGGCAAAGATGGAGATGAGGGCAGCTGCTCTCATAGCAAGGATATAGAGGAGGCCGCTCCACGCGATCGGCTCCATCATGATGGCAAGCGCTACGTCACAGAGGGAGAAGTGAAGAACGTAAGATATCAACGACCTCTCTCTGATCACCTCCTCAACAAATATGTGAGTCAATACGACCAACGCCGACGGTCCAACTATGATGATGAAGGAGATCGTCTGGCTAGAGAAGCCAGAAGGCATCGTCGGCAGGATCGCGATGAGGAGGAGCACGAGCGCCGTGCCACAGACAAATCAAGGGAGCAAGATGACAACGCCAGACACTGGGACTACCCTTTCTTCAGACACTGCTGGGATTCAGGAATGAGCCGATTGCCCACAATCGGCAATTGCCCAGAATGCAACAAGAAGAAGAAGGAGGCAGCCAACGTGTCTGTGTTTGAGCGCTTAGGGCCTCTCCCACCACCAAGCAAACGTGCTGAGTCACCTCGTTGGGCAGATATTGAAGATTCCGAAGACGAGGGACTAGAAGAAGAAGAAGAAGACAGGTACCACCGTCCAAGGTGGTGCCCTGACGGACTCAGCTGTTCACAGAAACGCAGGGCTCAGCGATTGCGCGGCCTGGAGGAAGCCGAAAGGTTATACCTGCATACGCTAAGGAAGGCACGGCCTGATCTGGCTGCGAAAGTTCAGCGAGCCCTGGATGAGGAGGGTCGTCCACGGAGAATGGAGTGGCGTCCCAAGCAAAAGAAAGCCGATGGTGAAACATCGGCTGGCACAAACATGGTGCTTGTCTTGCCGACAGAGCTTAATGCTCCACGATTATACGATGCACTCAAGGTGGACGACAGCAGGCGCATCAAGTCAGAGGTTGGGTTGGTTTTATCCAGCCTAACTGAGTAGCAAGATTAAACCAATGAGCAAACCGTGCGAGGCTGATCCTTGTGATCGGCCCCAAAAAATTTATGGAGGGACATTACAAAACCTTCATCGAACAAGCAATGTGGAGGCCGATTCCAGCAATCGGCCAAAATTGTCTTCTGCACATATTCTGTTTGTGGTCAACAACGGTCTACTGGGCAGCGGCCACGTCGGCAGATGAAAGTCAGCATGAATCTTTGCTAAGCCGACGTACAAGTGCAGTGCCCTGACTTACCAAGAAAGCCGATATCTGCAGTCATTTGGCAGATTCGGCTCGGGGGGCATATAGTCAGATGAACATGTGCAGGTAACACGTGCAGTCATGCGTGCAGTGGAACATTGGGGGGGCCGATTAAGGAAAATATTAAGAAAAATCGGCCAAATAAAAAAAAACAACACAAAAGTTTAGCCGATGCAGATACGTGGCCATCGACTCAAGAGGTACAGCTGTTATGAGCAGAAAGGGTCAACGGAGCAGGAAGTGAGTCACGAAAAGAGACTCTAATGGAAGAGCTCCTCGATTGAGTGGCTTGATAACTTCGATTTTCTCTTCAAGAACCTATGGTTTCCTTTTACGAGCAATGTGCAGATCAGGTTAAGGATGGGTTGCATCAAATCCACCACAGGGGAGGAGCCGATCTGACCTGCAAGGCGCGAAGGTGGACTGAAGAAGCTCGGGGGGCAGCTCACCCTGAAGGTTCTCTGCTCTGGAGAGCCAATTTTGCTGAAATCGGCTGGTTCCGCATCATGACTTGGAAACCGATGGCGACACATTTGGTCAGTCCACTGATATGCTCGCCTTGATAAAGGCTCGGGGGGCAACTGATGGCGCAGAGTTTGCCGTTCTCGAGAAGCCGATTGAGATTTCATCAGGCTGAAAACCCAGTGGTATCGACTTCAGGATCAAGTCGTTTTCGGCAGCAATTCTGGGGCTCTCGTGAGAACGACGATTTGCATAGTTGTCCGCCAGAGCTCAAAGGGGTGGGGCATTGAGATACTGGTGCGTTGTCATCGGCTCGTTGGGCATTGGCTAAGTGACGATCGGCAGGGTCAGCAGAAGAGGGAATCAGCTCAATTAAACTCCGAAGAAATCGGCAAACTTAAATTGGGGACAAGTTCTTCATTGATAAACCAGATTTCTTACATAGAAGAGTTGATTGCTCTCAAAAGGGAGTACTAAGGGGATACATTGCCCCGTCTACTGTTGCTGATCCTATTCTAGAGGACCTATTCTACGGGCCGTCACTGCCCTCGTCGTCACCATCGTCAGCGCTGTCGGCGCTGCTCCCGGCGAGCTCGTCATCGCTGCTGTAGCGGCCGCCGGCAGGACCTTCGTTGTCCTCGTCCTCCACGTCGTCGTCGTCGTCGTCGCTATCATAATCACTGAGATTCCCTGGCCAGGGGCAATGGCGCTTGGCCGGCGGCTCGTCGGAGAGGCTGTCGTCGTCGTCCTCCTCTTCCTCTTCCTCTTCCTTCACCTCGGAGGAGGTAAAGTCATCCCAGGAGAAGCGATCGTCATCGCTCTCCTCTTCCGATTCCCCGTTGGCGAGGAAGCGGAGGTCGCTCTCCCCGTCCGTCGAGGATTGGTCGTCCTCGGACCAGATGGAGAAGTCATGGTCTGACTCCTCCCCGGCCTCAATGGCGCGGCGGATGTTGGCCGCATGGACTTCTTGTGGGCTCGGTGCTGGCATCGGCTCGGGAGAAGAGGACTCGAAGGAAAGTCCCGACGAGGCAGAGGAAGAAGAGGACATGGTGCGCAGAAGGGTTTTTTGGAGTGCCGATGGCTGGAACAGAGGAAGGGGATAAAGATGACTATTCAGTCGGCACGGTTAAATAATGAGAAACCTGGTGGGAATTACTGCCATCACAGTTTCCGAAGGAGTAATGTCAGAGCTGTCAAATTTTGCAGAGAAGCTGAAAAGACAGGGCATAATGATGACGGAGGCTGCAAATGGCTCTGTTCTGCCACGACATGACCCTTCGAAAGGAAAATATAATGATTTTGGAAAAATTATTTCCAAAACCAGGGGGGCATGTGTTATCACCAGATTTCGGACAAATCCAGAGGTGGGCTGTAAGAGAGATGGGCTTGGAAGACTACACGTGGAAGATCTCTGAAACGGCCTTGCGCGGAGAATTTGGGCTAGATTGCCCGTGTATCTTTAATTATAGTAGATTATATCTTAGATCAAAAGTTAGAGTTTGTATCGTGCACGGTGGGATATTCCCACGTTAGAAAGTCCGCTGGACTATAAATATGTATCTAGGGTTTATGGAATAAACAACAACACAACGTTCACCCCAAAACAAACCAATCTCGGCGCATCGCCAACTCCTTCGTCTCGAGGGTTTCAATCAGGTAAGCGACATGCTGCCTAGATCGCATCTTGCGATCTAGGCAGCACAAGCTCCACGTTGTTCATGCGTTGCCCGTACTGAAGCGTCTTTGATGGCGGGCAACGTAGTTATCATAGATGTGTTAGGGTTAGCATGGTTCTTCGTATAAACATGTTTACGTAGTGCAACCCTTGCATATCTAGCCGTCCTCACGCCTATCTCAGGCGTGGGGGCGGCACCCTGCTTGTTCATCATTTAGTAGATCTGATCCGTTACGATTGCTCCTTGCTCTGCAAGGATTAGTTTAATATCTGCAATAGTTAGGCCTTACAAAGGGGGGGAGGATCCAGTGGCACGTAGGGTGGCGTTCGCAAGTCCTAAACAGGATGTTCCGCGGATCAACATCATTGTTGGTTCTTTGGCCTTGTTTAGGATCGGCTTATGAGCACCGTGCGTGGCCGCGAGGCCCAACCTGGAGTAGGATGATCCGATTATGCGGTGAAAACCCTAAATCGTCGTAGATCTCATTAGCTTTATCTTGATCAAGCAGGATCACCAAGTATTCGTGCACCCCGTACGGATCATGGGTGGATCGGCTCTTTGAGCCGATTCACATGATAACCTGAGAGCCGATCGAGGCTCGTATTTAATGTTTACGTGTATGCCATGCAGGAACTAAGCGAGGCATCCCCATCACCTTCCTGACCAGGTATAGGTCAGGTGGCACGCCCTTGCACTTCGCATCGCCGCGTGTGACCAGAAGAGCATTGCGGGCCGTCGCTCGGAGGGGTCTCAGCCAGCCGCAGCTCTAGGCTCTTCCCGGCTCTACGGTGTTGACAGGCCGCTGCCCGCCGGTGAGTTTTGGCGATCAACAATCCCTTAATACAACACTCTGCATTTGGAATCCCAACATAACAAGATTCTTTTTGGCGGAAAATAATCAAGCCCTTCAACCGCTATTAACATCCAAGAAGTGTTGTAGTGCTAGGTGGAGGGATTTCGCCAAATTTATCTCGGTGTCCCCCTCTCGGTCGAGATGCTCCGCTTAACTTCATTGGCACCCTCTCATCGCCAAGGTCGTCAAGTATTTGTCGGGTTGGCATGCCGTGTTGTTCTCTCCCCATGGCTGTCTGGTTCTCTGGAACGTCCTTCTGGACACGTTGCCCACCTTTTCCATGGGGGCTCTAGAGCTCCCTCCCGACGTGATCAATGCGCTCGACAGGTTGCGATGTGCCTTCATTAGGGTGGCCACCGATCTCTTCTCTGGCGAAAAGTGTATGGTCGCCTTGGAGTAGGTGTCTTGCGCTAAAGAAGAAGGTGGCCTCGGTGTGCGTTCTTGGGTGTGACCTGCTAAATTAGAAGGTGGGTGACCGGATCCGGCTGCCTTTTGGGACGCTCATGGTGGAAATGAGGGAGACGTTCTCTCACTGCATGTTCCCTGGCGCAATTGTCCATCTGGTTGTCGATAATGGGCTCGACTCCATCCCAGTACCACGTGTTGCGATGATAGCCTCCCGGCAAAAGTGTGCCCTACCGAAGACCTTGGCGAGTACGCGTCTGTCCACCTCCATCGACAAACACTCCAAGGCTGACGGCGGGCTGAAGACCTTCACCTTCGACAAGATCGGTACCGGTGGTGGCGAGCTGGATGATCACTACGTGTTCGTGACATATGCTTTCCATGTTGTGTTGTGTTGTGTTGTTCCTGTGTATGATTGAGCTCTCCCCCTGCGTTAGGTGTTGTCTCCCTCTCTCCATGTACCTTTCTTCGTCAGATGAAACGAAAAATTCAGTGGGGAGCATTTGTGCTTTTCTCGGTGAAAACTCGGAAAAAACAATTTCATTGCGTCCGCTAATCGATCCCACAGGGAAAACGTTGTAGTTGTGGATATGCCTATCTATGGCATCTTAATCTTTTGATCGAAAGATAGTGCGACTCCCTGCCAGGATGGATAGAAAGATATAACTGGATACTATATGCTTTTTGGTCAAGACTAAATAAAAGGTAAAAAAAAGTGCTATTGTTTAATCAGGAATTACAAATTGAGGCCATTGGCGTTACGTTCAAAAATACTACTCCATGGGGGGCCGACCTCGCGGCACAAGCATGAGGCATGTAATCTTGGACAATTCCCCAATCGAAGATGAACATGTATCAGCGAAAATCTGGCTAGCATAAAGAATTTCAAAAGACGTCTCTTTGGTTGTCAATTTTCGGCACTATATATCTAGCTCAGGTCAGGAGATTTGAGACTGTGCACTGTGAAAAGGCTTCCGCGAAAGGAAACCACCTTAGCAGGGATAAAAACATGTGAAATTCATTGTTGATCAATGATGGGACGGCCAACCATGATCATCGACCACCAGAAAAATGGATGAAACCATTGCAATGTTGGAAATGAGATATAGGAGACCAGTTCGTCTGATTCGTTACATGATCCAAAATGTTTGTGCAACTGTTTGCATGTGATATAAAATGTGGAGATTTCTTTTTGTTAAATTAGAATCCATGGTGAAATGTTCGAAGGGGTGACAAGTGACAAGGTGGACTTTTATGTAGTGGGAATGATCGAGGGTGGGGCCGTTGGCAAGTGTGCTGGCCCATGCGCGCAATTTTGAATATTTTGCTTGCACCGCTAGCAAGTTAGGCCGCTTTAGTTTCTACTGCCTAGTGAAAAAGTACATGGTAGATTCTAGCGAGTCACCATCGGAATGGGAAAAATGTAGCTTGTGATGGGTAAGTGAGTGGCATCGCTAGTAACTATACGAGTGCATGATGCAAGACGAGCGACACACCCTTTAATTCTCCCGTTTACCTTTGCTTTGTTCAAAACTGAGGTTGAAATGCGAAGGAGCTAGCTCCACTACGGGAAAAACATGCTTTGCTGTGCAACTATTTGCACGGTAAAGAGCCCTATTTGCACGGCAAAGGCTTTGCCGTGCGACCCCGCACGGTAAAGGTCGCACGGCAATGCTATTGACGGCAAAGGCTTCTTTGCCGTGCGACTCGCCAACGTTGCACGGCAAAGGTCACTTCTTTGCCGTGTGCCTAACATGTTTTATCTAAAAAAAAAGGCCCCAAACTGGCTGGTCTGGGAATCGAACGTAGGACACAGAGTAGGGAAAGCGTGCAACCTTACCACTGAGCTATATGTTCGTTTGTTGATAACTATACCATGCCATGCCTTTTGAGATGAGAAAAAAATCCAGTTTTTACATCTTTGCCGTGCGCTTACACTAGGCAAAGGCTTCTTTGCCGTGCGTTTTTCAAAAACACTAGGCAAAGGCTGCTTTGCCGTGCAACCCAGCTGCGCGCACGGCAAAGGATGAGACACGACAATGCCCAATGCCTTTGCCGTGCACCAAGTCAGGTTATGTGTCGGGCGAAGAGGGTGGGCTAGTGCCCAATGCCTTTGCCCGAAACACACCTTCCCCTTTTTCCGCACAGCATCCCACCATGACCGTTTTTTCCGGAGAGCCGTTACAGGCGACTCTTGGGCGATTCTGGGCAATCGCCGAGAACTCCGACGATGAAGGCTCCTCCGGCGAGGCTACGGTGGATCCTGTGTTGCTGCCAGGTGCGGATATTGGACACTCGGAGTCCTACCTGTGCTGCACGCCGGCGGAAGAGGAGTGTGATCTGTCTGCGATGGCAATGTCGGTGATCAGACGGAAAGAGGAAAAAAGGCGTAGGCAACGGGAGGCGGCACATCTGCTCCGATCTGGTAAGTCTCCGATCTCTGTTGTCGATAGTTTTCTGCCGATCTATGCTTGCAGGTCGCAGTTGAGGAGATCACCGGTCCTGCTGCCTGTGCTCTCGCCCTCGACTTTTCTGCTCGAATCCTTCAATGCTAAAGAATGGGTGTACGTCCATCGGAAGAAGAGGAGGATGCAGTTCGAGAGGAGGGTAAACAAACGTCGATCATCGCCGGTGAGTTTTTCTTCCACATCTCAGCGATCTTCTGTCCGATTTCAAACTCAAACAGATGAATGTCTGGGCCAATTGGGCCAAAGAAAGGGTCTGTTGTTTCGTTATGCTCAAGTGCAGGGCCATATGGCCCTGGAGCTATCGATTGACTGCGAATCTGACCGTCGCTTACCACGTTTTGCTAGTGGTAAGAGGCGCAGTCTAGGTTTTGGCAACGCAAAGTTTATTCCCGAACCAGCTGCTCCTGTTTCGTCCATGGGTATTCTTGCCGCCGCCATGGCCAACCGTGGTGGAGGTGCGAATCGTGGCAGAGGTCCATCTCCTGGTGGTCGCGGTGGGAATCGGTGGGATGGAGGTCCCAATGCTGGCCGCGGCAATTTTGAGGAAGGGGGGCCGAGTGGAACAGCGGGGCAAGAGGGTGGTGGTGTCGGACAAGGAAATACAAGTACTGTCTTCGGCGATGGTGTGTTTCGGGCAGATGAATCCCGTCCCAACAATTATGGGGGCGGAAACCGAAACCATCAGGTACGTTTTAACAATGGTGCTGGTGATTCTCGTAGGAATTTTGGGGGCTATCATGCTGGTTATAATAGCCGAAGATTCAATAATGGGAATTACAATGGAAGGTATGATGCTAACCGGAGTTCTTATAACTCTGGCGGTCTATCAGCTAGAGAGCAACAGTTAGTCAAAGAAACAGCACAGGCCTTAGCTAGGCAATTTGTTGATCATCCTAGTCAGCGGGATTCAGTCCTTCCTACTCAGCCTACTTTGCAAAATGTCAATGAAGTGCTGCCATCTAATACTGCAAATTTTACTCGTCAGTCTTATGTGCCAAAGGCTGTTCCGAGTGGCTCACAGAGTCAGGCAGTTGGTCAAGTACAGAAGCAGAATGCGATGGAGCCAAGAGTTGTTGACACTCTTATGGCTGGGACAGAAATTGATGAACAAGAAGGGAGGATCACTTCTTAAGGAGGTTTGGATGAGTCTGGAACAGCGGCTATGGCCAAGAAAAAAGGAGGTCCTACATGTTATCGATGCAAAAAACCTGGGCATTGTGTTAATGATTGTGAAGTGGTTCTTTGCGATTGTTGTCAGAGGGCAGGCCATGCAACTATTGAGTGTCCACTTTTGAAGGCACCCAGACCAAGGCTTGCTATGTACGGATTGGGTCATGAAGATTTATCTTTCTGGGAACTACCATTGTCGGATTCTGTGAGGCCGAGGGTTGAGAATACAAGGTTGGGTCGTGTTCAAATCACATGAGGGACCCTTTCCTCGGATGACATAATTAAGCAGCTGCGATGGATCGTTGATACTGATGAACAATATCACTGGGATGTACAGATGATGGATGAAAACGTTTTCAGGGTCAATTTTCCAAGTAAACATGACTTGGTACGAGTTCAGCGTTTTGGACGCTTTCAGGTACCAGGAACAGAGATAGCTATGCATTTTGACTTCTGGAAAGTGGAGGTTAAACCGGCTTGGAGGCCGGAAGATGTTTGGGTAAGAGTACATGCACTGCCACCGGTGGCACTGGATGATTTTCTCTCTTTGTGGGCTATTGGTGATGCATTTGGCAAGACAAAAGATATTGACATTGTCTTTACCAGAGCTAATAATGTTCTGCGAATCTTAATCACTTGTCTAGATCCTAATTTGATACCTGCTACTTGGGACTTGAAGATAAAAGATGATTTTTTTCGCCTTCGGTGTTAGGTGGAAGGAATGCAACCCCAACCGACGACTGATGTTGCTATGAGTGATGTTCCTAAGGGGGGTGATGATTTGGGAGGTAGCGGTGATGATCATGCTTTTGGTAATGCGGCAGATAGAGAAATGAAGGGGTCTAGGAGTAACTTGGCTAAAGAAAATAACCAAGAGGGAACCAATGGATCAATGCCTCATAATTCTGGGCATGTACTAGCCAAATCTCCTATTTGTACAGATCCGGTTCTGGTTGTGCAGAAAATGACAACACCTCATATGGTAATTCCGGTTAAACAAAACCAAACTAGTGACAATACTGTGAGGCTATCTAGTGTGTCTGCTACCTCTGGTTCCGTGGAGAATGTTGAAACGGAGAACAGAAACCAGAAGAGTACTTCATCTAAGCAAAATGGAATTATTGGGGATACTGTGAGGTATTCTAATTCTATTTTTTCTGTATCATCTCTTACTCCTAAGTTTCTTGAACCTGCTTTTAATATGGTTGTATCCCCTGTATCTAGTGTGCAAAATGAAGGGATCAAGATAGTGAAAGAACCTGTGATGCTGAATTTGAACAGCGGCGCAGATGGGGAGGATTATCAACGTCGATTGCTGCATCCGGCACATAATCACAGCCATGAAGCTGAGACGACGTTGATCGGAGAGGATGCTCGGCCTCGCCAGACAGCCCAGGTTGAGGGGAAGGAACCTCTGCTCCAGCCAGTGTGCCCCACGGCTAATTTTAATGGGCCTCGGCCTGCTCCTCTTTGCTTCAAGGGAACCGAGTTGCAGCCCAATATGCATGGGGACTGCGGATCACGAGGTACGTCGATCGGCTGGGGACATGATTTTGATATCAATTCCTTTCCATGCTCACAGCCTTGTTCTGTAACAAAATCAAATAAGTCTAATACTGTACCATCTGACTTGCAAATAGATGGTGCAATCTCTTTTTCGCGTGACGAGATTATTGAGTTTGGGGGTATTCCTGAACCATCTAGTAAGGGGACTCGAGCAAGTGCTAGAATTGGGGCTCAGGTTAATACGGATGATACGCAGATGGAGCGGGCTATGTGTGCTACTCAGCGTCGTCTTAATCCGTCTTTACCAGGTATGCAGTCTTCTAAATGCAAGTCATTATTATCGTTTTCCCCTGAACATATTATTACTAAAGCAAAGTCCTTGGGAGTCTCTTTGGGTAATTCTAGGGATGAAGAGTTGGCTGCGGCTAAGATAATTCTAGATAACGAGCTAAATAGATCAATTACAATGCTGCGTACAAGTACTGAAAATGAACACATAAATGGTGATGCACCTACATGCTTAATAGTAAACAAGGTTTCAAATTTGTGCGAAGATCTTGTTGATGAGGAGGATATGATTCATGATAATTTAGTCGACAATACTGTGATGCACAATAATAATAGGCAGCGGAAAAAGAAGAAGTCTTATGATAAGGCCAATCTCCGCAGGAGTACCCGTATAAGAATTAAAAAATCATATTCATAAAATGGCTAGTCTAAAAGGTATGTCTTGGAATAGTGAGGGATTTAAAGACCCGGGGAAACATCTTTTTGTCAAAGAAGCTATCCGGGAACATAGGCTGGATTTTATTGCTTTACTTGAGACATGCCGATCTAATTTTTCAAAATCATTTTTGAGTGGGCTTGCGGGTTTGGCTGATTTCGCCTGGTTTTGTCTTCCTCCGTGTGGAAGATCTGGGGGAATTCTTGTTGGCATTAATATTTCTACCCTTACTGTTAAGAAAGTCGATAATGGTGATTTTTGTGTAAAGTTTACTTTACGATCAAAACAAGATGGATTTGAATGGATCTTGGTTTCAGTATATGGGGCTGCCCAAGATTCGAGAAAACCAGAATTTTTAGCCGAGTTGGTTAGATTGTGTGATAATGAAACTCTACCACTATGAAACTCTACCACTATTATTAGCTGGAGACTTTAACATTCTTCGTAGACCAGAGGACAAAAGTAACGACAATTTTAATCCACGGTGGCCGTTTATGTTTAATGCAATTATTGAAAATTTGAATCTGAGAGAAATAGTGCTCTCTGGTAGGCAATATACTTGGGCTAGTAGACGGGCTGTACCGACTTTCGAAAAACTCGATAGGGTTCTTGCAAGTGCAGAGTGGGAACAAAAATATCCGCTTGTCTCGGTAAGAGCTCTCTCTCGAGCTGGGTCTGATCACACTCCTCTCCTAATTGACTCGGGTAATCATGCTCATTTAGGAAATAATGCGCGTTTCTCCTTTGAGATGTCATGGTTTAACCAGGAGGGATTTTATGATTTAGTTGCTAAGGAATGGGCGTCTGTTTCAAATGGCGACTCGCCTATTCTGACTTGGCAGATGAAGATTCGACACCTTAGAAGGTTTTTACGTGGTTGGGCAAAAAATATTAGTGGGAAATATAAGAAGGAAAAGGAGCGTTTGTTACAACTAATTGATGTTCTGGATATTCAGGCCGAGTCTTGTCCTTTGACTGATGAGGAAAGGTCTGAATTAAAGAAAGCAAATGAGCAACTTAATAAACTCAGATGAGATGAAGAAATTAAATGGGCGCAACGGGCTAAAGTTAAACATATTCAAGAAGGTGGAAATAACACTAAATACTTTCACATGATTGCTAATGGAAAACACAGAAAAAAGAAAATCTTCCAACTTGAACAGGAAGAGGGGATTATCGTGGGGGATGAAAATCTGAAAGTTTATATAACTGAATATTATAAGAAGCTCTTTGGAGCACCTGAAAATAGTTCAGTCCAAATGGATGAAGATCGTATTAATGATATCCCTCAAGTGTCGGTACAGGAAAATGCTTTGTTGTCAAAACACTTTACTGAGGAAGAAGTTTTTGAAGCGATTAGTCAGATGGAACATAATAAATCTTCTGGGCCGGATGGCTTTCCCGCGGAATTCTATCAAAAATTTTGGGAGGTGATTAAGGGAGATTTGATGGCCATGTTTCAACACTTTCAAAATGGTGGCTTTCCCTTATTCAAACTCAATTTCGGAATAATTACTTTGCTTCCTAAAAAACAAAATGCAATGCAAATACAGCAGTACAGGCCAATTTGTTTGTTAAATGTCAGTTTTAAAATCTTTACAAAAGTCTCCACTAACCGAGTGTCGTATGTAGCGCATAAGGTAGTGAGACCTACACAGACGGCCTTTATGTCGGGTCGACACATTTTAGAAGGGGTTGTCGTTTTACATGAGACGATTCATGAATTACACCGTAAAAAGCTGAATGGAGTTCTTTTTAAAATTGATTTTGAAAAGGCATATGATAAGGTGAAGTGGCCTTTCCTTCAGCAGGTGCTTCGTATGAAAGGTTTTAATCAAATTTGGTGTGATCGTATTCGAAGTTTTGTTGAAGGGGGAAGTGTGGGAATTAAGGTTAATGATGATGTTGGTCATAATTTCCAGACTCGAAAGGGGTTAAGACAAGGGGACCCATTGTCACCTATTCTATTTAATATTGTAGCCGATATGCTAGCTATTTTGATTGCTAGGGCTAAAGAGGAGGGTCATGTTGGTGGTCTTATTCCAGATCTAGTCGAGGGTGGGATATCTGTCTTACAGTATGCGGATGATACAATTCTATTTATGGAACATGATTTAGCAAAGGCCATTAATATGAAGCTTATTCTATGCATTTTTGAACAATTGTCCGGCCTCAAGATAAATTTTCACAAGAGCGAATTATTCTGTTTTGGGAAAGCCATAGAAATGGAACATCAGTATAAACATATTTTTGGGTGTGCATCTGGGGCTTTACCGTTCCGTTATCTTGGGATTCATATACATCACCGAATGCTTCGTAATTCTGAATGGAATCCAGTGGAGAATCGTTTTGCATCGAAACTAGGATGTTGGAAGGGTAAAATGCTATCTTATGGGGACCGTCTTGTACTTATAAATTCGGTGCTTACAAGCTTACCAATGTTCATGTTATCTTTTCTTGAAATTCCTAAGGGAGTGAGAAAAAGGCTTGATTATTATCGTTCTCGGTTTTTTTGGCAGCCCGATGATGATAAGAAGAAATATAGATTGTCTAAGTGGAACATAATTTGTAGACCCAAAGATCAGGGGGGTTTGGGAATCGAGGTACTTGAACTTAAAAATATGTGCCTACTAAGTAAATGGTTATTCAAGTTATTACATGAAGATGGGATGTGGCAACAGTTGTTACATAATAAGTATATCAAGAATAAAACTTTAGCACAAGTAGAGGCCAAACCCACTGATTCTCCTTTTTGGAAGGGTCTCATGCGGGTTAAACATGAATTTTTCAAACGAGGAGCCTTTAAGGTTGGGAGTGGAATGGCAGTGCGTTTTTGGGAGGATACTTGGCTAGGCGATCTTCCTCTTTCTCTCCAATATCCGTCTCTATATAACATAGTCCAACGAAAAAATGTGTTAGTCTCCACAGTTTTGGCAGAGCACCCTCTTAATATTGGTTTTAGGAGAATGCTTAATGAATATAAATATAATCTATGGTTACACTTATGTCAACGGCTGATGAAGGTTCAGTTAACAAATGAGCCAGATAATTTTGTTTGGAAATTAACCGACAGTGGACTATTTTCTGTTAAATCTATGTATATGGATCTTATGAATGGTCATACTAGATTCTTACGGAAATATCTTTGGAAGATTAAAATTCCTCTTAAAATTAAGATATTTATGTGGTTTCTTAGTAATAAAGTTTTGCTTACAAAGGATAATTTGGTGAAGAGAAAGTGGACAGGGAGTCAGACATGTTGTTTCTGTAACAATAATGCAACTGTTGATCACTTGTTTCTTCATTGCCCTTTTGCAAAAATTGTTTGGCGGATGATATATTTTGCTTATAACATTCCACCACCGTCTAATGTTACTAATATGTTTGGTAATTGGTTAAACGGTGTTAAAACAGAGGATAAGGCTCATATTCGGATTGGTATTTCGGCATTATGTTGGTCTATTTGGACTAGCCGAAATGATATTATTTTTAACAAACAGAAGGGGACAAATTTTTTGCAGGTTATTCTTCGTGCGGCGCACTGGATACAGCTATGGGCGCATATGCTTCCGGAGGACTAGCGGGGTATTATGTATACTGGATGCAATCGCCTGCTCAAGGTCATGCAGGACTGTTATTTCCAGGCTACTGGATGGCGTCATATTAGCAGGATTCGAGATGTCTAGTTTTTGTACTTTTCATCTTTGTCTGGTTCATACTGTTGCAACAGTAGCATACTTTCATGTGTAATACGCACTCTTTGTTAACACTACTTCTTTAAATAAATGGTTGTGTGCATCGATTGATCCAGAGGCCGGGGCAGCGCTCCCATATCGAAAAGAAAAAAAAAGAAGACCACGGGGAAAAGAACCAAAGTGTGGCTGGCAAATCTATCGCCTATCCGCCAATTAGGAGATATATGATCATTCATCCCATCTGGAGCCAGTGCGGGTCACACTATCATCGGGGATTATTTATTTTATGACTATATATTGCTGCGCGTGTGGTGATTGTTTTTTGCGCAAAGAAAGCACAAAGAAAGCCCTTCCACGCGCTTATTTTTGCAGGATTTGTATGTCATGCATCTATATAATACAGTATAATTCTACTGTACTACCACCGTTTGAATACAAGTTTAGATTTATAGAAAAGCTTATATTTCCAAACAGTGGTAGTATTTTAGAGCTACGGCGTACGTAGTAGGTAAGTATGCATGTGTATGTACATGCCATAATATAATGCATGCTCCCCAAAGATCGACCGAGTAGCCAACGATCGAACTTCTCCGGCCGGTCGCCATTTCCGGCGCATGCCGATAAGGGATCGAGGTAGTAACATACTAACTTGTATGGCAGGTGAGGACTATGCAAAACCTTTTGACTCAATTGGTTCCCTCCATCTTTTTGTACATAGTACGAAAATACTACCGAGACATAGTGCGTTGGTCAATTAAGTTCATGGACGAACGCGTTGTTGTGTTAATTAAAAGGCAGCAGCTAGCTCTTCCTCTACTGGTGGTGCAGTGTTATCGGTTAATTAGGCTGTCTCTCCAATCTCCATATGCTTTGAGGAACTCGTCAACAAACCAAGTCAATTCCGCCGCTCAGGCGCGCTACTCCCACTATCTCGCGTCAACTTTCAGCTGTGCAATTGCGCGCATGTCAATCAACCATGCCACACGTGTGCCATACTAATCGGGCGACGTACGTACGTGGAATTATTCGGTCAGCGTCAAAATCATATTGACCATTGTCTTCGAGATGGATCACATGGCCGGGAGCTAGCTTTTTTTTTCGAAAAAGGGCGCTTTATTACTTCAGAGTTTGTCGTAATACACCCGGCCTCTGCATAACTAGGATGCACACAGCCGAACACGGACAACATTCAGACTATAAAAGGTACAAAGAGATGTCACAAAGAGGAACCCAGATCATGATGAAGGAGCCGTTATCCGTAGACTATGCAGCCACCCATGTTGGGTAATAAACTCCTTGGCCGAATTCTCCAAGCGTGTAGACACCTCCATAAAGAGGTCGCGGTCCTCCAATCGCTGAAGCGGCGACCATGAACGGAGCGTAGCCGTAGCTCTGTAGATAACCTGCATAAGGGAAGAATTTTTGTCATTGAAAACCTTGTCATTCCTACATAGCCAGAGCGACCATATAACGGCTAACGCTCCCACCCTGATAAGACCCCTAAACCTAACCGCTATCCCATTTAGCCAATTGCCAAAAATGTTAGCAATGCTCCGGGGAGGGTATAAGCTTGATCCTATCTGAATGATCGACCATATAGCTTTGGCAAATCGGCATTGAAAGAACAGATGTTTAATTGTCTCGTCCTCTTGACAGAAAACACATCTCTTACTTCCAGGCCAATTCCTTTTGGCAAGGTTATCCTTGGTGAGGATAACACCACGACGAAGGTACCAAGCAAAGACCTTCGTCTTGAGTGGAATCCTCAACTTCCAAATCCTTTTATTGTTATAAACCGGTTGAATAGGTTGAATCAAAGCTTCATACATTGACCTCACTGAGAACTTACCGTTCTTGGTAAGTTCCCAGCGGAAAAGATCTTTCCCTTGGACCAACTGAACTAGAGCTAGTCTTTGTAGCAGTTCATTCCAGTTAGTCAAGCGTTGACCTAGAACATTACGTCGGAAGGTCATAGTCGGTGGAGAGGTTTCCATCACCCTTTGAAGGGTTATGTCCTTATGACGTACGATCCTATATAAAGCTGGATACTGTTCCCGGAGAGTAGTTATTCCCAACCACCTATCCTCCCAGAAACGAATTTCCGACCCATCCCTAATGGAGAAAGAACCATGTGGAAAGAAGTGCTTCTTAGCAGCCATAATGCCGGCCCAAAAATGTGAATCTCCTGGTTTCCACGAAACTTGAGACATCGCTTTCGAGCCTACATACTTCCTTCTTAACAAAGTTTGCCATACCCCATCCTCAGTTAAGAACCTAGCCAACCATTTTCCTAGTAGGGCCTGGTTCTTAACCTCTAGATCGTGGATACCAAGTCCACCTTGATCTTTGGGACGACATACGACACTCCATTTGGTCAACCGATATTTTTTCTTCTCGCTATCTCCTTGCCAAAAGAATCTAGATCGGAGATAGTCCAATCTATGAAGAATTCCTTTTGGCAATTGGAAGAATGATATCATATATAGTACCATATTCGATAGTACTGAATTTATGAGCACCAATCTTCCTCCAAGAGATAGCAACTTTCCTTTCCAACTACTCAATCTTTTCTGCAATCTTTCCTCGACCATTTTCCATTCGGCTAGGGTAAGTCTCCGATAATGAATCGGAATACCTAAATAGCTAATTGGAAAAGAGCCTAAACCACAGCCGAATAACTCGGCATAGTGGTTAGCTTCGTCTTGGGCATCACCGAAACAAAACAATTCACTCTTATGGAAATTAATCTTTAGACCCGATAGCTGCTCGAAAGCTGATAAGATTAATTTCAGATTTCTTGCCTTTTCGAGATCATGATCCATAAAGAGAATTGTGTCATCGGCATATTGCAGAATAGATAGCCCCCCATCAACCAGATGTGGCACCACTCCTTCAATCTGACCATCTAACTTGGCACGCTCAATTAGAATAGCAAGCATATCCGCCACAATGTTGAATAACATTGGGGACAGTGGATCGCCTTGCCGTAAACCTTTCTTTGTTTGGAAATATCTACCAATGTCATCGTTGACTTTGATGGCGACACTTCCACCAAAGATAAAGTTATTAATTAGAGCGCACCATTCCGTAGAAAAGCCTTTCATACGAAGTGTTTGTTGGAGGAAAGACCATTTAACTTTATCATAAGCCTTTTCAAAGTCGATTTTGAGTATGACTCCATTCAACTTTTTGCGGTGAATCTCATGTATCGTCTCATGCAATGTCACAACACCATCAAGGATGTATCGACCTTGCATAAACGCAGTTTGAGTTGGACGCACTACATGATCGGCTACAGAATTAAGTCTAATAGTCGCGACCTTAGTAAAAATCTTGAAAGAAACGTTCAGGAGACAAATAGGCCTGAACTGTTGGATGCGATCAGCGTCGTTAACCTTAGGGAGAAGTATGATCTCCCCAAAGTTGATACGAAAGAGATCTAACTGTCCACTGTGAAGTTCTTTAAACAATTCTAGGAGATCATTCTTAATTGTATCCCAGAATGTTTGATAGAACTCAGCTGGGAAGCCATCCGGTCCAGGTGCCTTGTTGTGTTCCATCTGGAAAACCGCTTTCCTAATCTCCTCCTCCGAATATGGGGCGGAGAGGAGAGCGTTCTCCTGAGGGGACACCTGTGGGATGTCATCTACTCTGGTTTCATCCAAAGTTATATGTGAATCCTCAGGTGCCCCAAACAAATTTTTATAATAAGAAGTAATGAATGCCTTAAGCTGCTCCTGACCCTCAATCGTCTCCTCATCTTGTACCAAGGAATGAATACGTTTCTTTCTATGTCTGCCATTTGCGACACTATGAAAGTATCTCGTATTCGAGTCCCCTTCCAGTAAGAATTGAGCCTTCGATCGCTGATACCACTTAAGTTCCTCCTCACGTAATAGACCGGCTAACTTCGCATTGTTTTGATTTTTAAGGTCAAGTTCATGCGTTGTCAACCGCCTATATTCCGCGATTGCCTCTAATTCGTCAATTGACGTCGAGAGACTGAGTTTCTCCTGTTTGAGCAGACCCGCCGTATGTCGAGCCCACCCTCCAAGGTATTTTCGCACAGCCCTAAGCTTGCAATTCCACCTTTGTATTGGAGATCCGGCGACATAGTGCTGTTCCCATACATTCTTAACCATATCCGAGAACCCCTCTCTAAGTAACCATCCAAGTTCGAATTTGAATGGGCGTTTAGGAGGTGGAGTTGGCGTTCCGGTAGTTAAAAGAATGGGAGCATGATCTGACAAAGATTCAATCCTAGGAAGAGCGCGTACGGAGACCAAAGGGAATTTAGATTCCCAGTCTGAATCCATTAGCACTCTATCTAGTTTCTCATATGTCGGATCAGGTAAGCTGTTTGCCCAAGTGAATTGACGTCCAGTCATAGAGATCTCTTTCAGGTCCAAACTGTCAATGACAGCATTGAAAAGGAAGGACCAATGACTGTCAAACCTACCCTTGCTCTTCTCATGTGGATATCTTAGCAAGTTAAAATCCCCTCCTATGATGATAGGGTGTGGATTGTCTTTTGCCAGATTAACCAACTCACGAAGGAAGGCAGGTTTGAGAGCATCCTGGGCTGCCCCATAGACAGACACTAAACTCCAAATGAAATTATCAGATTTGTTCCGAATGTGAAGCTTTATATGAAAGTCACCACCAGAATTATCTAATATTTCCATCGTCGAAGTTCTGACGCCTAAGAGTAAGCCCCCGGATCGACCCCGAGGGGGTCGCGATACCCAAGCAAAATCCTCGCCACCAGAAAGGCGGTTTAGAATGCTTGTGGAGTAGTGACGCTTCCCAGTCTCGGAGATAGCAACAAAATCTAAAGCATGATCCCGAATGGATTCTGAAATGTGTAAGTGTTTAGCCAAGTCACTAAGACCTCTGCTATTCTTAAACATGCCATTCATTTGGAAACATGAGAAGATTTGGACACTCTTGCCTTTTTATTAGGCCAAGCGCTTTTCTTAAAAGAAGAGGTCCTGGACTTGCGATCCTTTGCCGTAAGTTCAATGCATGAACTAAGCATAGTATCGTCTAGTCCGACCTCAGATACCTCCCCTACAATGTGTGAGAGAAGCTGGCCATCCGAAATGGCGTACGCATCATCATCATCATCACTTGTATGAGAGGTATCCGACTTGCTCTTGGACACAGGAGTAAATTTTATTCTATCAAACTCCATGTGCTTCAAGGCTTTAGTCGAAACAGAAATTAAATCATGAGAAGAGCCCAAAGAAACGCCTAGATTATTTAAATTAGATGATATCTTAGGCGTGGAAAAAGAAAGAAAAGATCTGTCACTAGAACCCATACCTGCGGTGTCGAGATTTGACGCCGCTTTACGTCGCATGGCCTTGGCCAATGAGTCCTCGTCTGAAGTCTCGACGCCATCCACTGTCACCCCATGCCGCGTGCTCCTACGCGTAGGGGTTACAAGTGAGACTCGTCGGGAGGAAGCCGCCTTGGGGGGAGGAGTGGTCGGTGCAGCCCCCACCCCCGTGCCGGCGCCTTGGGCCGTCGAGGCCGCTGCTAGCGTCGTGGGCGAGGACGGCTGGGGTTGAGGGAGCCCAGACCCATCCCTGCCAGAGCGAGGCTGCTGAAGCCGCGGAGAAGGCTCCCGGTGAACCACGACGCCCGCGAGCGTGGAACGCTCCGAAGCAGCAGCGCTGGCTGCCAAGGAAAACTTCGCCTTCGCAGCAGCTGCAGCGGCAGCCGCGTGACGACCCGCCGCAGCGGCGGCAGCGAGTCGACCCTCCCCAGACGAAGAGGAGACCCCGCCCGGCTGCAAGGCGCCAGCAGCCGAGCCCATGGCGATCAGCGACGCCGCCGCAACACCGACGCCCACGGCCGGCTGAGGAGCACCTGGGGACGAGGCCGGCGTAGCCGACCCGGATGGTGACGCCGCGGCCGTCGCCGGGAGCGTCGCTGCAGCCTTCAAGGAGAGAACCGCTGCAGTCAAAGGGCGCGCCGCAGTAGACTCAATGGTCGTAGCCGACTCCGAAACTGTAGTCGCAGCGATAGCGGGCGAGGCAACGGAAGCCGAGGCAGCCGCCGCAGGGGGCACCAAAGCGGCCGTCGCTGCAGGCTGCATGGGCGCGCCAACTCGGCCGTCCTCCGCGCCCCCTCCAGCCGTGGCCGTCGCAGCAGGCTGCATGGGCGCGCCAACCCGGCCGTCCTCCGCGCCCCCTCCAGCCGTAGCGGAGAGGAAGGGGGTATAAGAGCCACCGTCGGACCGCGAGTAGCCCCAGCGATGGTTCTGGCCATCGTGTGCACCCTACCTCTGGCGGGTAGAACCACTCTTCTTTGAGGTTTGGTCGGCATGGATGGAGCGAAGGTAGAAGACAAGTCTTTCGGAGCAGCGAAGTGCGGCGTAGGGGGACGCCTCTCAAGCTCCGGGCTGATCTCTCGGAGCCTAGCGACAACCTCCTTAGCCACCTCAGTTTGCGGATTGCCATTGAACGGGGTGAGAGCCAAAACCTTATGAGATACATGTGACACACCGGCGTTAGACCCAACCGCACCACCGGAACCACCACTCGGCCCAAGTGTAACAGCTGCATCCGTAGTGTCGGTCCGCCCCTCGGTAGTATCCATAGCATCATCATCCTCAGCATCATTAGCCCCGCCTTCGTCGTTTCCATCGTTACGCTTCTCCCAAAGGAAAGGAACAAAATCAGGCTCAGCCATATAGTTGGCGGGCTCTCTGCGGAAGAGGAACTCATATGACTTCAGCTTAACCACAGCGTCCGATATAGTATAAGATCCCGGCTCCGAGACTGTCTTATCCAAGACTGAAGTATTCACCATGGCCACCAACAGACGGACTACCCCTCGGCGGCGAAGAGTGAGAAGGTCCACATCCAGCGTCTTCCCCAAAAGCGATCCCACTGCCCAAAGGCCCAGAAAGTGTCTGAGGGTATGGGGAACCCCCTCCACATGAAGCCAAACCTGCTCCAACTCAGTCTTATGAGGAACCTCAGAGGACTGCCAAGCTGAGATACTGAGAGACGAGGCGGAGTCTGGAACTCCAACCTGAATGCCATCCATCCGGTTGAGATCATCAAAAGAAGGAACACTGACAAGGAACTCACTCACACCCAACGCAACGGCTTCCCATTTCCACCCTGGAGAATCAGCACATCTCCTAGCAACCTGTCTGGCCACCGACTCAGCCGGCACGGCAGGACCAGAAACAAGCACACGGGCGACGGGGGAGTTAGTGGGTGTTAACTCCTCGCGGACAACCGAGTCTGGCAGCGCAGTGAAGAAGGTCTCAGACAAACCAGTACCAGCAATAAACGCCGTGGGTCTCGGTACCTTAAGAATAGGACAACGCACTGTGGGATGTGCAACCTTATCACAAATATAACAGTAATGCTTAACTTTGCAGTCCCTAGTCATGTGGGAGTGATCAACACACTTCCAACACCATGATTTCTTCACCTTGGCCGGCTGCTGTGTCTTGTCCACGGGGGGAACCGCCGAGGAAGAGGCTACAGTGACATCTGTCAAACCAGCAGCTGCACTCTGAAACGGAACCACAGGCGCCTGGAAAGGAGGAGGAACGAACTGCTGCTGCTGTAAAGGAACCTGGGGCGAACCGAAACCATGAAACTGAGGCTGAAAACCGCTCTGCGGGGCAACAACAGAAGCATGCTGACCCTGAACCACTGGCACACCACCACTCGGAACACCTAGCTGAGGCTGCGTTGCCCCTCCAGGGAGGGACGGGCCCTGAGCTCCAACCGCAGCCACCTTTTTCTTCTTGTTCCTCTTGGGCCTAGGCGCCGCACCCTGCGCAAAGGCTCCCGATTGAGGCTGGGGCTGAGCCGGAGTAAGGTACTGCTGCGCAGGCTGCTGTGCTTGTTGCTGAGCTTGATGATGGACAACCCCGTATGGCTGGTACAGAGCTTGGGCAGCCATCCCCTGGTGTTGAACTTGCTGCTGCTGCAAAGGTTGAGCCGGGAGCGACTGAGGAGCAACAGGACGCTGCAGCGCCGGGGGAAACACAGGTCTTGGGGCCAAGGGCGCCGCATAACCCGGCGGTGGCGGCTGCGGACGGAACGGCGGGGGCTGAGGCCTCGGTGCCACAGGAGGGTAGCCGTGACGAGCCGCAGGAGGCACCAACCCCTGCCGCCCTCCCACCAGAGGCTGGGGAGGCCCCCTGGGAGGTGGTCGCGCTCCCGACATGGGCGAGGGAAGCGAGGCGACGACCTCGGCGAAAGACCGGCCCCCGGGGGCGCACCACGGGCGACTGCCCGCGACGATGGGGGAATCCCCAGCAGCAGAACGGAGATCCGGCGGACAGGTCAACGCCGACGAAGAGAGATGAAGCGACGTAGACCTTGGCGCGGAAGAAACTTGCGGCGAGGAAGAAGCGGCGAACGATGGGCGCGACGGAGAGGCCGAGGGCGCGGACGATGCTGGCGCAGACGAACTTGGCGAAGGAAGGCGAGTCGGTGAGGCGGCGGCGGAGGGCGAGCGACGGCGCGTGTTCGAAGAGGGCGGCGAAACGGAGTATGCGCGACTTCGATGGTCCACCCAGAGAAACCGTAGGGTTTCGCTCAGGCCGGCCCACGAGAAGTCTGCATGCGACCGGGCCCCACCAGATCGAAACGCTCCCAGAAACGGTGCCTCCTCCTTCGACGCCTCCGAAGCCGAAACTGACGTCGATCCCGCCGGCGAGCCGATCTCATCGTCCGAGGACCAGCCGGCTTGACGCAGGAATTGTCCGAGCACCGGCAAGGGCGTGATCCTCCGCCGTGGGCAAGGGCCACGCCAGGACCCGGCCCTGGGACGCCTACCAACCATGAACCCCGCCGGGGCCTTCACCCCCGGCCCCTGAGCTCCGGTGGCGACCGGAGAAGAAGCAGAAACCGCGCCGGCCAACTCTTCCCCCTCCCTGCACACAGCGGAACAAACGTTAGAGGTACCTGAGCTTGGTGAAGCCTCCTTCTCCCAGAACCGCGACGCCGGCGTTGGGAAGCCAATCTCCGCCCAGAACTGCTGCACGATCTCATCGTCGGACTTCCGATCTCTGCGGATCACCGGCAATTCTTCCGCCGAAAAATCCATGTCAAGGACCTCGAGGGCGGACTCGATCGGAACTCCAGCGTCAGAACCATCCTCCGAGCCATCCCCAAACCCACACTCAAGAGCTGCAAACCCGGGACGAAGAAGCGCAGAAGGACACGGCCCGCCGACACCCGACGTAGGCGCCAGCGTCAGGCGGCGGCGGCGGCCGACCGCCGGCATCCCGCGGGGCTGCACCGATCGCCTGAGACGCCTCTAACTCAGCAGAGCTAACGGCTAACCACTATACTATCCGGCCGGCCGGATATGTACGCGGATCGCCGGCGAGCGGGTCACGGCGGAGTTAAACCTAGGCCCGCCGGGAGCTAGCTAGCGTTGATTTGACCATACTAGTACATATATGGACCGTATCCCAGGCGAGGCGCCCCCAACATCAATTGTATGCATCTCAATCACCGGATTATGAATCTTGGAAAGAAAGAAAAGGGTGAAATCTCTGGGACAGGACTGTACAGGTGAAGGGGGAAAAGTGCAGGCCAGATTTCTAGATAGGAGAGATGCAGAGTATGTGTCTATCTTTATCTTCTTATACATGATGATCTTATCCCCAGAATTAGCTTTGCCAAAAAAGTTTTCATTTCCATGTTCTTCCCACACATATGCCCATCATTCCCGGCCCCACTAGTATGTCGACGTATCAGTCGTGTAAACACCTGACTTTCCTGTTTTGGCGCATGCAATGGCCGATCAGGCGCCGCATGGTTTCCGTTTGGTCATAATTTGCCCATACGACCTAACCCTCTCGCCCCCACGACCTAACCCTCTCGCCCCCGCGCGGTGGCGCCCCGCCGCGCCAGGGTGGCCGCCGGCGCTCCTCCTCGTCTTCCCATCGGTGCCCTCCTCTCCTGCCGCCGCCGCCCGAGGCACTACCAGGCAAAGCCTTGGTGGTGTGGCGGTGGCGGCGGACTCTCCTCGGCTGCGGACCGACAGGCACGGCGGCGGCGATCCGCCAGGCCTTCCCTGATGCAGCGCTGCGAGGAGGCGGTAGCCATGGCGCGGATCTGCAGGTGGCGACGCCGTCGACAGGGAGGCGCTATCGGGCCTCTCTTGCATCGTGAGGAACCTAGGGCAGCTGCTCTAGGCATGGCGGTGGTGCCCATCTTCTCCGTCGGAGGTGGTCGGCCGGATTGGGGCTGGTTGTGACGATCTCCTGATCTCACATCTAGTCGTGGCGCTCGTCGGTTGCCGGTGAAAATCGTGCTCCGACCCTCGTCGTGGCGGGCGATGGTGATGTCATGCGTCATTACCTTCTTGAAGGCATCACCGTCGCAGTCTGTGTCTACTCACTCGTGCTGCTCTGGGGGAAACCCTAGATCTGGGTCTCCCGGATCGGATGATGACGGCGCTCTACCTATTGGGGCATCGTTTTTGGAGCAGCTGCTGGACGGTGGTGTGGTGTTCATCTACCGCGTAGGAGATGGTGAGTCTCGGCGGCGTGGCGCAGCGGAGTATCGGTGTTGGATGTGAGATGAAGAGCATGCACAGGATGGTGGTGCTGTCAGGCGTCATGGTGGCGTTGATGGTAGGTCTGGCAAGGTCAATGCGGTGACCCCTCTTGGAGATGGGTGCGAGGAAGGCGGAGGTAGCAACTTCTGTGACGTGTGCAATGGTGTGCTCTCAGAGTCTGCTTAACCGGTTGTGCTTCTCACCTGCCAATGGGCGGCTTGGGAAGGCATTCAGTTTTAGATGATGTGTGTTGGTGTATGGTCGGGGTAATGGCCCTGTTCATGGTCATCCCTTAATCGCTCTTGTAGGTATAGCGAGTTGTCGCTGGAAGGGTCGCTTCGAGTTGATATTTGTATCTCCCTTGTAAGACTTTGCGAATAATTTAATAAAGAAAAGTTGTGTGCATCCTTTGAATGCAGAGGCTGGGGCGATGCTCCCATTTCGGAAAAAATAAGTTGCCCATACACATGTCTCCACTATGTACAATTGATGCACTAGCTAGGTTTTCTAGCTGTTCGAATTGATGGAAAGGGTTAGTTAAAAAAATCAACATCATCAACAAAAGCAAATAATATAATTAAGCACAAGAAAACTATAGATTCTGTTCGTTCCAAAAGCAGTCTAACTACACATACACTTTAATAATTAATTACATATTGCGTTGCAGAAGTTGTTGACCAAACAAATGTTTATAACCCAACAGCTCGCATGACACACCCATGATGAGAGCTATCGTTCCACTCTGGTCGTCCTTGGATCGATCTCCATCAGTCGAGCAGCTATCATGTTGAACAGCGAATCGATTCTGATGGAGACTAAAGAGCCGTAGTATACGCTGCAAGCGGTCAGAGTTCAGTTCAGATCAAAGCACACAATACAAATTGAATACGACAGTATGCAGATTCCACCGTACCCCTTTTGGTGTTCACAAGACCAAACTTACGCTATTATTCCCGCTCGAAACGCTGAACGATTTGATCAAGGATGTTGATGAAGAGGAGCGACGAATGTCACTAACAGAGATCAAAGGAATAGAAATATATTCAGGGTTGCTTGCACTGGTGCCCCTTTGAACGTCTCATCAGACAGGTGTAGTAGGAGAAACATATAGCATAGCCAAATTAAATTGTGACAATTTTTTGTACTTCACGTCCGAGCTACAAAAGTGCTTGTCGTCCCAGTACGATCTACAGCGACCTAACAACGAAAAGCAGGAATGGAATAAAGCGACGAACAAAAATTGTAACTATACAAACCTGATGAACAACTCCTCTTCCATTCCGCCTTCGATTGCTGCTGCAGGGTCTGATAGGGGTGTTGTTAGTCTGGCTCAAAATCAATCTGCGCTTAGTTTGAATCAGCAACAGCCTGCTCCTAGTTCAACTGTTCCCCCTATACCTGCTGTTCTACCTGAGCCAGTAGGGTCCTCTGTACCTCTACCGGTTTTGGGTTTGAACACGACCACTGCTAGGGCTGCTGATAATAGATTCGCTAAGTTCAAAGGATCTTGCATGAATTGTCGTGGGGAACATCATTTTGATGTCTGTCAGACTAGAGAGCCTTGTGATTACAATGCACCTTTTTATGGCAGTGAAGAGTTTGGTTCTGGGTTTTATTCTATCCCAGTACCTGTCATGGAGAATCAACCTGTGGAACAATTGAATTATGCTCATATTACTGTTGAAAAGGGTGAAGTAAACAGCAGAAACATTGAACATGAGTTTAATGTATGGGCTGAGTCTATGAAGATTAACTGGAGGTTTTTTGCAAAAGAGGTCTCTCCCACTGAGTTCAGAACCAGATTTCCATCTGCTAAAGCTATTGATGAGCTTGCACATTTTGGCAAACTCTTCATGAAGACAGTTCCAGGAGCTATCATCTCTTTGGAGAAATGGGTGGGTGATATTCAACCAATCTCTAGAATGGAGGAAGCTTGGTTTCGGGTGAAAGGGATTCCTATGAATTTCAGATGTAACTCTACTGTTTTCTATGCTGCCAGTTTGGTAGGCAAACCCTTGGCTCTTGACAAGAACTTTCTCAGGAACTTCTCTTATGTCAGAGTTAAGATTGGAAGTCAGGACCTATCTCTGGTCCCTAACACAAGAGTTGGTGAGATGGAAGGAGGTTTTTATGAACTTCAATATACCAGAGAGCTGTGTGAACCCATTCCTACCCCTGGTACCAGAATAATGGTTGCTAATGCTAATGAAGAAGGTGAGGATGATCATGGGACACCAAAGAGGCAAAGGACTGGTAGAAATGATTCAGATGCAGGCTCCCAATCTGCCCCTCCTAAAATAACCAATAATGCTACTAGGAACAATGTGTCGACCAGGCAGACTGCTGCAGCCATTTATGTTGCTTCTGGCAGTAACAATGGGAAAATGAAACTGTTTGAGAGAGACACTCAAGACAAGGAGGATGATGTTGTGAATGTGGAGTCTAGCACTCCCTTTTCCCTGCAAGATAAAAGTGCTAACAATGTGGTGTTGTCTGAGGTGCATAAATCTGTAACCAAAGCCTTTGCTCCATCAGTTCTATCACCTGGGCAAGCATCCTCTAGTGCATCTGCCCCCTCTTCTTCTTATGCACAATTCCTGCATACTTTGATAAAGTCTGGCAGTGATAAGGCCTTCACCATTCAGAAGCAGTATAGAAAAGAGCTGGGACCCATCCTGGAAGCAGTTAATGAAGAAGAAGCATCTGAGGAACAGGTTGACTATGATTCTACTGAATCTGATAGTGCTGCAACGTCTGTGAGATATATAAATCCTGGTCAGGGAGTTATGGCACTAGCTGCACCTACTCTTCAGGACAGAATGGCTGTTGATAGTCCTGTCAATGATGTACAAGTGGATGTTGATGGTTCACAAGAAGATCCTCTGTCCCAAGTGGACAATCCCTCTGTTGTGGAATCTAACACTGACACTGGTATCAATATTTCTCTACATCAAGCAGGTGGTGGTCCTCAACCTAGCCGCATGAGTTCCAGGATTATCTCACAAGACTCACATTCCACCAAGATTGCAGAGAAAGCTATCAAAATTGCTGCTACTAGAGATGTGTCAGGTACAAACTTAACCTCTCATAATTCCTTTGCTTTACTTGATGATGATGCTATACATGCAAGGGCCTTAGAAATAGGGGTTGATCCAAAAACGTTTAATTTGGATAATATCAATTATTTGAAAGATCTAGAACAGGCCAGGCATGCTATTGCTGTGGCACACACTGACATTGAATCAGAGACTGAGTCAGATGTAGAAAAAGTTATGCTGCTGGAATTTGACAGAGAGCAAGGGAGTGAAGATGAAGAGGGTTTTACACCTGTTTTGTCCAGGAAAAAAAGAAAGAAAAGAAGAAGTTTGATTAATTCTGGGAAGAGAAGAGGATCACCAGCGAAATCAGGTGATTCCTCTGAAGGAGCACAATCAAAATCAAGTGCTGCCTTGGGAAAAGTGAACAATGCTCACCCTTTGAGTGGCATTGTCACTGGACCCAGATACAGGAAGAAAAATCCAAGATATTTATGATAGGGGCAACTCTTAACTGCAGGGGTGTGGGGAAAAGAGGTATGAGTTGTTTTTTGGTGGATTTTATCAGAGAACAAGATGTGGACTTCATTGGGCTACATGAAACAATCAAGAAGGAGTATTCTCCTGCTTTTTTCAGGGCTATAGACCCTCAGAATCTGTTTGCTTGGAAGTGGATTGGTTCTGTTGGTAGAAGTGGTGGAATTCTGGGTGGTTTTAGGCTGTCCAGATTCAACATCACTGATACTGAGGTTGGCAGATTTTTCATCAAAGTTACTTTGATGGATCTTAAGCTCAATGTGACTTGGTGTTTGGTTATTGTTTATGGTGCTGCTCAGATGAATGACAAGGAAGATTTCTTGATTGAACTTGGCAGAGTGTGCAGTGATCAAAGGCATCCTATTCTCATTGGTGGGGATTTTAATATTATTAGATTTTCTTCTGAGAAGAACAAATTCATGAGAGCCAATAGATGGACAGATATGTTCAACAACATCATTAACACTTATGCCTTGAGAGAAATCCATTTATCTGGTGGACAGTATACTTGGTCAAACAATCAGGCTGACCCCACTCTTGAAAAATTGGATAGGTTTTTGATGAATAGTGAATGGGAAGATCTTTTCCCTTTGGATACAGTTCACAAGATAAATAGAGATGTTTCTGATCACAATCCCCTTATCCTTGATACCATGGAGGACAAACCAAAGAAAAAGTATCAATTCAGATTTGAAAAAAACTGGATCAGAGAAGAAGATTTTTTGAGCAGAGTTGACAGAATTTGGCAACAAAATGTCAGAGCCAAGAACAGCCTGAACAGAGTACAGACAAAGCTCAAAGCTGTAAAGAATAGTTTGAAGGGGTGGGGATACAACTTAAGGGGGAGAGATAAAAAAAGAAGATGTGAAATTTCTCTCCTGCTTGCTGAGTTGGAAATGAAAGAAGAAATATCTTCATTGTCTGATACTGATATCCAGCAGAAAGCGTCTCTTCAGCAAGAAATGCTTGACATGTTAGATAAGGAGGAATGTTTCTGGAGACAAAGGGCAAGAGATAATTGGCTTTTGAAAGGAGACAGTAATACAGCTTTCTTTCATAGATTGGCCAATGGTTGTAAGAGAAAGTCTAAGATTTTTTCTTTGAAAAATGGAGAATCAGTTATTCAAGGGGATAAAGAGCTGTTGAATCATGCCACTCAGTTCTATAAAAATTTGTTTGGACCTGCAGAAGATAGAGGGGTCAGACTGAATGCTGAGATATGGGAAAATGCAGAAAAACTTGATGACAGAGATAGGGAGACTCTGTCCAGAAGATTTACTGAACAAGAAGTCAAAGATGTAGTAGATCTGATGGAGAAGAATAAGGCAGCAGGCCCTGATGGTTTCCCCATTGAATTTTATCAAGCTTGCTGGGATATTATCAAGGAAGACATTATGGCAGTGTTTCATGACCTGCATGCACATAAAATTGATCTTGCCAGTATCAACTATGGTGTTATTACTTTAATTCCTAAAGGTGATGATGCTGATAGGATCCAAAAGTTCAGACCTATTTGCTTATTGCAAGTTTTGTTCAAAATTGTCACCAAAACTCTTACTGTCAGAGTTACCCCAGTGATGGAGAAACTGTTGTCCAATCATCAAACTGCTTTCATCAAAGAGAGATATATCACAGATGGGGTTATGCTTCTCCAAGAAGTTCTGAGAGAAAGCAAATTTAGAAAGCAACAGGGGGTGGTGCTGAAAATTGATTTTGAGAAGGCATATGATAAAGTAAACTGGAGTTTCCTGTTTGATTGCTGTCATCAGAAGGGCTTCAGTAAGAGCTGGCTTGAGTGGATCAAAAAATGTGTGACAAATGGTACTTTAAGTGTGAAAGTAAATGACAATGTTGGTCCCTATTTTGCTAGTTATAAGGGAGTTAGACAAGGGGATCCTTTTGCCCCTTTTCTGTTCAACATGGCTGCCAACAGCTTATCCAAGATGATATCCCTGGCTCAACAGAATGGTCTAATCAAAGGGCTTGCTGACAATCTAGTAGAAAAAGGCATTTCTCTGCTGCAGTATGCCGACGACACTATTCTGCTCATTCAGGATGATGCTGAGCAAGCTGTGAATTTGAAACTCATTCTGTATATTTTTGAAACAATGTCTGGGCTTAAAATCAATTTTGAGAAAAGTGAGGTTATGATGATCCTGGAGGATGAGATGAAATCACAGTTCTTTGCTACCCTTTTTAATTGTCAACAAGGGACTTGGCCAATTAAATACCTTGGCACTCCTGTTTGTGCAAGAAGACCATCTGTTGCAGAGATGAAATTTCTGGGGGAAAAAACAAAAAAGAAGATGTGTGGGTGGGTAGGGAATGCCATGTCCATTGGAGGGAGAGTAGTCAAAATAGATGCCTGCCTTTCCAGTGTTGCTGTTTATCAGATGTCCATGAGGTTGCTCCATAAGTCAACTATTGAACAAATTGATAGGCCCATCAGATCTTTTTTCTGGGCTGGGAGTGCTGATAAAAAGAAATACCACTTTGTCAAATGGAATTGGATTTGCAAACCAAAAAAGAAAGGTGGTTTGGGCATAAAAAATCTTCATCTGTTTAATATCAGCTTGATGTGTAAATGGTGGTGGAAGATTGAGAATGATTCTGGACCTTGGCAAGATCTGATGAGGAACAAATATCTCCAACAGGGTGGTGTATATCTTGCAAAGAAAAAACCTGGAGACTCCCCTCTCTGGTCTGATATGTTACAGGTGAAACAGATTTATTTGAAAGGGAGAAGGATGAAAGTGGGGAATGGTAAGAACACTAGTTTCTGGTGTGATGCTTGGTGTGGGCAGAATCCTTTAAAAGACAGATTCCCTGAAATTTTTGATATATGTATTGAGCAAGATGTTTCTGTTGCTGAGGCTGCCAACATGAACTGGAGTTTTACCTTCAGGAGTTGGATGACACCTGATATTGCTCTGCAGATCCATGGCTTACATCAGATCATGTCACAGACTGTGTTAACTGACAGACAGGATAAACCTCACTGGAAATGGACAAAGAGTGGTAAATTTACTGTCAAATCAGTTTATAATCATCTGTGTAGTAATGGGATGGATAGAACCTTCAAGCACTTATGGAAAAGTAAAATTCCTTTGAAAATCAAAATCTGGCTGTGGATGATTTGGCACAATGCTATTGCTACAAAAGACAACCTGTTAAAGAGGAACTGGCATGGGAATGCTTCCTGTCAATTCTGCAGCTGTCCTGAGAGTATTTCCCACATTTTCTTCTCCTGCCCAGCTGCAAAGTTCGTTTGGAGTGCGGTTGGAAAGCTGATTGGAGCAAGAACCAGACCTGGTTCCTTTACTCAGTTTTTTTGGTGGATTCCACGCTTTATCCCTGCAAGCAGAAACACGCAAATTGCGGGGTTGGCTGCGATTTGTTGGGCAATATGGAAACTGAGGAATAGGGCTTGTTTTGATCATAAATTGATCAAGGATCCGGCTGAACTGATTAGTTACTCTACTGTCTTTATGAAATACTGGGCAGGTTTACATGGTGAAAAAGACGCTGAAGACCTGCGCTTGGGAGCTGATGGGCTTCTGAAGTTGGCTAGTACCCAGAATGCCGAGGCTGGAGCTCAGAACAGGCCTCCCCCTGCGCAGAGGCCGCTGATGATCAGGGATGCAAGGAACGCTGACACTGATGAGGATGATATGGAGGAGGATGATCGTGTTGACATCTCCTGATGCGTTACATCTTGGTGAATATCTGCTGTAGGTTTCTGCTTTTGGCTGGTGGTAGCTGTGATAACCTTAGTTTGGTGGTGTTTTTTGTGGTGCTATCTCTCTGTGTTGGGAGATAAAACTGTTAGATGTGTTGGATTGTTGGTTTGCCCCAGGCAGCCTTTTAGTTCCTTGTGTGGTGGTGTTCGTGTTGGAACATGCCTTATGGGCATGTGATACTCGTTATGTTTCGTTATCTGTTGATAATGAAATCCGATCCTAGGATCGTTTGGAAAAAAAAATACAAACCTGATGAACTAAGTATCATGGAATGCATGACTGCTACAAACCTGAGTTGATCAAGAGTAGTGCAGTACTAATATACAGTGCTAATTAAGACAACCTAAGTAGGCAGCCTAGCAGAAACTAAAACAAAGAAAACATTGGAAGATCGACGAAGAAGATAAGCTAATTAAGGCAAGAAGGTGCAGTCCCCAGCACCGCTCCCAGCCGGCGCCGCCAGCTCGCCGCACCTCCCGCACCTGCTGCCCCCGCTGGCCACCACGACGACCACCGTCGGCTCCACAGGCGCCGTCCTCCTGGCCGGCTCGGCGCCGGAGATGGCGGCGCGGCAGGAGGGGCAGCTGGCGCTTGTCCGGAGCCAGGCGTCGACGCACGCGCCGTGGAACCCGTGGCCGCATCCCGGGAGCACGCGCACGCTCTCCCCATCCGCGAACTCCGTGAGGCATATCGCGCACTCGGATGCCAAACACCATGCCGTCGTCGACGGTGCTGACGATGATGACGAGTCCGGTGAGATGGCGAACAAGACGGTGGGGAGGGCGTCGATGGCCTTCTTCCTGAGCCCCTTGGGTGGAGGAGGCGAGTGGTCGGAGCTTGAGGTGCGACGTCGTCGGCACGCGCAGCGGGAGACGAGAGCGAGGCCGAGGACGCAGACGAGCGCGCAGAGCAGCGACGCCAGGATCACCACCATGTTTGAGTCCACCGCCATCCCCGCCGGCGCCGTCTGCTGCTGCTGCTGCTCCGGAGTAGAACGCGGTGCCATCGAGGAGGACGTCTCGCCGGCGGCCGTGCGGTGCAGGAGGAGGCTCGCTGGGGCGCGCATGGTGTTGGTGTGTTTGTATGTTTTTGGACTCTGCGACTGCGATCTGTGTGTCTACCTGAGCTTTCACTCTGAACAAGTGTGAGGGTGTGTGTGCCCGCTGGGACGGAGCTGGTGGGTCTTTATAGAAGCCATGGCCGGCCGGAGCGGAGGTCATGGTGGTGGAAGGAGCAGTGGGCCAACGTACGTGGTGGTGGTAGTGGTAGGCTCGTGCCACTTTAGGATGTTTCTTCTTGCACGGGTGGCAAGTCTGGCTCATTTTGGTTTGACACTGGTTACGTGGAAAGCAAGCGGTAGAAAGAAACTGGCGATCGAGTGAGGGATAGAACTAGTGACTAGTGAGTGAGTGGTTGAACTATGAGTGACTAAACGTCTACTAATTAGGGGCCAACCAAAGTGCTTGTGTGAAAAGATGAGACAAGGGCGCTTTAATTATTCTTTTAAACATTTTTGCTTTACTTCACTTTACTTATTACAAAGAAGAAGAAAATGCGTGTGGTGCCAGTTCCTTTGGTTACTGTAAAGTGAACTCTTCTGAAAGAGCCTGCCAGCTAGCAGTGGCAACCTTCGCAGTTTCACTCAAATCGGTTGATCCCACGAGGAAAACGTTATGATTAATTGCGGAGGCATGTCGATTATATATGTGTGTTTATCTAATGTGAGATCAATCAATTGATGTGCACGAACGTGATCTTAAGGTAGTGCGATTATGTGTCAAGGATATATATGACTGGCTAGTGATTACTATATCTGTAGCTAAGAACGAAGAAAAGGTGAAAAGTGACATTGTTTAGTCCATGCTTGGAAACTGATGTCATGAATCTCAAGGTACTAACAAAAAACTTCTTCGTATACCCATCGATCTCGGATGCACGCATGCCCACTCTCGATTACTTTGTTGAATTTATATCTAAGTACGGGCATATGATGAGTACTAATTGGTGCAGCATTGACTGAAGTCGAGTTCCTAAAGATGATCAAGGAGAAGTAAAATAGCATAGCTAGTTTGTAAAGTTTTCGAATGCACATTTTTCAGTGGTTATTATTAGAAACTAGCTAGAATGGTGACTCATGACTCAAGAACACATTTTGACTAGAAATGTGCGGCAATCTTTCGGACACGTATATAGTAATATGAGATGTGAACATAAGACGGTTATGCTCTCGTGAATAAAAGCTCTATACAAGGAACTTTTTGCAATCATATTTCGAATGGCAAGGCTCGACAGTGAGTGGACGAGGACGTGCCAGCCCGCCTTAGCCATCATGGCTAAGCCTCATATCACAAATTTGTTGTAGATTTCCAACCACACAGGAACAAGGACCAAAGTAAAAAAATATGGACTACATTCTGACTGTAAAAATGGGATGATGAGTTTCTGTTTCATGGCGTGGATCTCCCGTGAACGGCTAGTATCCCTCGATACCTTTTCGTGGACTGACTTATCCCTTCAATTTTAGTAGTTGAGAGGGGGAGAGGAGGACACCGAAGCACACATAGTGGTTGTAACTTATGAGGGTAGGCTCACACACAAAAAAATCCACATGCTTGTAGCAGTGCAACCATACGTTATGTTGCTCTTGCAGTGTGGCATGTAAGTATGCTTCTCGATCTAGCTTGGTATGTACCACGTGGAGTGGAGAATTGCACAGTACTCCCCCGTTGCATAATTCTTGTCATGATTTCAGTTCAGATTTAAATTAAAACCATGACAAAACTTGGAATAGAGGTAGTAGATTCTAGCTGGTCCTCCGAAGATTTTTTTTTTTGGTTGTGACAGTACTGTACGAGGAGTAAGTGAGTGGTAACACCAGTAGCTAAACAAGTGCATACCTGTATAGAAGACGAGCAACACGCTTTTAATCCTCTTTTTCGTCTGAGCTTTTGCTAAAGTGACAGTGAAGTACGAAGGAGCTAGCTAATAAAGATACACTATATTTTTACGCGTGTTGAGCTAACTTACATATATTAAGATATATGTATATATAGGATCCACGTTATCAGAAGTTCCCGCGGCTCACAGTAGCTATCAAGGATTATTCAACCATCTTCATCTTGTTTCATACTACTCCAGTAGACATATATACTTAGTATCTTTGCAAAAACACTTTAGTCTTATGATCGCCGCTTTCTTGCAGGATGAGGACACGATTATTTCATTTTGAACAGCTCGTGTGTATATACTACATATACAAATTCAAGCCAGACGATTTCGCATAGGTAAAGATACCTTAATAAACTGATCGATCGGCTGCTTTTGATCCAAACTTTGCCGGCCGGCCGGTCCCCATTTCCGGCGCAAGCTAGTGGGATGGAGGAGCATGCAAGACCTTTTGACTCAAATTTCCCAATCTTATGTACACATGAAATACTATATTGTACTAAGCCAATCTAGATGTATGGTTATTGGTACATCATGCAGGATCAGGTTAGGTTGTACGTGGTGATAATTGTTAATGCAGCATCTAGCTTATAGTAGTACTATACACTAGTACTGGTCAGCCTCTTTCCAAAAAGAAAAGGTGTGGACGTGTGGTTGATCGGACATATATATATGATGATGCCGTGTTATCTGTTAGGCTGTCTCTCCCAAGTGCTCGGTTAAATTGTCAACCAATTCGAGTCAATCCTGTGCCGCTCCTGTCGGCCGACCGCGCGGCTACGCACACTATCTATCTCTTCTATGCATCAACTTTCACCAGTGCAACTGCATGTCTCCGGGAATGCATGCATGCGGTTTATCTCTCTTGGAACTCTGCTTCAGCCGAAACTGTCAGGCGCCACACTATATACACACTTGCCCAGCTGGTCCCGACGCCCAAAGCATCCACGTTCAATCGCCAAATGATGAATCTTGGGGGAAAAAGGTGAATCTTTGAGATGAGACGGTACACAAAAAGGCCTAAAGGCCATCCATCAGGAAAGTGCATGCAGAGATATTTAGATAGCAGATGCAGAGTATGCTTATGATCTTATCCCCCAAGGGTAGCTGGCCAGGCCACCTTTGCCGAAAAGTTCGCCATTTTCGTTATCTTCCACAGAAATTCCCATCAATACATTGTTCATCATATCGTGCAAGAACCTGGTTTTTGTTTTGGCACATGGAATGTCGATTACACATCGCCTGGTTTTGGTTCATGATAGGTTGAGTTGGAACCCTACATCCAAACGGAGCTTTCTAGAGGGGGAACCACACATCCACTTTTAGGGTTTGGACGATTGACGACGTGGGCATAGCCTAGTGGTTGGGGTCGCAGTGGCACCCAACGACCTGAGTTCGATCCCTCAGGGACGAATTTCTAGAATTGTCACGCCAAGTTCCACTTCTACTATATCAATATTGTCTAGTTCGTCTATACTGTTTCATTTTTACTTTTAGGATTTGGACGACAAAGAGTTTTTGGTCGTTAGGATCGTCATTAGCGGAAATGTCTTGATGACGGAGAGGATTTTCTCGCACAGGTAAGTCCTACGACTCCATCCACATCATTAGTGTAGTCGTCATTGGTCAAGCACGTGACATCGAGGATTTTTATGATTTGGTCTCGCTAACACAAGCATCAGATCTGTTGAATTTTCTCCTAGTGCTATAGCTTGATCACTTAGTTGCGATGGAGGCGGCAATAGTAGTGCCAAGTTTATTTTATAGGTGCCCCCCTCATTATTTTTTCCAGTCAAGCTTCCAACCGGTGCCACAACAAAATAAATCTTGTCATCTAAATTATGTTTGTTTTGCGAGAAAAACTAAATTATGCTTTTAAATGGAAGGCTAAGGCTATTACCGGCAGCTTGCAAAAAAAAAAAGCTATATCCATCTTATAGACCGCTATAGCCACCTTTTACACTGATGAACTTAGCCACCTTTTACGTTTCAGTTCAATTAAGGCATTGGCAACAAGTCAGATGATGCATTGTCACGAATGGCCCACACTTTTGCGTTACAACCTACTCCCTCCATTCTGATTTAGTCTACATTCTAGAAAAAATAAGACAAACTAGTATTGCATTTATTAGTACTACTTAGATATGCGAGCAACCAATCCAAGCTACATTGAAAATAACAACAACCAATAAAGAGAGCAAAACCACTTCATTTTCAGTATTGTTGTTGACTAAAAACTAGAATGTAGAGTATTTCAGAACAAATTTGGAGGCTAGAATGTAGACTATTTCAGAACGGAGGGAGTATATCAACACCACCACATATATGCACCAGAATTACCGCATAAATTATCTATTGATTCAGCTGATGATCCAACATTTTCTCTGGAAAATGGACTAAATACAATGGAAGAATCTAGATTGCACCGGTAGAAAAAGAGGCTTCCGTCCAGCCCCATTAGTCGCGAAAGTATAGGAACCGCGACTAATGGAGTCTTTAGTCGCGGTTCGGGAGGCGAACCGCGACCAAAGGTCTGGGCCCAGGGCGCTCGGTAGTCAGCTGGTGGACGGGAGGAGCTTTAGTCGCGGTTGGCCTGGCCAACCGCGACTAAAGGCCTTCGGGCACCTTAGTCGCGGTTGGCCAGGCCAACCGCGACTAAAGCCCCACCCCTATATATACCGTTCAGCCCACAGCACTTAGCCATTTGGTGCCACTTCTCTTCACAAACTTCACAAGGGGGTGTAGGTTTGCTTTTGGCTCCTCTTATGCACACAAAGTGTTTGATGAAATGCCCCAAGAGCATGAAACAAACATGATATGAAGTGTCGGAGCCACACTTGAGCTTTCTCATTTATTTTTTCCTCCTCGATCGCGGTTAGCAACTTGAACCTTTCATATATATGTGTCATTGATAAAATATGCATGTGTGTAGTTCATTGTTTAATTTCTATTGTTTGTAGCTAGTTAGTTTAACAAATGCATGATGGTTAATTATATATTTTATATTATAATAATGCATATGAATCGGCAATGGATGTACGGTAATCGACTCTCCGGCGAGTTCACTACGGGTTTGAAAGATTTCCTCGTAGTGGCTAATGCGTACAAGCAGAAGGGTTTTGTTATCTGTCCATGTGTTGACTGTAAGAATCAGAAGGGTTACTCTTCCTCAAGAGAAGTTCACCTGCACCTGCTTCGGCACGGTTTCATGCCAAGCTATAATTGTTGGACCAAGCATGGAGAAAGAGGGGTTATAATGGAAGAAGATGAAGAAGGGGATGATTTCATCGATGAAAACTATCTTGATCATTTCGGTGATACTTTCATGGAGGATGCTGAAGGTGAAGGGGAAGATGAAGGGGAAGGTGAAGAAGAGGCACGTGATGAGCCCGTTGATGATCTTGGTCGGACCATTGCTGATGCACGGAGAAGCTACGAAACTGAAAAGGAGAGGGAGAATTTGGATCGCATGTTAGAGGATCACAAAAAGTCGATGTACCCAGGATGCGATAATGGTCTGAAAAAGCTGGGATGCACACTGGATTTGCTGAAATGGAAGGCACAGGCAGGTGTAGCTGACTCGGCATTTGAAGACTTGCTGAAAATGTTGAAGAATATGTTTCCAAAGAATAACGAGTTGCCCGCCAGTACGTACGAAGCAAAGAAGGTTGTCTGCCCTCTAGGTTTAGAGGTTCTGAAGATACATGCATGCATCAACGACTGCATCCTCTACCGCGGTGAATACGAGAATTTGAATGAATGTCCGGTATGCACTGCATTGTGTTATAAGATCAGAGGCGATGACCCTGGTGATGATGTTGAGGGCGAGAAACCCAGGAAGAGGGTTCCCGCCAATGTGATGTGGTATGCTCCTATAATACCACGGTTGAAACGTCTGTTCAGGAACAAAGAGCATGCCAAGTTGTTGCGATGGCACAAAGAAGACCGTAAGTCGGACGGGGAGTTGAGACACCCTGCAGATGGAACGCAATGGAGAAAGATCGACAGGGAGTTCAAAGATTTTGCAGCTGACGCAAGGAACATAAGATTTGGTCTAAGTATAGATGGCATGAATCCTTTTGGCGAGCAGAGCTCCAGCCATAGCACCTGGCCCGTGACTCTATGCATCTACAACCTTCCTCCTTGGTTGTGCATGAAGCGGAAGTTCATTATGATGCCAGTGCTCATCCAAGGTCCGAAGCAACCCAGCAACAACATCGATGTGTACCTAAGGCCATTAGTTGATGAACTTTTACAGTTGTGGGGCAGACCTGGTGTCCGTGTGAGGGATGAGCACAAAGAAGAGGAATTTGACCTACAAGCGTTGCTTTTCGTAACCATCAACGATTGGCCTGCTCTTAGTAACCTTTCGGGACTGTCAAATAAGGGATACAATGCATGCACGCACTGCTTACATGAGACTGAAAGTGTACATTTGCCAAATTGTAAGAAGAACGTGTACCTTGGGCATCGTCGATTTCTTCCGAAAATTCATCCAGTAAGAAAGAAAGGCAAGCATTACAACGGCAAGGCAGATCACCGGCCGAAGCCTGCGGAACGCACTGGTGCTGAGGTATTTGATATGGTCAAGGATTTGAAAGTCATCTTTGGAAAGGGTCCTGGCGGACAATCAGTTCCGAAGGGAGCTGACGGGCACGTAGCCATGTGGAAGAAGAAATCTATATTCTGGGAGCTAGAATATTAGAAAGTCCTAGATGTCCGCTCTGCAATCGACGTGATGCATGTTACGAAGAATATTTGCGTGAACCTCCTAAGCTTCTTGGGCGTGTATGGGAAGACAAATGATACAAAGGAAGCACGGCAGGACCAGCAACGTTTGAAAGACCCTGATGACCGGCATCCGGAATGGTTTCAAGGTCGTGCCAGCTACGCTCTGACCAAAGAAGAGAAGGTCATCTTTTTTGAATGCATGAGCAGTATGAAGGTCCCGTCTGGATTCTTGTCCAATATAAAGGGAATAATAAACATGGCGGAGAAAAAGTTCCAAAACCTGAAGACTCACGACTGCCACGTGATTATGACGCAATTGCTTTCGATTGCTTTGAGGGGCTCTGTAGGAAAAATGTTCGAGTAGCCATTGTGAAGCTATGTGCATTCCTCAATGCAATCTCTCAGAAGGTAATCAATCCAGAAGTTCTACCACGGTTACAGAACGATGTGGTCCAATGTCTTGTGAGTTTCGAGTTGGTGTTCCCGCCATCCTTCTTCAATATTATGACGCATCTCCTGGTTCACCTAGTCGAAGAGATTTCCATTCTCGGTCCTGTATTTCTACACAATATGTTCCCCTTCGAGAGGTTCATGGGAGTATTAAAGAAATATGTTTGTAACCGTGCTAGGCCAGAAGGAAGCATCGCCAAGGGCTATGGAAATGAGGAGGTAATTGAGTTTTGTGTTGACTTTGTTCCTGACCTTAAGCCGATTGGTCTTCCTCGATCGCGGCACGAGGGGAGACTAAGTGGAAAAGGCACGATCGGAAGGAAATCAACGATATGTATGGACGGCCATTCTATGACTGAAGCACACCACACAGTTCTGACCAATTCCAGCTTGGTGGCTCCGTACTTTGAGAAACTGTTGCGGTCAGAAACCCACCGGCGAGCAGCGACGGGCAACACAGTGGAGCCGGGAACAACCTAGGGCTGCGGCTGGCCCTGGTCCCTCCGAGCGACGGCCCGCAAGGCTCCTGGTACGCACGCGTCGATGCTGGTGCAAGGGCGTGCCACCTGACCTATACCTGGTCAGGAAGGTGATGGATGATGCCTCGCTTAGTTTCCTGCATGGCATACACGTAAACATTAAATACGAGCCTCGATCGGCTCTCAGGTTGTCCTGTGAATCGGCTCAAAGAGCCGATCCACCCATGATCCGTACGAGGTGTACGAATATATGGTGGTCCTGCTTGATCGAAATAAAGCTAAAACGACCTACTACGATTTAGGGTTTTCACCGCATAATCGGAACATCCTACTCGTGATTGAGCCTCGCGGCCACGCACGGTGATCGTAAACCGACCCTAGACAAGGCCTAAAAACCAACACGAGGTTGATCCTCGGAACATCCTATCTAGGGCTAGCAAACTACACCCTACGCGCCACTGGATCCTTCAACCCGTTTGTAAGGCCTAACCATGCAGATATTAAACTAATCCTTGTGGAACAAGGAGCAATCATAACGGATCGGATCTACTGAATAACGATCAAGCGGGGTGCCGCCCCTACACCTAAGATAGGTGTAAGGGCGGCTAGACGTCTCAGGGTTGCACGACGATAGCATATGATACGAAGAACAATGCTAACCCTAACACGTCTAAGATAACTACGTTGCTCTCCATCAAAAAGGCTTCAGCACGAGCAACGCATGGACAGCGAATAAACTTGTACTGCCTAGATCGCAAGATGCGATCTAGGCAGCATGATGCTTACCCGGAAGAAAACCCTCGAGACAAGGGAGTTGGCGATGCGCCTAGATTGGTTTGTGGTGAACGTGATTGTTGTTTATTCCATAAACCCTAGATACATATTTATAGTCCGTAGACTTTCTAACGTGGGAATAATCCCAACCGGGCACGGGCCAAACTCTATCTAATTGATACGTAATCTACTATATTACAGATACACGGGCAAACTAGCCCAATCTTTGCATATAAGACCGATTCATATATTCCTTCCATGTATATCCTTTAAGCCCATCTTCAATCGCGGCCCACCTCTGATCTGGTCAAATTCTGGTGATAACACATGCCCCCCTGGTTTTGGAAATGACAATTCCAAAATCATTCTGCTTTTCCTTCGTCGGGTCATGTCATGGCAGAGCAGAACCGCCGCAGTATCCATCATCATGATGTTTTGTCCTCACAACTTCTTTGCAAGATTTGATAGCTTTAACATCACTTCCTCGGAAACCGTAATGGCACCAAATCTCCACTATACCCCCTTTATTTAACTGTGCCGAACGGTTCGCCACTTCACCCCCTTGCTCTGTTCTGGCCATCGGCACCCAAAAACCCTCTTCCCCTGTAGCAATGTCTTCCTCTCCCTCCATCTCCTCAGGCCTCTCTCCCCAATCTCCTTCCTCGAGTGAGCAGGAGTGGAACTTTGACCACGTGCCAGATAGCCTACCCGAGGCACTCGTCGGGTCAGATGGTGACTTGCCTCTGACCGATGGAGAAGACGACCTTCAATTCCTCATCGAAGGGGAGCTGAAGAGCGAGAGCGAAGACGACCTCCATTCCTGGGAGAACTCCACCTCCTCCGACGAGGAGGAGGAAGAAGAAGAAGTAGCGGAGGAAGGGGAGGAGGATGATTCCTCCTCTGCCGGGTATCTGCCGGCGAAGCGCTCCCGCGCGTGGGCGGACAGCGAGGACGATGATGATGACGAGGAAGAAGGGGAAGAGGAGGAGGATGATTCCTCCTCCTCCACTGGGTACCCGCCGGCGAAGCGCTTCCGCGCTTGGGCGGACAGCGAGGACGATGATGATGACGAGGAAGACGAGGCTCCAGCCAAGGACCGGGGCAGCAGCGATGAGGAACTCTCCGAAAGCAGCGCCGACGGCAGCTCCGATGCCGACAATGAGGCCAGCGAGGATTAGCAATGTAGGATTAGTAGTTCATGAGCAATCGGCTCTTCTTTTGTTCTTCCTTTCTCGAGCAATCGGCTCTTTATTGTAAAAAAAATCCCCTCTTATTAATGGAGAAGGCACTTCTCAGCTGATTCTGTCCCTTTCCCAACTTTGCCGATTGCTAAAAGTGAGTCAACACATTAAGAGCCGATGGCAGCGTCTTGGCTCTTGAACCTCAAACCCCAAATCGCCGTTTGGACAGATCCAACCCACGGCCATACGAACCTCAGATGTCAATCGAGCAGGATCGCAACTGGAACGGACCCAAAAGCAACATCATCCACCGCCCATGCTATGGTCTCAGGCCTGAAGGTGATCCTTAACCACTCTTTGCTCTGCCTTTTGCATTAACAGGAACGGCCCTGACCGTGTAGATGATGATGGCTTTCCCTTTCAAATTCCTTTCAGCAACCCTGGTGGTCTTCTTCTGCAACAACTCACCACCTTGGAAGAAGGTTATGGTGGCGGGCTTAGCCGATGAAACCCCAATCGGCTTCTAATAAAGAGATCATTTACTAAATCAGCTGCCCCCCGAGCCTCAGTCAAGGCGAGAACGGCGGTGAGGACACGCAGTCCAGACAAATGGACCTATGCTCAAGCAAAACTGAGAAAACCACCACACAAAGCCTGCTTGGCCAAGAAAGGGTCAACCACTCTGATCCCGGCGATTCCAATGAGTGTAGCTGAGAAGGTGGCCAGCTTGGCCAAACCGACAGTGAAAACACCAGAGCCGGTCACCTCTTCCAATTGAAAGCCGATATTGCAGACGAAACACCAACGGCCTAATGAGCAAAGGGTTGGAGGTTGGCCTCGAGGCTGAACTGAAAACCGACTTGGTCGACATCCGTGTCTTGAACACGCAGCTGGTACTGTTGTCTTTGCATATTTTCTCAAGTCGATGTCTGTGCATCGGCCTAATTTTTTTACCGGCCGATTTAAAATCGGCCCCCATATCTCACTGTCCATCGCAGCTGGTACTGTTGTCTTTGCATATTTTCTCAAGTCGATGTCTGTGCATCGGCCTAATTTTTTTACCGGCCGATTTAAAATCGGCCCCCATATCTCACTGTCCATCATCCCACATGCTTGGGAAATACTTCTTGAGATGTTGGCCATTGACGGCCACTGGGAACTTCACACCATCCAACTGTTCAAGCATGTAGGCATTGCCCTTCAGAACCTGGAGGACTTTGTAAGGACCGTGCCAATTAGGAGACCATTTGCCATACGCTTTATCCTTGGTTCCTAATGGCAACACGGCTTCCCATACTAGATCACCAACTTGAAACTCCTTTGGTCTCACCTTCTTATTGTATGCCCGAGCTACCCTGGATTTGTTCTTTTAATCTTCTCCAACGACCAAAGTCTGAGTTCCGTTGCATCCTCAATAGTGTCACTCATCAAAGCTGCATATTCTTCAGCTGTTAAATCATTCTGAAACGTGACACGTCTTGATCCAGCCGTAATTTCCCAAGGTAATACGGCTTCCTGTCCATAGACGAGCTGGTACGGCGAAGTTTTTATAGCTCCATGGCATGACATGCGGTAGGCCCACAAAGCTTCTGATAATGTTTCATGCCAATCCCTAGGGTTCTCGTCAATTTTCCTCTTGATCAACTTGATCAAGCTCTGATTGGATGCTTCAGCTTGCCCGTTGGCTTGAGCATAGTATGGAGATGATCGGATCAGCTTAATCCCCATGTCATCACAGAACTTTCTGAATTCTTTAGAAATAAAGACCGAACCTCCATCGGTCGTGATGGTTTGGGGAATCCCGAACCTATGGATGACATGCTCTTTCACAAACTTGATCACATCTTCCGATTTCACCTTTTTCATAGGGACGGCCTCCACCCACTTGGTGAAGTAATCTGTGATGACCAAAATCCACTCATGTTTTTTACTCGATGCCAGATGGATTTTGCCGATCATGTCCATGCCCCACCCTCGAAACGGCCAAGGCTTGATGATAGGGTTCATTGCTGATGCGGGTACCATCTGAATCTTCCCGAACATCTGGCACGCTTGGCACCCCTTGTAGTACTTGAAGCAATCCTCAAGCATGGTGGGCCAATAAAACCCTGATCGCCTAACTAGCCACTTCATCTTATGAGCCGACTGGTGAGTTCCACAGGCGCCTTCATGCACCTCATGTAAGAGCCGATTAGACTCAGTTGGTCCCAGGCACTTGAGTAGTAACCCTTCCAACGTCCTGTAGAACATGTCGTCTCCTATGAGGACGTACTTCATGGCCCTATATATTATCCGTTTAGGTGCCCCCCGAGCCGAATCTTTTAGATAATTGAAGATTTCGGCTCTCCAATCATCCTGTTCCAGGAACTGCACCTGAACTTCTGACCCGTCTGATATGTCCTTATAGCCTGACGCCATCTGTGCGAGATCGTTGGCCTCGGTATTTTGGGATCTTGGGACCCAATTAAAGTTGATGTACCGAAACTGTGTCATCAACTCACGGCATTCCATCCAATATGGGAAAAGCGACTCACTCTCGCACTTATATTCATCCGTGAGCTGGTTAATCACCAACTTCGAGTCTCCAAAAAGCTCTACCGCTTCTGCCCCGGCTTCCAATAGCAACTCCATTCCCTTACGTACTGCCTCATACTCGGCGACATTGTTGGTGCAAGGGGTAGATAGTCTGATGGAGAAGGAGTACGTTGCCCCCCGAGGCGACACGAGCAGAATGCCGATGCCACAACCATCGTCACAAGCCGATCCATTGAAGAACATAGCCCATGCACGTATAGATAGTGCTGCTATATTGGTATTGATCCGTTCAGCTATAAGATCGGCCAACGCTTGTCCCTTGACTGCCTTCGCCGGCTGATACCGAAGATCGAACTCCGACAACGCAAACATCCACTTACCAAGTCGGCCTTTCAAAACAGGGGCCGACAGCATGTGCTTAACAACGTCTGACTTTGATGTCTACGTTCCCCCTCCTTTCCTGTAGACAGTGTTGGGCCTCCAAGAGCAGAGGTTTGTAGAACAGCAGCACGTTTTCCCTTAAGTGGATCACCCAAGGTTTATCGAACTCAGGGAGGAAGAGGTCAAAGATATCCCTCTCATGCAACCCTGCAACCACAAAGCAAGAAGTCTCTTGTGTCCCCAACACACCAAATAGGTGCACTAGTTCGGCGAAGAGATAGTGAAATACAGGTGGTATGAATAAGTATGAGCAGTAGCAACGGTGCCAGAAAATAGCTTGCTGGCGTGTAGTTGATGGTGGTAGTATTGCAGCAGTAGTAACACAGTGAAACAAGAAACAAGCGGTAACGCAGCAGTATTTAGGAACAAGGCCTAGGGATTAGACTTTCACTAGTGGACACTCTCAACATTGATCACATAACAGAATAGATAAATGCATACTCTACACTTTTGTTGGATGATGAACGCATTGCGTAGGATTACACGAACCCTCAATGCCGGAGTTAACAAGCTCCACAATTTGTTCATATTTTAGTAACCTTTAGTGTAAGATAGATCAACAGATTAAACCAAGTACTAACATAGCATGCACACTGTCACCTTCATGCATATGTAGGAGGAATAGATCACATCAATATTATCATAGCAATAGTTAACTTCGCAATCTACAAGAGATCATGATCATAGCATAAACCAAGTACTAACACGGTGCACACACTGTCACCTTTACACACGTGCAGGAGGAATAGAACTACTTTAATAACATTGCTAGAGTAGCACATAGATAAATTGTGATACAAAACTCATATGAATCTCAATCATGTAAAGCAGCTCATGAGATTATTGTATTGAGGTACATGGGAGAGAGATGAACCACATAGCTACCGGTACAGCCCCGAGCCTCGATGGAGAACTACTCCCTCCTCATGGGAGCAGCAGCGGTGATGAACATGGCGGTGAAGATGGCAGCGGTGTCGATGGAGAAGCCTTCCGGGGGCACTTCCCCGCTCCGGCAGCGTGCCGGAACAGAGACTCCTGTCCCCCAGATCTTGGCTTCGCGATGGCGGCGGCTCTGGAAGGTTTATGTGGGTTTCGTCCAACGTATCGAGGTTTTTAGGTCAGGGGCTTTATATAGGCGAAGAGGCGGCGCCAGAGGGTCGAAGGGGTGCCCACACCATAGGGTGGCGCGGGCCCCCCCTGGCCGCGCTGGCCTAGGGTTTGGTGGGCCTGTGCCCCCTCCCTGGTGCTTCTCGTGTGTTCTGGATGCTTCCGGTGAAAATAGGAACCTGGGCGTTGATTTCGTCCGATTCCGAGAATATTTCGTTACTAGGATTTCTGAAACCAAAAACAGCAGAAACAAAGAATCGGCACTTCGGCATCTTGTTAATAGGTTAGTTCCAGAAAATGCACGAATATGACATAAAGTGTGCATAAAACATGTAGAAATCATCAATAATGTGGCATGGAACATAAGAAATTATCGATACGTCGGAGACGTATCAGCATCCCAAAGCTTAGTTCTGCTCGTCCCGAGCAGGTAAAACGATAACACAGATAATTTCTGGAGTGACATGCCATCATGATCTTGATCATACTATTTGTAAAGCATATGTAGTGAATGCAGCGATCAAAACAATGTATATGACATGGGTAAACAAGTGAATCATAAAGCAAAGACTTTTCATGAATAGCACTTCAAGACAAGCATCAATAAGTCTTGCATAAGAGTTAACTCATAAAGCAACAATTCATAGTAAAAGCATTGAAGCAACATAAAAGAAGATTAAGTTTCAGCGGTTGCTTTCAACTTGTAACATGTATATCTCATGGATATTGTCAACATAGAGTAATATAATAAGTGCAATAAGCAAGTATGTAGGAATCAATGCATAGTTCACACAAATGTTTGCTTCTTGAGGTGGAGAGAAATAGGTGAACTGACTCAACATTGAAAGTAAAAGAATGGTCCTCCATAGAGGAAAAGCATCGATTGCTATATTTGTGCTAGAGCTTTGATTTTGAAAACATGAAACAATTTTGTCAACGGTAGTAATAAAGCATATGCATCATGTAAATTATATCTTATAAGTTGCAAGCCTCATGCATAGTGTACTAATAGTGCCCGCACCTTGTCCTAATTAGCTTGGACTACCGGATCATCACAATGCACTGTTTTTACCAAGTGTCACAAAGGGGTACCTCTATGCCGCATGTACAAAGGTCTAAGGAGAAAGCTCGCATTGGATTTCTCGCTATTGATTATTCTTCAACTTAGACATCCATACCGGGACAACATAGACAACAGATAATGGACTCCTCTTTTATGCATAAGCATGTAACAACAATTAATAATTTTCTCATTTGAGATTGAGGATATATGTCCAAAACTGAAACTTCCACCATGGATCATGGCTTTAGTTAGCGGCCCAATGTTCTTCTCTAACATATGCATGCTTAACCATAAGGTGGTAGATCTCTCTTACTTCAGACAAGACGGTCATGCATAGCAACTCACATGAAATTCAACAATGAATAGTTGATGGCGTCCCCAGTGAACATGGTTATCGCACAACAAGCAACTTAATAAGAGATAAAGTGCATAATTACATATTCAATACCACAATAGTTTTTAAGCTATTTGTCCCATGAGCTATATATTGCAAAGGTGAAGAACGGAATTTTAAAGGTAGCACTCAAGCAATTTACTTTGGAATGGCGGAAAATACCATGTAGTAGGTAGGTATGGTGAACACAAATGGCATAGTGGTTGGCTCAAGTATTTTGGATGCATGAGAAGTATTCCCTCTTGATACAAGGTTTAGGCTAGCAAGGTTTATTTGAAACAAACACAAGGATGAACCGGTGCAGCAAAACTCACATAAAAGACATATTGTAAACATTATAAGAATCTACATCGTCTTCCTTGTTGTTCAAACTCAATACTAGAAATTATCTAGACCTTAGAGAAACCAAATATGCAAACCAAATTATAGCATGCTCTATGTATTTCTTCATTAATGGGCACAAAGTATATGATGCAAGAGCTTAAACATGAGCACAACAATTGCCAAGTATCACATTACCCAAGACATTTATAGCAATTACTACATGTATCATTTTCCAATTCCAACCATATAACAATTTAACGAAGAAGAAACTTCGCCATGAATATTATGAGCTAAGAACACATGTGTTCATACGAACCAGCGGAGCGTGTCTCTCTCCCACACAAGCATGATGTAATCCAATTTATTCAAACACAAACAAAAACAAAAACAAACAGACGCTCCAAGTAAAGTACATAAGATGTGACGGAATAAAAATATAGTTTCAGGGGAGGAACCTGATAATGTTGTCGATGAAGAAGGGGATGCCTTGGGCATCCCCAAGCTTAGATGCTTGAGTCTTCTTGAAATATGCAGGGATGAACCACCGGGGCATCCCCAAGCTTAGACTTTTTCACTCTTCTTGATCATAGTATATCATCCTCCTCTCTTGACCCTTGAAAACTTCCTCCACACCAAACTCGAAACAACTCATTAGAGGGTTAGTGCACAATAAAAATTAACATATTCAGAGGTGACACAATCATTCTTAACACTTCTGGACATTGCATAATGCTACTGGACATTAGTGGATCAAAGAAATTCATCCAACATAGCAAAAGAGGCAATGCGAAATAAAAGGCAGAATCTGTCAAAACAGAACAGTTCGTATTGACGAATTTTAAAATAGCACCAGACTTGCTCAAATGAAAATGCTCAAATTGAATGAAAGTTGCGTACATATCTGAGGATCACTCACGTAAATTGGCATAATTTTCTGAGTTACCTACTGATAATTTTGCCCAGATTAATGACAGCAAAGAAAACAGTTTCTGCGCAGTAATCCAAATCTAGTATTGACTTTACTATCAAAGACTTTACTTGGCACAACAAAACACAAAACTAAGATAAGGAGAGGTTGCTACAGTAGTAAACAACTTCCAAGACACAAATATAAAACAAAGTACTTTAGCAAAATAACACATGGGTTATCTCCCAAGAAGTTCTTTTCTTTATAGCCATTAAGATGGGCTCAGCAGTTTTAATGATGCACTCGCAAGAAATAGTAATTGAAGCAAAAGAGAGCATCAAGAGGCAAATTCAAAACACATTTAAGTCTAACATGCTTCCTATGCATAGGAATCTTGTAAATAAACAAGTTCATGAAAAGCAAAGTAACAAGCATAGGAAGATAAAACAAGTATAGCTTCAAAAATTTCAGCACATAGAGAGGTGTTTTAGTAACATGAAAATTTCTACAACCATATTTTCCTCTCTCATAATAACTTTCAGTAGTGTCATGAGCAAACTCAACAATATAACCATCACATAAAGCATTCTTATCATGAGTCTCATGCATAAAATTATTACTACTCCCAACATAAGCATAATCAATTTTATTAGTTGTAGTGGGAGCAAATTCAACAAAGTAGCTATCATATATAGGAGGTATATTGTAATCATAATCAAATTTATCCTCCATAACAGGTGGTACCAAAAGACTACTATCATTATAATCATCATAAATAGGAGGTAGAGTATCATCAAAGTAAATTTTCTCCTCAATGCTTGCGGGACTAAAAAGATCATGCTCATCAAAACCAGCTTCCCCAAGCTTAGAATTTTCCATATCATTAGCAACAATGGTGTTCAAAGTGTTCATACTAACATGTTCCATGGGTTTTTTAATTTTCGGATCAAACCATCCATGTCTTAAATCAGGAAATAGAACAAGAAGCTCATTGTTGTCCATTATGCCAAACTAGTGTAAACAAGAAACAAAAAGTTGCAATTGCAGGATCTAAAGGAAATAGCTTTGAGTACTTACAACGCCGGAAAATAGCTTAGTAGCCGAGATACGGAGTGTGAGTACCTTTTACCTTTCCTCCCCGGCAACGGCGCCAGAAAATTAGCTTGATGTCTACGTTCCCCCTCCTTTCCTGTAGACAGTGTTGGGCCTCCAAGAGCAGAGGTTTGTAGAACAGCAGCAAGTTTTCCCTTAAGTGGATCACCCAAGGTTTATCGAACTCAGGGAGGAAGAGGTCAGAGATATCCCTCTCATGCAACCCTGCAACCACAAAGCAAGAAGTCTCTTGTGTCCCCAACACACCAAATAGGTGCACTAGTTCGGCGAAGAGATAGTGAAATACAGGTGGTATGAATAAGTATGAGCAGTAGCAACGGTGCCAGAAAATAGCTTGCTGGCGTGTAGTTGATGGTGGTAGTATTGCAGCAGTAGTAACACAGTGAAACGATGAAACAAGCAGTAGTAACGCAGCAGTATTTAGGAACAAGGCCTAGGGATTAGACTTTCACTAGTGGACACTCTCAACATTGATCACATAACAGAATAGATAAATGCATACTCTACACTTTTGTTGGATGATGAACGCATTGCGTAGGATTACACGAACCCTCAATGCCGGAGTTAACAAGCTCCACAATTTGTTCATATTTTAGTAACCTTTAGTGTAAGATAGATCAACAGATTAAACCAAGTACTAACATAGCATGCACACTGTCACCTTCATGCATATGTAGGAGGAATAGATCACATCAATATTATCATAGCAATAGTTAACTTCGCAATCTACAAGAGATCATGATCATAGCATAAACCAAGTACTAACACGGTGCACACACTATCACCTTTACACACGTGCAGGAGGAATAGAACTACTTTAATAACATTGCTAGAGTAGCACATAGATAAATTGTGATACAAAACTCATATGAATCTCAATCATGTAAAGCAGCTCATGAGATTATTGTATTGAGGTACATGGGAGAGAGATGAACCACATAGCTACCGGTACAGCCCCGAGCCTCGATGGAGAACTACTCCCTCCTCATGGGAGCGAGCGGTGATGAACATGGCCGTGAAGATGGCAGCGGTGTCGATGGAGAAGCCTTCCGGGGGCACTTCCCCGCTCCGGCAGCGTGCCGGAACAGAGACTCCTGTCCCCCAGATCTTGGCTTCGCGATGGCGGCGGCTCTGGAAGGTTTATGTGGGTTTCGTCCAACGTATCGAGGTTTTTAGGTCAGGGGCTTTATATAGGCGAAGAGGCGGCGCCAGAGGGTCGAAGGGGTGCCCACACCATAGGGTGGCGCGGGCCCCCCTGGCCGCGCCGGCCTAGGGTTTGGTGGGCCTGTGCCCCCTCCCTGGTGCTTCTCGTGTGTTCTGGATGCTTCGGGTGAAAATAGGAACCTGGGCGTTGATTTCGTCCGATTCCGAGAATATTTCGTTACTAGGATTTCTGAAACCAAAAACAGCAGAAACAAAGAATCGGCACTTCGGCATCTTGTTAATAGGTTAGTTCCAGAAAATGCACGAATATGACATAAAGTGTGCATAAAACATGTAGAAATCATCAATAATGTGGCATGGAACATAAGAAATTATCGATACGTCGGAGACGTATCAGACTTGCATATGACGAGGATCTCCGCCGTCAAAAGGATGTGATGAAGCTTGGTGCAGGTGAAGAACAGGCAAAGGCAGAGCTTCTCGATCTCAGGATACCTTGTTTCTGCATCCAACATCCTTCTGCTGAGGTAGAAAACGACCTTTTCAACACCCTCATAGAGTTGCACCACCACCGAAGCGATGGACGTGTCAGCTACTGATAAGTAGATATAGAACGGCCTGTCTTGTTGGGGCGGAACTAGCACAGGCGGCGTCGTCAGATACCGCTTAATCTCATCAAACGCCTGCTGCTGTTCTGCCCCCCAGTGAAACTCGTCATCAGATTTAATTTTCACCAGTGCTATGAAAGGCTCGATTCGCCCTGACAGGTTAGAGATGAATCGTCGGACAAAGTTGATCTTGCCGATAAGACGTTGGAGTTCCTTCTTCGTGGTGGGCGGCTGCATGGTACGCACTGCCTCTTGACTTTTCAGGCCAATCTCAATTCCCCGTTCATGAACCAGAAAACCCAGGAACTGACCAGCCGTCACCCCAAAAGCACACTTCTTTGGATTCATTCTCAGTCCGGACTTCCGAGTTCGGTCTAGGACGTGTCGTAAATCACCCAAGTGCCCCTCCATGGAGACAGACTTGACTACCACGTCATCAATGTAGATTTCCACCAGCTTGCCGATCAGATCGTGAAATATATAATTCATGGCTCTTTGGTACGTTGCACCAGCATTCTTCAACCCAAAGGTCATGACTACATATTCAAATAAGCCTACTGCCCCTGGCACTCTGAATGCGGTCTTGTGTATATCTTCCGGAGCCATGAAGATTTGGTTATAGCCAGCGTTGCCATCCATGAAGCTCAACACCTTATGGCCAGCAGCTGCATTGATCAACGTTTCTGCCACATGCATCGGATATTCATCTTTCGGAGTGGCTCTGTTGAGATCTCGGAAATCGATGGCCACACGCCATCGGCCGTCCTTCTTTTCTACAGGAACGATACTGGAGATCCACTCAGCATACCTGCATGGCCTGATGAATCCGGCGGCCAACATCTTCTCGATCTCTTTCTTGACTTCTTCCAAGATTTCGGCCTTCATCTGACGTGCTCTTTGTTGGAACGGCCGAAATCCCTTCTTAAGGGGGAGCCGATGTTCAATGATGCTCCTGTCTAACCCAGGCATTTCTGTGTAATCCCATGCAAAGCAATCTGGGTATTCCTTTAACAGAGCTATCATTTGGCTCCTAAGATGTGGACCTAACTTTTTGCTGATGAAAGTTGGTCGCGGCTTGTCCCCAGGTCCGATGTCGACTTCTTCTAGCTCATCAGCCGATGTAAACCCATACCCTAGCTTCCCGTCACCTGTAAGGTCGACACTAAGTACAGGGGGAACGTGTGGCAAGGATAACACGGGCCGATCGCTGGAATCTGTAGGATAACATTGCATAGAAAACAAAAAATTTCCTACCGCGAACACGCAATCCAAGCCAAGATGCAATCTAGAAGATGGTAGCAACGAGGGGATTATCGAGTCTCACCCTTGAAGAGATTCCAAAGCCTACAAGATGAGGCTCTTGTTGCTGCGGTAGACGTTCACTTGCCGCTTACAAAAGCGCGTAGAAGATCTTGATCACGATCGGCTTCGGCGCCACGAACGGGCAGCACCTCCGTACTCGGTCACACGTTCGGTTGTTGATGAAGACGACGTCCACCTCCCGTTCCAGCGGGCAGCGGAAGTAGTAGCTCCTCTTGAATCCGACAGCACGACAGCGTGGTGTCGGTGGCGGTGGAGATCTCCGGCGGAGCTTCGCTAAAGCTACGCGGGAGATATGGAGGAGAGGGGGCGGCTAGGGTTTGGGAGGGGTGGCCGGCCTCAAGGGGGTGCGGCCAACTTGTGGCTTTTTGGTGGCCGGCCCCCTCCCCTATGCCCCTCATTATATAGGTGGAACCCCAAGAGTTAGTCTCCAAGTCTTCGAATAAGACCCGAACCAAAAACCTTCCATATGGAGGGGAAACCTAGCCAAGCTAGGATTCCCACTAGAGGTGGGAGTTCCACCTCCCATATGGGGGGGTGGCCGGCCCCCTAAGGGGGAGTCCACTTGGGACTCCTCCCCACCTAGGGTTGGCCGGCCATGGAGGTGGAGTCCCATGTGGACTCCACCTTCCTTGGTGGTTTCTTCCGGACTTTTCTAGAACCTTCCATAGAACCTTCCGCGACATTTTAATTCACATAAAATGACATCCTATATATGAATCTTATTCTCCGGACCATTCCGGAACTCCTCGTGATGTCCGGGATCTCATCCGGGACTCCGAACAAATATTCGAACTCCATTCCATATTCAAGTACTACCATTTCAACATCCAACTTTAAGTGTGTCACCCTACGGTTCGTGAACTATGTGGACATGGTTGAGTACTCACTCCGACCAATAACCAATAGCGGGATCTGGAGATCCATAATGGCTCCCACATATTCAACGATGACTTTAGTGATCGAATGAACCATTCACATACGATACCAATTCCCTTTGTCACGCGATATTTTACTTGTCCGAGGTTTGATCTTCGGTATCACTCTATACCTTGTTCAACCTCGTCTCCTGACAAGTACTCTTTACTCGTACCGTGGTATGTGGTCTCTTATGAACTCATTCATATGCTTGCAAGACATTAGACGACATTCCACCGAGAGGGCCCAGAGTATATCTATCCGTCATCGGGATGGACAAATCCCACTGTTGATCCATATGCCTCAACTCATACTTTCCGGATACTTAATCCCACCTTTATAACCACCCATTTACGCAGTGGTGTTTGGTGTAATCAAAGTACCTTTCCGGTATAAGTGATTTACATGATCTCATGGTCATAAGGACTAGGTAACTATGTATCGAAAGCTTATAGCAAATAACTTAATGACGAGATCTTATGCTATGCTTAATTGGGTGTGTCCATTACATCATTCATATAATGATATAACCTTGTTATTAATAACATCCAATGTTCATGATTATGAAACTAATCATCCATTAATCAACAAGCTAGTTAAGAGGCATACTAGGGACTCTTTGTTGTTCACATAACACACATGTATCAATGTTTCGGTTAATACAATTATAGCATGGTATGTAAACATTATCATAAACACAAAGATATATAATAACCATTTATTATTTCCTCTTGGGCATATCTCCAACAGTCTCCCACTTGCACTAGAGTCAATCATCTAGTTTACATTTGTAAAGATATAACACCTTGGCCTTCTGGTGCTTTATCATGTTTTGCTCACGGGAGAGGTTTTAGTCAACGGATCTGACACGCTCAGAAACGTATGTATTTTGTAATTCATTTGCGTCTCAACGCATCACTCATTTCCAAATGAGTTGGCATTAAATACGTTTGATCTTCTGGTGGAACCTTAATTCCGCGGTCTGAAATAAGTCACTAATATTGTCACATACAATATAGCTTCAAAGTTCTGACACTATCGGAACTACACCAAGTTCTCAAAGAACTTCTTGACTCAACATCCTCAGTCATTTGTCAAAACAATGACATACTCTGCCTTCGTTTGTAGAATCCGTCATAATATTTAGAACTCTTCTAAATCTAACATAGACAACTTCTAGCTCATTGTACTACCTTTAAAACAACACTTAGTCTAATTTGAGATTGAAATTCTATTTTTATATGTGACAAAACAAATATCGGTGTAATCACATTACAACGATTTGTTTTTCATTTCTCCATACAAAACTATATATATATATCCTTGGTTCTTCTAAAGTACTCAAGGATACTCTTACTGTCGTCCAATGATCATCTCATGAATCATTCTGGTATATGCTCATAACATTTTAGTGCACAGGACATCTGATTGTGTACATATTATTCGTGATTCATAATCTCTCATGTGTTTTTACTCATTGAGTATCAGATACACTCAAGTCTTGTTAAAACTTCACATGACAAGAACATTTTCTTAATATTTCTATATTGAACTATTTCAATATCCATTCTATGTACTTTGACTTAAACTTATTTTGTGTTTCAATCTATCTTCATAGATCTTGACACTAGATATGTTTCAGTCCATATCCTTTCATTGAAATTAATTTCTCAATGAACCCTTTTAATCAAGTATATAATTACGTCATTTATAACCAACTATATGTGATCTACATAAGTATTATAAATATGTCTCAGCGCTCCCACTTAATTTCTTGCAAATGCAAGCCTCTTCATCGTCTCTGATGAAATCAAAAACTCTTTGACTATTTCATCTGGTGAAGATTCAAACTCCGCGATACTCACTTCATCAAATTGAAGTTTGTATACCTATCTAGTATTCCACGGACCAGCAAAACTCTTGGTTGTATCTTGTATACAACTTTAATACATACTTCTGATAAGTAATGTATTTTGCCATCCTACTAGAATAATCCATATAGACTATAAGCATTTCTACGGAAGATCTAATCTTATCGTAGTCAACTCTTTGAACTTTGTCGTAAACAATTTTTCGACAAGTCGAGCTTCTTCAAGGATATTTCATCCAAGTCTATAGATCCATTTACTTTCAAAAAGTATTCATCTATTATGGATTTCATGGCGCATAGCCATTTTGACGGAGTCAGGGCCCATCATAACTTCTTTGTTTGTAGTTGGTTTATCATTGTTCAAAATCAATCCTTTGTCCACAAATCATTTATTTGATCACAAAGTAAACCATACCTACAAGGTTCAATATGTACTTCGATCTCCATGACTAAAACACTTTGTAGTCATGGGAGCCATGCTCGTTGTGGCCACTTCCGAAACCAATTCCGATGCTGCGCTACTCTGATCATTATGCTCAGGTTCATAAACCTTATCAAATTATATTGTCCTCCCACTCAAATACTTCACTAGAAACAATTTCTCGGAAATAAGAAACATTGACAAACACTTTTTGTCTTTGTCTCGTGGGAAGAATTCCCAATCAAATCTCTGGGATAACCAACAAAGACATTCATCCGATTTTGGTTGTAAACTTATTTACTTATGCTATGCATACCAAAATTTAAGAAAAGACTATCAGGTTTCTTACCTATGCCATAACTCGTATGGTGTCATTTCAACGGATCATGATGATGCTCTATTTAGTGTAAAAGCGGTAGTCACTAAAGCATAATCCACAAAAATGTTGGAGATATGCCCAAGAGGCAATAATAAAAGTGGTTATTATATATATCTTTATGTTTATGATAAATGTTTATATACCATGCTATAATTGTATTAACTGAAACATTGATACATGTGTGATATGTAAACAACAAAGAGTCCCTAGTATGCCTCTTAACTAGCTTGTTGATTAATGGATGATTAGTTTCATAATCATGAACATTGGATGTTATTAATAACAAGGTTATATCATTGTATGAATGATGTAATGGACACACCCAATCAAGCGTAGCATAAGATCTCGTCATTAAGTTATTTGCTATAAGCTTTCGATACATAGTTACCTAGTCCTTATGACCATGAGATCATGTAAATCACTTATACCGGAAAGGTACTTTGATTACATCAAACACCACTGCGTAAATGGGTGGTTATAAAGGTGGGATTAAGTATCCGGAAAGTATGAGTTGAGGCATATGGATCGACAGTGGGATTTGTCCATCCTGATGACGGATAGATATACTCTGGGCCCTCTCGGTGGAATGTCGTCTAATGTCTTGCAAGCATATGAATAAGTTCATAAGAGACCACATACCACGGTACGAGTAAAGAGTACTTGTCAGGAGACGAGGTTGAACAAGGTATAGTGTGATACCAAAGATCAAACCTCGGACAAGTAAAATATCGTGAGACAAAGGGAATTGGTAATGTATGTGAATGGTTCATTCGATCACTAAAGTCATCGTTGAATATGTGGGAGCCATTATGGATCTCCAGATCCCGCTATTGGTTATTGGTCGGAGTGAGTACTCAACCATGTCCGCATAGTTCTCGAACCGTAGGGTGACACACTTAAAGTTGGATGTTGAAATGGTAGTACTTGAATATGGAATGGAGTTCGAATATTTGTTCGGAGTCCCGGATGAGATCCCGGACATCACGAGGAGTTCCGGAATGGTCCGGAGAATAAGATTCATATATAGGATGTCATTTTATGTGAATAAAATTGACGCGGAAGGTTCTATGGAAGGTTCTAGAAGGTTCTAGAAAAGTCCGGAAGAAACCACCAAGGAAGGTGGAGTCCACATGGGACTCCACCTCCATGGCCGGCCAGCCCTAGTGGGGGAGGAGTCCCAAGTGGACTCCCCCTAAGGGGGCCGGCCAACCCCCCACATGGGAGGTGGAACTCCCACCTTGGTGGGAGTCCTAGCTTGGCTAGGTTTCCCCCCTCCTATGGAAGGTTTTTGGTTCGGGTCTTATTCGAAGACTTGGACACCACCTCTTGGGGATCCACCTATATAATGAGGGGCCAAGGGGAGGGGGCCGGCCACCCCAAGACCACAGCCTGGCCGACCCCCTTGAGTGGCCGGCCACCCCCTCCCAAACCCTAGCCGCCCCCTCTCCTCCATATCTCCCGCGTAGCTTAGCGAAGCTCCGCCGGACTTCTTCACCGCCACCGACACCACGCCGTCGTGCTGTCGGATTCAAGAGGAGCTACTACTTCCGCTGCCCGCTGGAACGGGGAGGTGGACGTCGTCTTCATCAACAACCGAACGTGTGACCGAGTACGGAGGTGCTGCCCGTTCGTGGCGCCGGAACCGATCGTGATCAAGATCTTCTACGCGCTTTTGCAAGCGGCAAGTGTACATCTACCGCAGCAACAAGAGCCTCATCTTGTAGGCTTTGGAATCTCTCCAAGGGTGAGACTCGATAATCCCCTCGTTGCTACCGTCTTCTAGATTGCATCTTGGCTTGGATTTCGTGTTCGCGGTAGGAAATTTTTTGTTTTCTATGCAACGTTATCCTACAGTGGTATCAGAGCCGTGTCTATGCATAGATGGTTGCACGAGTAGAACACAATGGTTTGTGGGCGTTGATGCTCTTGTTATCTTTAGTTTGAGTACTTTGCATCTTTGTGGCATAGTGGGATGAAGCGGCTCGGACTAACTTTACATGACCGCGTTCATGAGACTTGTTCCTCGTTCGACATGCAACTTGTATTGCATAAGAGGCTTTGCGGGTGTCTGTCTCTCCCACTATAGTGAAGATTCAATTTACTCTTCTATTGACAACATTAGTATCAACGTTGTGGTTCATGTTCGTAGGTAGATTAGATCTCTCTCGAAAACCCTAAACCACGTAAAATATGCAAACCAAATTAGAGACGTCTAACTTGTTTTTGCAGGGTTTGGTGATGTGATATGGCCATGATATGATGATGAATATGTATGAGATGATCATTATTGTATTGTGGCAACCGGCAGGAGCCTTATGGTTGTCTTTAAATTTCATGTTGAGTAGTATTTCAAAGTAGTTGTAATAGTTGCTACATGGAGAACAATCATGAAGACAGCGCCATTGACCTTGACGCTACGCCGACGATGATGGAGATCATGCCCGAAGATGATGGAGATCATGTCCGTGCTTTGGAGATGAAGATCAAAGGCGCAAAGACAAAAGGGCCATATCATATCACATATGAACTGCATGTGATGTTAATCCTTTTATGCATCTTATTTTGCTTAGATCGCGACGGTAGCATTATAAGATGATCCCTCACTAAAATCTCAAGATAATAAAGTGTTCATCCTTAGTAGCACCGTTGCAAAGACTTGTCGTTTCGAAGCATCTCGTGATGATCGGGTGTGATAGAATCAACAAGTGCATACAACGGGTGCAAGACAGTTTTGCACATGCGGATACTAAGGTGGCCTTGACGAGCCTAGCATGTACAGACATGGTCTCGGAACACATGATAACGAAAGGTAGAGCATGAATCATATGGATGATATGATGAACACTTTGAGTGTTCGCCATTGAAATCACACCTAGTCTCGTGATGATCGGGCTTAGGTGCGGTGGATTTGGTTCGTGTGATCACTAAGACAATGCGAGGGATATTGTTTTGAGTGGGAGTTCACCTAGATTTTTAATTATGTTGAATTAAAATTTGAACTCAATTTGTCATAAACTTAGTCTAAACTATTGCAAATATATGTTGTAGATATGGCGTCCCCAATCAATTTTAACCAGTTCCTAGAGAAAGAAAAGCTTAAGAAGCAACGGTAGCAACTTCACCGACTGGTTCCGTCATGTGAGGATCTTCCTCTCTGGCGGAAATCTGCAATATGTGCTTGATGCACCGCTAGGTGACCCTCCAGCAGAAACAGAAACCGATGAAGTAAAGAATGTTTACGCGACTCGGAAAACTCGGTACTCTCAAGTTCAGTGTGCCATCCTATGCAGTCTGGAATCCGATCTTCAAAAACGTTTTGAGCACCACGATCCTCATGAGTTGATAAAAGAGTTGAAGACTATTTTTTGAGACTCATGCGGCTGTGGAATGCTATGAAGCATCGAAACAATTTTTCAGTTGCATGATGGAAGAAGGTAGCTCCCTTAGTGAGCACATGCTCGCCATGACCGGGCATGCGAAGAAACTCAGTGACATGGAAATAGTTATTCCTAACAGACTGGGGATTAATCGTATCCTTCAATCACTGCCACCTAGTTACAAGAACTTTGTGATGAACTACAATATGCAGAACATGAACAAAGAGTTACCTGAACTCTTTGCCATGCTTAAAGCTGCTGAGATTGAGATCAAGAAAGAGCACCAAGTGTTGATGGTCAACAAGACCACCAGTTTCAAGAAACAGGGCAAGTCTAAAGGAAAATTCAAAGAAGGGTGGCAAGAAAGCTGCCACACCTCCTATGAAACCTAAGAACGGTCCTAAGCCTGATGCTGAGTGCTATTACTGCAAGGAGAAGGGACACTGGAAGCGTAATTGCTCCAAGTATTTGGCGGATCTGAAGAGCGGCCTTGTCAAGAAAAAGAAAGAAGGTATATCTGATATACATGTTATAGATGTTTATCTCACTGGTTCTCGTACTAGTACCTGGGTATTTGATACTGGTTCGGTTGCTCATATTTGTAACTCGAAACAGGAACTAAAGAATAAACGAAGACTACTGAAAGATGAAGTGACGATGCGCGTTGGAAATGGGTCCAAAGTCGATGTGATCGCTGTCGGCACACTTCCTCTACATCTACCTTCGGGATTAGTTTTAAGCCTAAATAATTGTTATTTTGTACCCGCGTTGAGCATGAACATTATATCTGGATCTTGTTTAATGCAAGACGGTTATTCATTCAAGTCTAAGAATAAAGGTTGTTCTATTTTTATGAATAATATCTTTTATGGTCGAGCACCTGAAAAGAATGGCTTATTTCTGTTAGATCTCGATAGTAGTGATACACATATACATAACATTGATGCTAAGCGAATTAAATTGAATGATAATTCTACTTATATGTGGCACTGTCGTCTTGGTCATATTGGAGTGAAACGCATGAAGAAACTCCATACTGATGGATTACTTGAATCACTTGACTTTGAGTCACTTGATAGATGCGAAGCATGTCTAATGGGAAAAATGACTAAAACTCCATTTTCTGGTATGATGGAGCGAGCTACTGACTTATTGGAAATCATACATACCGATGTGTGCGGACCAATGAGCGTAGCATCGCGCGGTGGTTATCGTTATGTTCTAACCTTCACAGATGATCTGAGTAGATATGGGTATATCTATTTCATGAAACATAAATCCGAAACTTTCGAGAAGTTTAAGGAATTTCAAAGTGAAGTAGAAAATCAACGTAACAAGAAGATCAAATTTCTACGATCTGATCGCGGAGGTGAATATCTGAGTTATGAGTTTGGCATGCATTTAAAGAAATGCGGAATACTTTCACAATTGACTCCGCCGGGAACACCTCAACGAAACGGTGTGTCCGAACGTCGTAATCGAACTCTCTTAGATATGGTTCGTTCTATGATGTCTCTTACTGATTTGTCGTTATCTTTTTGGAGTTATGCATTAGAGACAGCCGCATTCACTTTAAATAGAGCACCATCAAAATCCGTTGAAACGACACCGTATGAATTATGGTTTAATAAGAAACCTAAGCTGTCGTTCCTAAAAGTTTGGGGTTGCGAAGCCTATGTAAAGAAGTTACAACCGGACAAGCTAGAACCCAAAGCGGAGAAATGCGTCTTCATAGGATACCCTAAGAAAACTATAGGGTACACTTTCTATCACAGATCCGAAGGCAAAATCTTTGTTGCTAAGAACGGAACCTTTCTTGAGAAAGAATTTCTCACTAAAGAAGTATTTGGAAGAAAAGTAGAACTCGATGAGATTGATGAATCTATACTCGTTGATCGAGAGTAGCGCGATCGGAAGTTGTACTGCATCGTCTACACCGGCAACAGAGGAAGCTAATGATAATGATCATGAAACTTCGAACGAGGAAACTACTGAACCTCGCAGATCGACAAGGGAACGTGCCACTCCTGATTGGTATGATCCTTGTCTAAATGTCATGATTGTAGATAACAATGATGAGGACCCTGCGACGTATGAAGAAGCAATGATGAGCCCAGATTCCAACAAATGGCAAGAAGCCATGAAATCCGAAATGGGATCCATGTATGATAACAAAGTATGGACTTTGGTAGACTTACCTGATAGCCGAAAGGCTGTCGAGAATAAATGGATCTTCAAGAGAAAAACAGATGCTGATGGTAATATTACTGTCTATAAAGCTCGACTTGTCGCAAAGGGTTTAGACAAATTCAAGGAGTTGACTACGATGAGACTTTCTCACTGTAGCGAAGCTAAAATCTGTGAGGATTTTGTTAGCAATAGCTGCATTTTTCGATTATGAGATTTGGCGTATGGATGTCAAAACAGCGTTCCTTAATGGAGACATTGAGGAAGAGTTGTATATGGTACAACCCAAAGGTTTTATCGATCCTAAAAATGCCGACAAAGTATGCAAACTTCAGCGTTCAATCTATGGACCGAAGCAAGCATCAAGAAGTTGGAACCGACGTTTTGATAAGGTGATCAAAGACTTCGGGTTTATACAAAGTGTCATGGAGAGGCCTCGTATTTACAAGAAAGTGAGTGGGAGCTCTGTAGCATTCCCGATATTATATGTAGATGACATATTATTGATCGGGAATGATATAGAACTATTAAGCAGTGTTAAAGGTTATTTGAATAATAGTTTTTCAATGAAAGACCTTGGTGAAGCATCGTATATATTAGGCATCAAGATTTATAGAGATAGATCAAGACGCCTAATAGGGCTATCACTGTGTACATACCTGGACAAGATTCTAAAGAAGTTTAGAATGGACGAAAGTAAGAAAGGATTCTTACCAATGTTACAGAAAGGTCTTGAGTAAGACTCAAGGTCCGGCTACGAGAAGAAAGAGAAAGGATGAGTCAGATCCCCTATGCCTCGGCAGAGGCTCTATCATGTATGCCATGCTATGTACTAGACCGGATATAGCACATGCTGTTAGTTTGACTAGCAGATATCAAAGTGATCCAGAATGGAACATCGGGACAGCGGTCAAGAATATCCTGAAGTACTTGAAAAGAACTAAGGATATGTTTCTTTGTTATGGAGGTGACCAAGAGCTCGTTGTAACAAGTTACACCGATGCAAGTTGGAACACCGATCCCGATGACTCTAAGTCACGATCCTGGGTACGTGTTTATATTGAATGGTGCCGCAGAAGCGGGCAAGCTCGAAGCAGTGCACGGTGGCGAAGTCTTCAACAGAATCAGAGTACATAGCGGCTTCAGAGGCTTCATCAGAAGCGGTATGGATGAAGAGGTTCATTGTTGAGCTCGGTGTGGTTCCTAGTGCATTGGACCCATTAATCATTTACTGTGATAACATGGGTGCCATCGCCAATGCACAAGAGCCAAGGTCACACAAGAGGCTGAAGCATATCAAGCTGCGTTACCACTCGATTCGCGAATACATCGAAGATGGAGAAGTAAAGATTTGCAAAGTACACACTGATCTGAATGTAGCAGATCCGTTGACTAAAGCTCTCCCTAGGGCAAAGCATGACCAACACCAGAATGCCATGGGTGTTAGGTACCTTACAATGTAATCTAGATTATTGACTCTAGTGCAAGTGGGAGACTGTTGGAGATATGCCCAAGAGGCAATAATAAAAGTGGTTATTATATATATCTTTATGTTTATGATAAATGTTTATATACCATGCTATAATTGTATTAACTGAAACATTGATACATGTGTGATATGTAAACAACAAAGAGTCCCTAGTATGCCTCTTAACTAGCTTGTTGATTAATGGATGATTAGTTTCATAATCATGAACATTGGATGTTATTAATAACAAGGTTATATCATTGTATGAATGATGTAATGGACACACCCAATCAAGCGTAGCATAAGATCTCGTCATTAAGTTATTTGCTATAAGCTTTCGATACATAGTTACCTAGTCCTTATGACCATGAGATCATGTAAATCACTTATACCGGAAAGGTACTTTGATTACATCAAACACCACTGCGTAAATGGGTGGTTATAAAGGTGGGATTAAGTATCCGGAAAGTATGAGTTGAGGCATATGGATCGACAGTGGGATTTGTCCATCCTGATGACGGATAGATATACTCTGGGCCCTCTCGGTGGAATGTCGTCTAATGTCTTGCAAGCATATGAATAAGTTCATAAGAGACCACATACCACGGTACGAGTAAAGAGTACTTGTCAGGAGACGAGGTTGAACAAGGTATAGTGTGATACCAAAGATCAAACCTCGGACAAGTAAAATATCGTGAGACAAAGGGAATTGGTAATGTATGTGAATGGTTCATTCGATCACTAAAGTCATCGTTGAATATGTGGGAGCCATTATGGATCTCCAGATCCCGCTATTGGTTATTGGTCGGAGTGAGTACTCAACCATGTCCGCATAGTTCTCGAACCGTAGGGTGACACACTTAAAGTTGGATGTTGAAATGGTAGTACTTGAATATGGAATGGAGTTCGAATATTTGTTCGGAGTCCCGGATGAGATCCCGGACATCACGAGGAGTTCCGGAATGGTCCGGAGAATAAGATTCATATATAGGATGTCATTTTATGTGAATAAAATTGACGCGGAAGGTTCTATGGAAGGTTCTAGAAGGTTCTAGAAAAGTCCGGAAGAAACCACCAAGGAAGGTGGAGTCCACATGGGACTCCACCTCCATGGCCGGCCAGCCCTAGTGGGGGAGGAGTCCCAAGTGGACTCCCCCTAAGGGGGCCGGCCAACCCCCCACATGGGAGGTGGAACTCCCACCTTGGTGGGAGTCCTAGCTTGGCTAGGTTTCCCCCCTCCTATGGAAGGTTTTTGGTTCGGGTCTTATTCGAAGACTTGGACACCACCTCTTGGGGATCCACCTATATAATGAGGGGCCAAGGGGAGGGGGCCGGCCACCCCAAGACCACAGCCTGGCCGACCCCCTTGAGTGGCCGGCCACCCCCTCCCAAACCCTAGCCGCCCCCTCTCCTCCATATCTCCCGCGTAGCTTAGCGAAGCTCCGCCGGACTTCTTCACCGCCACCGACACCACGCCGTCGTGCTGTCGGATTCAAGAGGAGCTACTACTTCCGCTGCCCGCTGGAACGGGGAGGTGGACGTCGTCTTCATCAACAACCGAACGTGTGACCGAGTACGGAGGTGCTGCCCGTTCGTGGCGCCGGAACCGATCGTGATCAAGATCTTCTACGCGCTTTTGCAAGCGGCAAGTGTACATCTACCGCAGCAACAAGAGCCTCATCTTGTAGGCTTTGGAATCTCTCCAAGGGTGAGACTCGATAATCCCCTCGTTGCTACCGTCTTCTAGATTGCATCTTGGCTTGGATTTCGTGTTCGCGGTAGGAAATTTTTTGTTTTCTATGCAACGTTATCCTACAAAAAATATAATGGCGTCATAATTTTTTTATCTCATCATTAATCCAACAAGGTTTGGATACATATCTTGGATACTATATCATCATTATGATACTCCAAGAAACGTGAGTTGTAGAACAATTTCATAACTCTCTTAGATGTTCGCTAAAACTCGTAATTCAAATATTTCCACCATGATCCAATCATAGATATTTGACTTTTCTATTACGATGATTTCCACTTCATGCTGAAATTTATTTGAATCCATTCAAATGTTTCAAACTTCTTCCTTATTGAATATATCCACATATATATACTCAATTCATTGTTGAAAGTTTTCATGAAGTAGAAGAATCTCCCGCACACAACTATGCCCAGTGAACCACATACATCATCATGTATTTTTCCACTATGTTAGTTGCCCGTTCAACTTTTGGCCTATGAACGGTATTTTAATCATTCTCTTTAGAAAAGATTTGCAAGCGCCAAATGATTCAAAAATCAAATGACTCCAAAAATCCATTTGCATAGAGTTCCTTCATGCGTTCCTTTCTAACATGACCTAAATGGCGGTTCCACAAATAAGTGGAATTCAAATCATTTGCCTTATGGCATTTTTAGCGTCAGTGTTATGTATGTGTGTTTCACCATTAAGATTTATAATAACTTTATCCATTGTACATGGAGTAATGTCATAACTCATTGTTTTCATTTGACCAGAGCAAAATAACAATTATTAAGTTCTTTATTATAAATTCTAAGGGCTAGATAGAATGCTAATGACGAACATAATAACACTTTATTTTGTTCCAGGCGTGCATTCTTATCATATTCCTTGTCAGTCACTTAGGCCATTGTATTCTTGTATTGCGTTGTTTTGTATGACACTTCATACCAACCAATATAGTACTAATACCCAAGAATTTCATAGTGTGACTTAACTAGGAATACAACCATAACATGTATATCATTTATATACACCTGAGCTAGACCTTCTAGTCTTTTCTTTTCTTTTGCCAAAATATCTTTTGCGCTTCTCGTTTAGCTTTCCTCATTATTCAAAGAAACACTTTAACATTATTAACTTCTAGATTTGTTGGTCAAATACCAATAACCCTGAGGTTCTTACTTTAAGTTTGATCATCATATGACAAGTGTTTCAGATTTCACTATTAGTAACTTTGTAATATGATGAACAATTTCACTCATAATTTTATCCATTGAATCATGATGACTTTCTGAGACCATGTCTGTACATGCTAGGCTCATAAAGTTTAACCTTGGTATTCGCATGTGCAAATCTGGCTTGCACCCGTTGTATGCACACGTAGAATCTATCACACCCGATCATCACGTGATGCTTCAAACGATTTAGTCTTAGCAACGGTGCATACTAAGAATGATAACTTCATGGATATGCGAATATTATTAGTGCCCCAATAGTTGGAGGATTGTGACGCCTGGCGTCTTCAACCTTCATACATTCCCATAAAACTTATGAGTTTATGTAGTCTCACCAAATTTATATTCTATCATCTTGCAATAAGGTCTTAGATATCACATATATCTCATACCTTGATTATTTCTGAAAACTAAATTTTCAGCTCCTTACTTTTCAAACAGATTTGAACTTCAAGTTTCATGGAGACAAGATAACTTTAGGTACTAATTGAAACCATAGCTCTTTGAATCAACATTGTGAGGTTTACTAAAAATTTGCAATAGGACTTAATCAATTCTTGATTCTTAACAATACGGTACCAATCCGTAAAGTTTCTTGTCAGATTTTAACAGTATTTCTATCTCAATTACAAGACTAGCGCATAGTAGTAAACGGATGCCAAAACTACAAAATTAATTCAAAATACTACTCAGACTAAGTTTATGATAATTAGTTCATGTTTTAATCTAATTACTAATGAACTCCCACTTAATACAACATCCCTCATAGTTGTTAAGTGGTACACGATCCAAATCCACTACACCAAAACCGATCATCACGTGAGATGATGTAGCTTCAATGGTGAACATCAACATGTTGATCATATCATCCATATGACTCGTGTTCAACCTTTCGGTTTCCGTTGTCCCGAGGCCATGTCTGTACATGCTAGGCTCGTCAAGGAAACCCAAGTATTCTGCGTGTGCAACATGGCTTACACCCGTTGTATATGAACGTTGAGTCTATCACATCCGATCATCACGAGATGCTTCGAAACGACGAACCTTGGCAACGGTGCATACGATGGGAGAACACTTTATTATCTTGATATTAATGTGAGGGATCATCTTATAATGCTACCGTCGCGATCTAAGCAAAATAAGATGCATAAAGGATTAACATCACATGCAATTCATATGTGATATGATATGGCCCCTTTTTGTCTTTGCGCCTTTGATCTTCATCTCCAAAGCACGGACATGATCTCCATCATCTTCGGGCATGATCTCCATCATCGTCGGCGTAGCGTCAAGGTCCATGGCGTCGTCTTCATGGTTGTTCACCTCATGTAGCAACTATTACAACTACTTTGAAATACTACTCAACATGAAATTTAAAGACAACCATAAGGCTCCTGCCGGTTGCCACAATACAATAATGATCATCTCATACATATTCATCATCATATTATGGCCATATCACATCACCAAACCCTGCAAAAACAAGTTAGACGTCTCTAATTTGGTTTGCATATTTTACGTGGTTTAGGGTTTTCGATAGAGATCTAATCTACCTACGAACATGAACCACAACGGTGATACTAGTGTTGTCAATAGAAGAGTAAATTGAATCTTCATTATAGTAGGAGAGACAGACACCCGCAAAGCCACTTATGCAATACAAGTTGCATGTCGAGCGTGGAGCAAATCTCATGAAGGCGGTCATGTAAAGTTAGCCCGAGCCGCTTCATCCCACTATGCCACAAAGATGCAAAGTACTCAAACTAAAGACAACATAAGCATCAACGCCCACAAACCATTGTGTTCTACTCGTGCAACCATCTATGCATAGACACGGCTCTGATACCACTGTAGGATAACGTTGCATAGAAAACAAAAAATTTCCTACCGTGAACACGCAATCCAAGCCAAGATGCAATCTAGAAGATGGTAGCAACGAGGGGATTATCGAGTCTCACCCTTGAAGAGATTCCAAAGCCTACAAGATGAGGCTCTTGTTGCTGCGGTAGACGTTCACTTGCCGCTTGCAAAAGCGCGTAGAAGATCTTGATCACGATCGGCTTCGGCGCCACGAACGGGCAGCACCTCCGTACTCGGTCACACGTTCGGTTGTTGATGAAGACGACGTCCACCTCCCGTTCCAGCGGGCAGCAGAAGTAGTAGCTCCTCTTGAATCCGACAACACGATGGCGTGGTGTCGGTGGCAGTGGAGAACTCCGGCGGAGCTTCGCTAAAGCTACGCGGGAGATATGGAGGAGAGGGGGGCGGCTAGGGTTTGGGAGGGGGTGGCCGGCCTCAAGGGGGTGCGGCCAACTTGTGGCTTTTTGGTGGCCGGCCCCCTCCCCTATGCCCCTCATTATATAGGTGGAACCCCAAGAGTTAGTCTCCAAGTCTTCGAATAAGACCCGAACCAAAAACCTTCCATATGGAGGGGAAACCTAGCCAAGCTAGGATTCCCACTAGAGGTGGGAGTTCCACCTCCCATATGGGGGGGTGGCCGCCCCCTAAGGGGGAGTCCACTTGGGACTCCTCCCCACCTAGGGTTGGCCGGACATGGAGGTGGAGTCCCATGTGGACTCCACCTTCCTTGGTGGTTTCTTCCGGACTTTTCTAGAACCTTCTAGAACCTTCCATAGAACCTTCCGCGACATTTTAATTCACATAAAATGACATCCTATATATGAATCTTATTCTCCGGACCATTCCGGAACTTCTCGTGATGTCCGGGATCTCATCCGGGACTCCGAACAAATATTCGAACTCCATTCCATATTCAAGTACTACCATTTCAACATCCAACTTTAAGTGTGTCACCCTACGGTTCGTGAACTATGTGGACATGGTTGAGTACTCACTCCGACCAATAACCAATAGCGGGATCTGGAGATCCATAATGGCTCCCACATATTCAACGATGACTTTAGTGATCGAATGAACCATTCACATACGATACCAATTCCCTTTGTCACGCGATATTTTACTTGTCCGAGGTTTGATCTTCGGTATCACTCTATACCTTGTTCAACCTCGTCTCCTGACAAGTACTCTTTACTCGTACCGCGGTATGTGGTCTCTTATGAACTCATTCATATGCTTGCAAGACATTAGATGACATTCCACCGAGAGGGCCCAGAGTATATCTATCCATCATCGGGATGGACAAATCCCACTGTTGATCCATATGCCTCAACTCATACTTTCCGGATACTTAATCCCACCTTTATAACCACCCATTTACGCAGTGGTGTTTGGTGTAACAAAGTACCTTTCCGGTATAAGTGATTTACATGATCTCATGGTCATAAGGACTAGGTAACTATGTATCGAAAGCTTATAGCAAATAACTTAATAACGAGATCTTATGCTATGCTTAATTGGGTGTGTCCATTACATCATTCATATAATGATATAACCTTGTTATTAGTAACATCCAATGTTCATGATTATGAAACTAATCATCCATTAATCAACAAGCTAGTTAAGAGGCATACTAGGGACTCTTTGTTGTTCACATAACACACATGTATCAATGTTTCGGTTAATACAATTATAGCATGGTATGTAAACATTATCATAAACACAAAGATATATAATAACCATTTATTATTGCCTCTTGGGCATATCTCCAACAGAATCGGCCTTCATCTTGATTGTAACCGGGACCTTTTGGAATTGTCGGGGCCGATCATGTGGAACGGCTTCCTCCTTGTCCTCGCTATGAGAGCAACTGCCCTCGTCTCTGTCCTTACCAGGGTGGCGTCCAAGTCCTACCATGTTGACGTTGAACGAGAATCTTGACTGGCACCTCCCAGGGTACGTGTCTTCCACCATGTCAACGGCGTATGCCGGTGAGTTCGGCACTTCTGATGCTGCCAACGCGTGTGGCGGTGGTGGATGGGACTGGAGTGGCATCTCTCCTTGGTAAGTCCCGCGAGCTGGTCCCGTCGGAGAGTACTGGTGCCTCATGATCTCCTGACGCAGGGACCTGGTGCGCTCTCCTGACGGGGTGGACAGGTCCACTCCGTCGAGTGCGCCTTCAGGCGCGAACCCTTTCCACCTGATGCCGTGTGAGCGGGTTCTGTGAAAAGAGCCGATGAGGTCGGCTTCGAGGAGTGCTTTGACCTCGTCGTACTTCTTCTTGAGCTCCTCGGTCAGGTCGTCGTACGTGACTGGGGTGCCCTCCGCCATCTCAGATGTAGATGGCGATGCGGTTGATGTCGAAGATTGTCCCACCGGGCGTGCCAGAATGTGTTGCGGTCAGAAACCCACCGGCGAGCAGCGACGGGCAACACAGTGGAGCCGGGAACAACCTAGGGCTGCGGCTGGCCCTGGTCCCTCCGAGCGACGGCCCGCAAGGCTCCTGGTACGCACGCGCCGATGCTGGTGCAAGGGCGTGCCACCTGACCTATACCTGGTCAGGAAGGTGATGGATGATGCCTCGCTTAGTTTCCTGCATGGCATACACGTAAACATTAAATACGAGCCTCGATCGGCTCTCAGGTTGTCCTGTGAATCGGCTCAAAGAGCCGATCCACCCATGATCCGTACGAGGTGTACGAATATATGGTGGTCCTGCTTGATCGAAATAAAGCTAAAACGACCTACTACGATTTAGGGTTTTCACCGCATAATCGGAACATCCTACTCGTGATTGAGCCTCGCGGCCACGCACGGTGATCGTAAACCGACCCTAGACAAGGCCTAAAAACCAACACGAGGTTGATCCTCGGAACATCCTGTCTAGGGCTAGCAAACTACACCCTACGCGCCACTGGATCCTTCAACCCGTTTGTAAGGCCTAACCATGCAGATATTAAACTAATCCTTGTGGAACAAGGAGCAATCATAACGGATCGGATCTACTGAATAACGATCAAGCGGGGTGCCGCCCCTACACCTAAGATAGGTGTAAGGGCGGCTAGACGTCTCAGGGTTGCACGGCGATAGCATATGATACGAAGAACAATGCTAACCCTAACACGTCTAAGATAACTACGTTGCTCTCCATCAAAAAGGCTTCAGCACGAGCAACGCATGGACAGCGAATAAACTTGTACTGCCTAGATCGCAAGATGCGATCTAGGCAGCATGATGCTTACCCGGAAGAAAACCCTCGAGACAAGGGAGTTGGCGATGCGCCTAGATTGGTTTGTGGTGAACGTGATTGTTGTTTATTCCATAAACCCTAGATACATATTTATAGTCCGTAGACTTTCTAACGTGGGAATAATCCCAACCGGGCACGGGCCAAACTCTATCTAATTGATACGTAATCTACTATATTACAGATACACAGGCAAACTAGCCCAATCTTTGCATATAAGACCGATTCATATATTCCTTCCACGTATATCCTTTAAGCCCATCTTCAATCGCGGCCCACCTCTGATCTGGTCAAATTCTGGTGATAACAACAAGAATATTTTACGCTCGGACAACCCGGGGAAGCCTGAATCCTGGATTAGGAAGGCCCACATGGAGACTTTCGGCAGTTGGTTGAGAAAACATTTAATGAATGACAATGATGTTGTAGATCAGCTGTACATGTTGGCCAAGACACCATCTTCGACTATAACGACTTTCCAAGGGTACAAGATAAATGGGAATACATTTTACACGATCGCCCAAGATAAAAAGAGCACCAACCAAAACAGTGGTGTCCGCTTTGATGCAGCAACCGGGAATGGGCAAAAGGTCACATATTATGGTTACATAGAGGAGATATGGGAACTTGACTATGGACCCTCCTTAAGGTCCCTTTGTTCCGGTGCAAATGGTTCAAGCTAACAGGAGGTGGGGTAAAGGTGGACCAGCAATACAGAATGACAATGGTGGATTTCAACAATCTTGGTTACCTTGACGAACCATTCGTCCTAGCCAAAGATGTCGCTCAGGTTTTCTATGTGAAGGACATGAGTAGCAAACCGAGGAAACGAAAAGATAAGAAAACGATCAGTACATCATGCGATGATCCAAAGCGCCACATTGTTCTTTCAGGGAAAAGAAACATCGTGGGAGTGGAGGACAAGACAGACATGTCAGAAGATTATAATATGTTTGCTGAAATTCCGCCCTTCAAAGTGAACACCGACCCAAGCATTAAGTTAAATGATGAGGATGCTCCATGGATACGGCACAATCGTAAGCAAGCAGGGACACAAGGGAAGAAATGATGTGTAATAATTTATTGTACCAAACTTTATTGAATGGATCATGTGAATTATATTACCCGTGATGTGTTTGGTGTCCATTTTCGAATGATTCGATTGATTCGAGAAACCACACTGATGATACATGAAATTTGGAGTGATTTAGTCATACTCCTGCCTAGGCGTATAATATGCATACTCGTAGTCTTCATAGCCGCCGCCGTTGTACTGGTAGTCGTCGCCTTCTAAGTTGCCGCCGTTGTCGTCGCTGTCGTCGGGCGGCGCTCGTGGCTCGAACTGAGGGTAGCGCACGCGGGGGATATCGCCGGCCGTGATGTAGTCCATGACGCTCTGCAGAGTCCGGCCGTACCACCATAGCCGACGGCCGGCCTCGTGGAAGTTTCCAGGAGGCAGACCGTCCTCCTCATACTCGGCGAGCGCCTCTCACGCCGATTGATGAAGAAGGCGTCCCAAGTATGCTGGTTATCGGGATGCCGGCGGATTCATCCGCTGCTCCGGCGTGAGGTCGAGGTAGTAGTGGTTCGTGATGGCCGCCGGCGCAGCACTCGAGGGACGGGAGGGACCGGCACGCCGCCGGCGCTTAGGCTCCAGCCGGCGGGGACGCGGTAGCCCGGTGGGCAAAGGTAGTTCGAGGCGTAAAGCTCCTCCACCTGCTGGTAGGTTAGAGTGGGTGCGGTGGAAGCCATGAGAGAGTGATGAGAGATTGTAGAGATGTGATAATGCTGGCCAAGCCGGGCTACACATATGTAGTGAGAAATGGCGGGAAAAATGGGAGCGGGAAGACAGGAGGCGGGAAGAAAGTGGCGGGAAGAAAGAGGCGGGAAGAAAGAGGCGGGAAGAAAAAGGCGGGAAGAGGGGGCCGGCGGAAAGACAGAGGCGGGAAGAGGGGGCCGGCGGAAAGATAGAGGCGGCCGGGAAGAACTGGTGGGAAGAACTGGTGGGAAGAAGGAGGCGGAAAGATTTTGATATATTAATTGCATTTTTAACATTTTTAAATGAATTAGTTTTATTTTTCTGAATTTTTTGATATATTAATTGCATTTTTAACATTTTTAAATGAATTAGTTTCATTTTTCTGAATTTTTTGATATATTATTTGTATTTTTAAGATTTTTAAATGAATTAGTTTTATTTTTCTGAATTTTTTGATATATTATTTGTATTTTTAAGATTTTGAAATGAATTAGTTTTATTTTTCTAAATTTTTTGATATATTAATTGCATTTTTAACATTCAGAAATTAAAAGAATTTTGAAAAAATACCTTTAGGGCGCGGTCATTGCCTGCACTATATATATGTCCTAACTATATTGTTCTCTACGCTATTATGCAGAATGAAGATCAAGAAATGCGGAGTAAGGAACATCCATGATGTTGGGTTCATTGACCCACACATCGTTAATGGATATGTGTTAAAACATCACCCCGCCGACGTGGAGGAAGACCTGTGGTGGTTTCTTGATAAGCAGAACTCAAAAGTGATATTCTATTTCCTTGCCATTTTGGGTGAGTGTTTCTGTCTTGAGCACATTCTCTTTTGTGTACTCCATGCATGGTATGTGGCTAATCGATGAGTTATGCATGACTATGCATGTATCGTGTCCGCAGGTTCCACTGGATTCTGCTAGTAATTAAATTTCACTACTCCACAGTTCTCATCCACGACTCTCTGAATATGGATGCAAAGCTTTGGGCCGACATGAGAAAAATGATGCAGAAGTAATTATTTTCATTCATTTGCGCTCTATATCGATCGGCCTATTTCGTTCATTTCCTAATATCAAGTAACTAATAACTCTCTTGTTCATTTAATTTTCTTTGCCTCGTAGGGTTTGGAGACAGTTCGTAGATGCCAAGGTCGGTGAGTTCAAAAAGAGCTACATTTTATGCGGTCAGTGAGTGGGACTGGGGATATTCAGCCACCGGGGACCAATCTATGTGGATACTATGTTTGTGAGATGATCCGGAGATACACCTCTGAGCGGGTTCCGTGTGAGAACAATATCAAGAGGAATAACCTCCGGAAGATGCTTAGTCCAGAAGCTCGCTTCCGACCACTTCAAGAGGAACTAGCTGGATGGATCGCGAGGGAAGTCGTCGATCCTAAAGGAGAACACTATGTAGAGGACTTAGAACTTCATATGCACTAAATTATGTATGAAAACTTATTCAAAATTGTATATGCTGGTCATCCGATATTGAATATATATTGTATATTCCTCTTGAATTCTCTTTGGTTCTAATTTCAAATTTGTTTGAAATTGTACATTCATATGCATGTATGTAGTACCCTAGAATATGTGAAACTCCTTCAAAATTAAAATAAAACACAAAAGAAATAAAACAATACAAATTAAAAAGAAACCAGGTTTAGGGGGGGGGCTAAAACCCTAAACCTGCGGCGGCCTTTAGTCGCGGTTGGCCAGAAGAACCGCGACTAAAGGTCCTCCGCCCCGACGGTCACCTGGCGCCCACGTGGACGGGCCTTTAGTCGTGGTTCGTAAGCAACCGCGACTAAGGGGGGGGGGGGCTTTAGTCGCGCTTAATTGGTCGCGGTTGCGCAACCGCGACTAATGGCAGTTGCGAACCGCGATCAATGGCCCTTTTTCCACCAGTGTTGGGGCCAATGCTGGTTTATAGACCAAAACTATTGAGGAATTTCATTCATCTCTTATTGGAGGATACTCTGGAGTGCAAGCCAGTTATCCCATGCCGAACAAATTGTTTCCATTTTACTGGAATCAAGCAGGGAGTGCCAAACTTTGTGCAGCAGCTAGCAGGCCAAACATGAACACCGTAAGTATCCCGACCTTCTCAGTCCATTGGCAATAGCTAATGGAGCATGTGAGGATGTCTCCATGGATTTCGTAGAAGGGCTGCCTAAGTCAAATGTTTTTCTGTCACTGGTAAATAAATGTGGATAGGTATACGAAATACAATCATTTCATACCACTCAAGCATCCTTTCACAACAACAACAAAAATGTAGCTCGATCAAGATGTGTTGGGAAATATAGTGAAACTGCGCACAATATACCACTCACTATTACCTCAAATCAAGATAGGATTCTTACCAGCAAATTTTGGACAGAATTAGTATGGGGAACAAAACTGCAGATGCCCACTGCATGCTTATCAGTTCAACACCGCGCACCATTCGTCATTGGGCTGCTCACAGTTTAAAGTTGTGCATGGGAAGGAGCCAAATCTTGGACAGCTTCAGAAAACTCAACCAACCTGCCAGAAACCCGGGTTTACAAGCATGGCCGAAAGAAAGGGGGAACTATTCGAGTTTCCTCAAGCAACACTTGGCCAGAGCGCAAGCTAAGATGAAGTTCGATGCCGACAACAACATGACACAAAAGGTATTCACAGTGGGTGACTCGGTCTTTGTGAAATAATAACCTTATGCTAAAATTAATACGTCTGAGGGATTATCATCCCATAGTGGCATAGTCAGGTGCACCGAAGTTGGGCGCTGGAGTGCCCGGAGAAGGGCCGGGAAGGCGCGAGCGAAAGGCCAAGTTTAAATTAGTAACTGCTTGGGCTGAGTCGAGTCGCTTGAAGGGGTGGGCCTTGGGCGAGAGCTGGGTTAGCGTGTGGGCCGGACCGCTGCTAGTCCATCCAGTCTAGGTGCTGCTGGATCCCTGCCTGTCCCGCGCGCGTGCGCTATGTCCCGTCCTTGTCTTGTTCGTCTACTTTTTTTTTTTTTATCAAAGATGTGGATCATATATTAGCGTAGCACATGGCAGGTACATTTTTCATACACACCATTTACATCACTCGTCCTAAAGAACCGAGAATTTGAAGATAATGCATGTAATTTTACAAGAAACACCCTAGCAAGAATATTGAAAAAGCAATCAAGCCCATGGGTTTCTCTGCCACCAGCCGCCGGCGTCCTCAAGGCGTTGCCGCCGAGGAGCAGGGCGAGAGCGCTCGAGCGCCCCTTTCCGGCGAGAGACCGTCGTCGCTGGCTACCTTGAAGCTTCCGGGGACGAACCACTTGGCAGCGCCTAGGCGCCGAGCTCCAGCAGATGACGGCGAGTAGCCTCCGATTGGAGGTTGTAGGTTAGCCTCCATGGCCAAGGATAGCCGTGGCAAGGTTGCCACCGGCTTGGAAGCACATGTCGAAGAAGATCCACCAACGAAGAGCACTTGCACCATCCACCTTGAACATCACAAGGATCCTCAGCTCCTCCTAGAAGACGCCGATGTGCAGCATACTGCTGCTCCCCTTCTCCCCCCCCGCCACCATGGCCGGCCAGAGAACAGCGAGACTCGCATAGGCACCTTTTCTTCTCCTCCCGCCGCCACGGCCGACCATAGAAGATCCAGATGCTTGCTCCAACAAGCTGAGCTCAGCAAGAGCGGCTTTATTGACGGAGATTGTGGTTCCCGCCGATTGATTCACCTCCGACCGCCGGAGCTGAAGAAATCGAGTAGAGCACCCTAGGCAATCACCGATCTGGCCGAACAGATCGGGGATTCTGCTCCAAACTACGGGCATACATCCCAGATCCAGCCTAACTACTAGCCTATACAGAGACCGGTCTCCATCCCTCCATCCCCTCCGGCCGGCGAGGCCGCCGGAGAAGGTGGAGGAAGGAGCCGGGAGCGAGTTAGAGACTCTCAAGGGGAGGAGAGGAGGAGAGCGGTGCGGGGTGGGGGAAATTCCCCCGCCGAGGTGACTTGGTGGAGAAGTCTAGATAGCCCGTAACCGGTTCCTAATCCTTTTTGTTCGTCTACCTTAACCCCCCAAGGACAAGGAAAAGGATCCGACCGTGGCCGTCACTTAATTTGTTCCCGGTGGCCGATCAGCTTTATTTTTAGCGTCAAATGTCCATGCACGAATTCATGCATCACACCGGAGACCTATCTGTGGAAGCCGAGTGGCGCGGCGCGTGGTCGTGCACGCGCATGACGGCGCTGTTGGATCCGTCGAGGGTATATGTATGTATACCCAGCGATGTTACCGCCAGTATACCAATGGCACGTTTGGTTGTCTGGGTTGAAATCGTGCATGCCTGGCGCAGCGAGATGGGCGCCCCTGCGCATTGCGAACGGGCCGTGGGCCACTTTTGGCCCATCGTTTTGGTAGCCCGTGCTGCACCGGCCCGAACAGAATTGCACATTGTTTGGATGTCTGTAGACAGCGTTCCATCTCTGTTCAGCTAGAGCACATGTGTTTGGTTGCCATTTTGGGCACCCTAACAACAGCTTCTCCTCACCACATTCGAATATGGTGACCTTACCATCATATAACGACACACAAACAGCTCGAACACGATCATAAGCACATCAAAAACTTATACACAACGAACAGAGTACTTCACAGTTCCTAATATAGCGCCAGAGTGGTAAGACGCTTGCCTAAACCTGGGGGCAGACTACACAGGTCCAAAAGCAGTGTTCAAAAGCCTCCTAGAGGCCAGCACAACAGTGAGATATGCACAAAAGAGTGTTTATCAGCCTCCTAGAGGCCAGCACAACTAACAGGATCAGACATAAACAGAGGCATCGATGGAGCAGCGGCACCTTAATGGCGAGGATCAACAAAAGGGCCCTCGCGGTGCCTATTGCAGCCGAAGACGCTGGAGCAGGACGTCTCCTTCCTGAAGAGGTCGACCTTGAAGCCGTCGTCCTGAGGGGTGAAGACGAGCGTGTCGTCGACATGCAGCAAAATCTTGGCGGCGAACTCGCTCCAGGACTTGATGAACCCGACGCGCTGCCATGTCCACTGCAGCTGCACCTTCCACTCGCAACACTCGCCCAAGTACAAGCAGACCTTTACCGGGGGGCCATTGTTCTTGAGCTTGTACTTCCTGATGAGGGGCTGCTCCATGTACGGCGGGATGGCGAGGGCACGGAGGTAGTGGCTCTCCACCTGGACGAAGAACGCTGGCAAACGCTGACTGGCAGCGTGCCCCAGGTCAGCAGGACGGCCGGCGTGAACCCTCTGCGCTGTGATCAGGTGGTGGGCTTCCATGAACGCTACTTTAGGATCACGCAGCTGCACACAGATGACATAGTCGATAGCGTCCAGTATGGGCCTGTCCGAGAAGAATTCCAGGAAGGGCCAGTTCTGCGGAAGCACAAGAAAGCAATGCCAAGCTGAAGCAAGCAATGGCATGGGCAATCACAAGCATCGACTTGCACAAGCACAAGCAAGCAATGCCAAGCTGAAGCAAGCAATGTCATGAACAATCACAAGCAAGCAATGTCATGGACAAGCGGTCGGGAAGCGAGGCGTCGATGGTGCTGTCGTTTGTCGCCGAGCACGAGGTCGGCTGAACCCCGGCGGCGGCGCGACGAGAGGCGCACCATAGGGGGCAGGCGGACGCGGCATGCCCCATGGCATCTGGGTCGACGCGAACCCCGGCGGGGGCTCCATCTACCTGCTGGAGCCCGGTGCACCGGCCGCCATTGTGGCCGCCCTCGCCGTCGGAAACCCTAGTGGGGACGGGGCAAAACCCCCCCCCCCCCGTCCCCGATGGATCCGCCGGTCGAATCCCGGCGGCTTGAAGAGCCAAGACGGTGGCGCTCCGTGTTGCGACGCCGGCGGGCCTCGTGCTCGCGAACGGCGATGGTTGATTCAACACCGGCACCCGACATCGATCTGCGCCGCCAAGTCGCCGCCTCCGGCCTCATACTCGCAGACGAGTCGCATGAGCGCCTTGTTGGATTTGGTGGCCGACGGCCGTACGGCTGGATCCGTCGGCGCTGGCGAGGATGGCGGAGGCGGAGGAGGCCATGGCGGTGGTTGATGGGACAGGGCGGTGCTGTCTGTGCCATGAGTGAATGGGGAGAGAGAAGAAGGGAAGCTTTCTCCCGCGCTTCTCCAGGCGTGCAATCGTTGCAGGCGGGCGTTCAAAATGGCACGACAACGGGCCTAACTCCAGAGAAACTGCCTATTCGGGCGTTCCTCCAGGGTCTGCCCCAGGGGTGCTTTGAGAACCGGTTGGACCACTTGCAGGCGGTAGTTTTTTGCGCCGATGGGTCACAGCCTACCAAACGCGTCCCAAGTAAATAATCACAGGAGAGGAGAAGAAGTAGTGTGCAGCTTGAGTTGAGTTGGCGACACGTTGGTAGCGGCAGTACATGTACGTGCACTGCACGGGGCACATGGCCACTTCCCTAGCTTTAATTTTTCTCAGCTACTGTACCATCTTTTTTCCATACAGTGTGAAAAAGGAAACAAAAACTAGCCAGTAGCGTCATGAGCTGAATCGAAAAAGAGTATCCCTAGACAGACAGACAGACAGACAGACAGACAGAAGCCTCATGACGCGCGCGCGCGAGACCCGAGGCCGGAAACGACGACGACTGACTGACTGCCAGGCCCCACCCACGCCACAGCTGACGCTTCTACCCTCTCGCGTCGTCCTAAACCACCAACCATGCCACCAGCAGCAGCAGGCAGCAAAATTAATTTCAAAACCTTTTCTCCCACCTCCGTCCGCTCCGCTCCGCTCCACTCCACTCCCCCCTCCCCTCCGCCGCCGGCCGCTCGCCCAGACCCAGGGTTTCCCAGCCGGCCAGGCAAGCGCCCGCTCCCGCCGCCCCCCGCATTCCCTCGCTAACCTTCCAGGGGATTCTTCGAGGCGGGGGCTCAGGAACAGTCCCGCGCGGGCGCGATGGCGGCGCCGGGGGGCCGCAGGCCGGACTTCGCCTCCTCCTCGCCGGGGACGGGGACGGGGCCGGGGCCGGGGCCCTCTCCCTCGGCCGGCACCAGGAGGCTTCTGCGGACCCAGACGGTGGGCAACATGGGGGAGTCCATCTTCGACAGCGAGGTGGTGCCCTCCTCGCTCGTCGAGATCGCGCCCATCCTCCGCGTCGCAAACGAGGTCGAGGCGGGCAACCCGCGCGTAGCATACCTCTGTAAGCCCACCCGCCCCTCTCCACTCTCTCAAACCCAATCTAGCACCAACTTCATCTCCTGCTTAGCTTAACGTAATGAAAAATCCCATCTTCGGATCGTCCAGGCCGCTTCTACGCCTTCGAGAAGGCGCACAGGCTCGACCCGACCTCCAGCGGCCGCGGGGTGCGCCAGTTCAAGACGGCGCTGCTGCAGAGGCTCGAGAGGGAGAACGACCCCACGCTCAAGGGGAGGGTGCACCAGAGCGACGCCAGAGAGATGCAGAGGTTCTACAGAGAGTACTACAAGAAGTACATACAGGCGCTGCAGAACGCGGCAGACAAGACGGACCGGTACCTCAGCACTCATTCTATTCCTCTTCCTCTTCCTCTTCGCTCGCTGCTCTGCTACTCGCTTCTACACTGCTGCTGCTGCTGCTGTATAGTATCTATCATGCTCATTGCTCCTTCCTCCCTCACCAGTGCCCTCCTCACCAAAGCGTATCAGACCGCAGCTGTCCTCTTCGAGGTCTTGAAAGCCGTCAATGTGTCGCAATCTGTTGAAGTCGATCAGGCGGTAAATAGTAGTAGTAGTAGTAATTCATTCATTTTTCCTTGATTCATCATATCATTGATTCCGCTTTCTCATCTCGGCTGCTGCGCAGATTCTCGACACGCACAACAAAATCGAGGAGAAGAAGAAGCTCTATGTTCCCTACAACATCCTGCCACTTGATCCTGAAAGCACCGATCAAGCCATCATGCGATATCCAGAGGTTCCTTTCCTTCCATCTCCAGCCTCAATTGCAAATTCGACCGTCAAAAGCTCGATTTTCTCTTGACCCAGTTTCTCCCCTAATTTGTAGATTCAAGCGGCGGTTTACGCCCTTCGGAATACTAGGGGCCTGCCATGGCCCAAGGACAAGGAGAATGAAAAGAAGCCTGAGGAGAAGAAGAAGCCCGACGAGAAGAAGACTGATAAAGATCTCCTTGACTGGCTTCAGGCCATGTTTGGATTCCAGGTAAGTGTGGCCACTTGTTCTATTTGGGCGTGACACTGCATCTTCATGTCTACTTTACGCTAAAAACATACATCATCTGATTTCAACGCTCTCTTTGCAGAAAGATAATGTATCCAACCAAAGGGAACATCTCATACTGTTACTGGCAAACGTGCACATAAGACAGATACCCAAGCCTGAACAACAGTCTAAGGTTCTTATTTCTCCTTCTTTATCTTAGCTTTAAGAGGAACTGGGCGTTGTTTGTTTCCGTCTTTCTTCATGTGCCTACAAGTAATGTGATGATGAATTCATGTGCCCTTTTCTTGTTATTTTTTTTCCAGTTGGATGATAGGGCTCTGGATGCTGTAATGAAGAAGCTATTTAAGAGTTATAAGATGTGGTGCAAGTACCTCGGCCGCAAAAGCAGTTTATGGTAGGTTCAATGAAGTCTAACAATTGAAAAATGCCTAGGACCACTTGGACCGATTTTCCAAAGCTGTGATTTATGTCTTTTACCGTTCATTTCCTACAGTTTGCTGAAACAGAATCAAATTTGCCTTTTAGTTATGGCCTTACTTATGTCACACTTGCTGCAGATATTAAATCTCTTGATAAGTTACCGTTTGTCTTAACTCCTGGATGAATTGATGTGTAGGTTGCCAACTATCCAACAGGAAGTCCAACAGCGAAAGCTTCTCTATATGGGTCTCTACCTTTTAATTTGGGGCGAGGCGGCTAACTTGAGGTTCATGCCAGAGTGTCTATGCTACATCTATCATCATGTAAGATCAACTTTTTTTTTGTTAGAATGGGAACTAGAATGAGGGTTTATGAATCTGTTCCTAACCAGCTTATCCTTGCAAACCAATAAAGTTGATTATATGTACAATAGGTTCTGTTAAGCTAGAACACTAATTCGAATTTGATCTAAAGGATCCAAGCAGGTTGTAGCCTAAGGCATTTAATATTCATTTTCTCCATTTTCATGCCAAAAAAATGTCATATTTTGTTGTTGTTATGAGATGGCATACTGTATTTGTATAATATATTTATTGATCATCGCACAAGCAAACCAAATTTATGTTCATGCGAATGGAGAAAAATGTAGTTTGTCAAAAGGCCCATTAGGGGATGGTTTTGTGTTAGTACTTAGTACGAAGCTTAGTGTTTTAAGTTGTAATTTCTGGTGGCATCATGTTTAGTGGTAACAATGCTGTTTCTGATCTTAATATAGATGGCTTTTGAACTCTATGGTATGTTGGCTGGAAACGTAAGCCCAATGACGGGTGAAAATGTTAAACCAGCTTATGGCGGTGACGATGAGGCATTCTTGATGAAAGTTGTGACTCCAATATACAGAGTTATAGAGGAGGTATAGTTGTATGTTTGTATTCGGACTGTTTATTTTTCCCCATATCAATCTGGACTGTTAACTTGCCTCTGAAATTCTACAGGAGGCTCTCAGGAGCAAGACAATGAAATCCAAACACTCACACTGGAGGAACTACGATGATCTCAACGAGTACTTTTGGTAAGCAGCAACCGAATACGACTGTTGCCTTTAGTATATTGTGCCACATATTTTGACAGAAGGCATGGAGTTATTCTTGTGTTGCTTTCAGGAAAAATGATTGTTTCCGTCTTGGATGGCCCATGAGAGCCGATGCAGATTTTTTCAAAACTCCCAAATTTGCTTATCCTAATCGCCTGAATGGAGTAAGTTTCTTGACAGTATTCAATATCCTTACACTTTCTTTCTTGGCAGATACATTAAAAGTTGCCTGAGATATAATATTACAATTTGCGTGTGCTTTATTCTTCATGAATTGAACTTGGTAATAAGATTATGTGATCACATGCTGCATGTAACGACATGTTTTTTTGTTGTTGTAGATTTGATCTGTTTGTTTTCCACGTCTATGCTTTCTCTATTACTACAAGTTGTTAAGCCCATAGTAAATATACATGGACATGGACATGTGACTTGTATTGTTTCCTTCAACAAAATCCAAGAAAAAGAAAGACTTGCCTGGAGTTCCAATTCTCATGGTACTTGTTTCTTTTGTCGTAATGCAGGAGGAAAGATCTGCTGGCAGTGTCCATTGGATGGGAAAGATTAATTTTGTTGAGATCCGTTCATTTTGGCACATATTCCGTAGTTTTGATAGAATGTGGATCTTCTTAATTTTATCCTTGCAGGTTCGTTGCTCCCACACATTCTTTCACTCGAGATTCACATACTTATGATCTTATGTTTTAATGCAGGCCATGATTATTATTGCATGGAATGGTGGCACACCAAGTGATATCTTTGACGTTGGAGTGTTCAAGCAGGTTTTGAGCATTTTTATAACTGCTGCTGTTTTGAAGTTGGGTCAAGGTATTTAACTGAATTCCCTTACAGATCAGTATTAAGCAGAGACACTGCCGTGCCAATCTAACTAGCAATATCTTCTTTCTTTAACCCTGCTCATGATAACACATTAAATACTTCACGAGTCCTACCCTTATACCTGTTGTCTCTAATTTTTGTCAAATGGACAACAGCAGGAGTGAGGCCTACTGAAAATATGTGTAAAAGAAAACACAAGTGTGTCCTAGGTTTGGTTTTGCCAGCAGCCTAACGATAATGAATTTAACAACATGAAACCGAGGGATGTATTTATTAACCACATTTCCCTCTGTTCCAAATTTGGATGTATCTAGACATATTTTGTGAATAGATACATCTGAATCTGCAACAAGAATTATGAACCGGAGGGAGTATGTACTAACTTCAGTAAATACAAACCAATGCAGCAACCCTGGACATTGTATTCGGCTGGAAAGCAAGAAGAAGCATGTCATTTGCAAGAAAGCTGCGATATGTCTTGAAGTTAGTATCAGCTGCTGCATGGGTTGTGATTTTACCTGTGACTTATGCATATTCCGGGGGAAGTCCTTCGGGTCTCGCAAGAATAATAAAAGGTTGGCTTGGCAATGGTCAGAATCAGCCTTCATTGTATATTTTGGCTGTTCTTATATACTTGGCGCCAAACATGCTTGCGGCCATGCTATTTATTTTCCCATTTATCAGAAGGTCTCTTGAGAGTTCAAATCTTAAGGTTGTAACTTTCATGATGTGGTGGTCCCAGGTAATTTCTCGTCTATTGTTTTGTGTCGTAAATTACATGGCCGTGTTTGTTGATATACAAATATATCTGCAGCCTCGGTTATTTGTTGGCAGAGGAATGCATGAAGGCGCATTCTCCCTCCTGAAGTATGTGAAAAGTAGAAATACAGATACTCAATTAACTCATCTTTATTCTTAGTTTCCGTGTTATGCGTTTTCTAACCACTGTCCACTAAGCACTGGTGTACTGACAGGTATACCATGTTCTGGATTATCCTTTTAGCAATGAAATTGACAGTGAGCTTCTATATTGAGGTACCTAATCATTTCCTCCGAAAATCTAGAAAGTTATGCGCATTCTAAGGGGATATTTGATTCCTGGCCACAATTTGCCAAGCCAAAGTTTGGCAGTTTGGTATGTGTTTGGTTGTTGCCACATTTTTATAATCCTTATGGTCCACCTGTCATAGAGTACAATTTTTTGCCAACTTTTGCCACACTTTGTGGCTCCCAATTTCATATCCACACTTGCCAAACTTATGCTTGGCAAAGTGTGGATAGGAACCAAACAGGCCCTAAATGTGGCCTCACCGCCACACTACTCTTTATTTCCTTAGTTACATTAAATTTACATACAACAGCCATTTCTTGCTCTTGGATGTATAAAATGTTAAAACTAAAATGAGCATCAGCAAACATGTCTGGAATTACCAAAAGGTTACTGGATGATATGTATTATTGTTGGAGATCCAGTAGCTTTTCTCTTGGGATTCAATTAGGACCAAGCCTTCTTAGCACTGACCTTCCGCTAGTACTGTCTATTCATAATTCATTCTCTAACTTGCTGGTTGCAGATCAAGCCTCTGGTACAGCCAACAAAAGATATAATGAGAGAACCGATACGGACATTCCAGTGGCATGAGTTTTTCCCTAATGGTATTTCTGATAGAGCTTGCTATGTTTCTTTTCCTTTTTGAAACATTTCCTGAAATCGTGTTCTTATTATTTTCGGTTTGCAGGAAATAACAATATTGGTGTTGTCATCGCACTTTGGGCTCCAATAATTCTTGTATGTATCAATCCTGTTTTCTGTCAAAAAATGTTTTTTTAACAAACATGCTAAGTTTTGTTAGTTGCACTGTCCAGGTCTATTTCATGGACACCCAGATTTGGTACGCAGTTTTCTCTACATTGGTTGGAGGTATCTATGGGGCTTGTCGTCGACTTGGCGAGGTTAGTAAAATATTTCAGAATTACACATCATTATTCCATTATTTGACAGATTTGATTGCTCTGTCTGCTTTGGATTCTGAATTGATTTTCTTGTCCTATTATGTTGCGCTGCACTCAGTAGCATATTACGAAACTTGGTTCTGTGACTGCTGTTTATAACATCACCACTTCCACTTTTGAACTACCATTTCTATGACTGCTGAAACGATTTCTGCTTCTTGTCATATTGGTTGCAGCGCATGTTATGTTGCTTTGTTATGAGTGATCTATCAATTTACCACATATGTTTATTTTAGTAACCATCATGCTTTATTGTTTATTTCCGTAATATTGTGGATCACTGTCTATCATCAACAAAGGAAATTGTGCTCACTTTTCTTGGCCCATGAAATCAGATACGGACATTAGGCATGTTGAGATCTCGCTTTGAATCTTTGCCTTCGGCCTTCAATAAATTGTTGATTCCTTCTGATGCACACAAGAGGAAAGGTTTCCGTGCCGCCTTTGCCAGTAAACTCGCTAAGGTAGGTTTTCATCTGTTGAACTCATCATCTTAAGTACATTATGGTTGATCAGTATTGAATATGCAATATTTGTTAGCTTTTGACCTGACATAATATTTTCTTTAGCCTTCCGATGATGAACAAGAGAAAGATAAAATAGCTGCAAGATTTGCCCAAATGTGGAATCTAATTATCACAAGTTTCCGTGAAGAAGACCTCATAGATAACAGGGAGATGGACTTGCTACTTGTTCCATACTGCAAAGATCGCGAATTGGATATATTCCAATGGCCACCTTTCCTTCTTGCTAGCAAGGTGCTTCCTCTTGACCACTTCATACTTTCTTTACTTGGATTCACACATTTATTTATTTATACTGCATTTTAGATTCCGATAGCATTGGATATGGCGGCAGATAGTGGAGGCAAAGATCGTGATCTGAACAAGAGAATGGGATCGGATCCATACTTCTCATATGCTATCAGAGAATGCTATGTTTCATTCAAAAACATCATCAACACCTTAGTGTTTGGTCGACGTGAGAAAGTGTATGTTTATCTTACCATACATTTAGTCACTTCTAGTCCTTTACTAGTTATGTTTTTCTCTTTTAGTCCTGCATAAACATCTGATGCCCATTTCAGTGTGATGCAAGAGATTTTTGCGGTTGTTGATAAACATGTAAACGAAGGGACTCTGATAAAAGATCTGAACATGAGGAATCTTCCAGCCCTGAGCAAGAAGCTCATTGAGCTACTTGAGTTACTGGTATAGAAGTTGTCATCATGATTTTAGGTCTTGTTTAGAGATGACCCCTGACCCGCCCTCACTGTATCTATCTGTTTGAGTACAGCAAAAGAATAAGGAAGAAGACTTGGGTCAAGTCGTTATTTTGTTCCAAGATATGCTTGAGGTGGTCACAAGGGATATAATGGAGGATCAAGAGCTTGGCGGGTGAGGAGCTTAGTTTTCTTCTGTCATAACAACATGGCATTTTTACGGAAATAATGATCCACATCGTTGCATCTATAGTTTCGGTCACATTCTGTTTTTTTGTTGTCTGCCACACATATTGGCTTGCATTCTTCAGGTTTAGCATTGGGAAAACAATTTTTTTAATTTAAATAATAAATGTTAGGAATTATTTTAGATCTACATTCAATGTTTTTTGAAAGATGAACTGTGCTGATTATGGTAACTTGTGCTATATGTTTCTCTCCCTACAGAGTACTGGATTCCATACATGGTGGAAATTCTAGAAAGCATGAAACGATGACACCGCTTGATCAGCAAGATCAATTGTTTACTAAAGCTATTAAGTTCCCCGTGGTGGAATCAAATGCATGGACTGAAAAGGTATGATTTTCATCCCCCCTTTTGTTGATAAAACAGAGTTTCTAAATAATACGTATGTTGGTCCATTTTCTGTACTATACCTACCTTATGTTGATTTCAGATAAAGAGGCTTCATCTTCTGCTCACTGTGAAAGAATCTGCTATGGATGTCCCTACAAACCTCGATGCTAGAAGGAGAATATCTTTCTTTGCAAATTCTCTTTTTATGGAGATGCCAAATGCTCCGAAAGTGCGGAACATGTTGCCCTTCTCGTAAGTTCTTATTACCGATTCTCTGTTTTCTGTATTGCTTTGAGCATTGAATTTTGTTCCCACCAGACCTCCATTTTATCCTAGAGATATCATATTGCTCTTTGCTGCTCAGTGTGCTGTCTTGGTAATGGCTATATTCAATTATTCATACATTGAATATCATAATTGCTTATAACTATGTGCTTTTGTCTAATTAGCACACCTCTCCAGCAATAAAAGAAAAAAAAAACAGACGGCATGTGGTCTCGGAGAATATCTAATTATATTTTACTAATATATTACATACTACCACAATTTGCTTGCCTTTTTTGGTTTCTGCTATACTTTTTTTGACCATCGAAGCGTGCTGCATGTGTTATATATTAAGAAGAAAGGAACAAAAACAAACTCTTACATAAGTTTGAGGTTAGCAACAAGCAAAGACTTGACCTAAAAACCTACGACCTAGCAAAGTAGCAAGCACAGCCTTTCTCTCCAGCCATAGACCAGGACGTGAAGGTCTGCTTACAGAGTTCGATCAAGTCTAGGAGAGTGTAGTCATTGAACACTTTTTTGTTCTTTTCTTTCCAATTGATCCATGCCTCAAGAATGGCAACACTGTCAAATGCCTTCCTCCAGTTCCCATATGCTTACCCTTTCCTTGAGCCACCAATACTCTCGCCTCCAAATTTTGGACGAGTTCAAAATTGAGGCCAAAATTTGGGCGTTGAATTTTTTAGTTTGATTTTTCATTTTAAGATTTCCTAAACTTACCAAGCATTCAAAAGCTTCTAAATATTTATTTTAGGAAACAATGGAGATAATTGATATGTTTCAGGTATAGACCAAAAGATGTATACATAGAATACTATGTTGGGATAATTCTGGACTCGTAGAATATTGATTGCTCTTTGTTTTGTCCGTCTTTCAACTGAATAGCATACAGTTCCGTTTTATCCCTGTTATATTTGTTGCCAAGCCACATTTGTAAGACGTGATATATGGATTTATCACCTCATGTAATGTTTATTTAACTAAATCTTCTGACCTGGTTTTTTGTTTCCTTGCTGGAACAACTTCTTTACTGCAGAGTCTTGACTCCTTATTACAAGGAAGATGTTCTGTTTTCATCACAAAATTTAGAAGAGCCAAATGAGGATGGAGTTTCCATTCTTTTCTACTTGCAAAAAATTTACCCAGGTTTTTCTCCTTCGCCTAAGATTGACATATCATGCGTTTTTTTTTTAATTTCTGATTTCCATCAAAACTGACCTTGTTTCACGGAAATGTATGAACCCTGAAGATGAGTGGAAAAATTTCCTGGAAAGGGTGGACCGCAAGACTGAGGAGGAGGTCCGTGAGGATGAAACATTGGAAGATGAGCTTCGTCTTTGGGCATCATATAGAGGACAGACATTGACAAGAACTGGTATTTTGTTACATCCCAGCATGCCTGCTCTTTGTGTCATGCTAAGTGGACCAGTTTCTAAAATCGTTGTTTCCTCCTGTCTAAACAGTAAGAGGGATGATGTACTATCGAAAAGCTTTGGAGCTTCAGGCTTTTCTTGATATGGCCAAGGATGACGGTACTTTTAATAGCTCAGCCTATGATGTTCTGAACATGGCCTCGTGCAGTTGCATTAATTTCTCACCTCTCTTTCTGCATTTATTAGATCTTATGAAAGGCTACCGAGCAACAGAACTCATGTCTGAGGACTCTCCACTAATGACACAATGCAAAGCGATAGCTGACATGAAGTTCACTTATGTTGTCTCATGCCAGCAGTATGGAATCCAGAAACGTTCTGGTGATCCTTGTGCACATGATATTTTAAGACTAATGACAACGTAAGTTTCAGTTTGAGGCTCGAAAATTCTGGATATATCCTATATGTTACTTCAGTGGAATATATGAGTCTCCCTTCAATTTGGCCCATTTCTTTGCCAACCTAACTCTACACAAACATGTGGGCATGCACTAGCAGTGTCTTTCCCATGTGTGAGTAATGCTAATTAGGTTGGTAGAATGGCAGTATATTGATCATTAATAACCAATAATAAAATAGTGAAGTTTTGTTTATTTATTGCACTGATATCTATTATAGTTGGTAATTAATGCATGGGGGCGTTCCACGTCCTTCTGGTCTATCAAATTTTATTACCATTCAAAACAATAGTGCTTGAGTGCTAGATAATTACATTTTTGAGGACACATTATTCATATCTTACTAGTGTCATTATTTTAGTTAATTATTTCAGTGATACATGCATATGATGGCATTGGAATAATAGAAATGTATTTGCTTGGCAGATATCCATCTTTTCGGGTTGCCTACATCGATGAAGTTGAAGCACCTAGCCAAGATAGAAACAAGAAGATTGATAAAGTTTACTACTCAGTTTTGGTGAAGGCTGCTGTTACAAAATCTAATGATCCCGGACAGAGTCTTGATCAGGTACTGCAAAATGCTCTGTTAATTTAGTATGGCTTTGGTGATGTTTGTCGTAAATATTGTGTTTCTTTGACCAAAATTTCATAGTTCAATTTTAACCATGTGTGTTGTGTACTTGATTTGGAAGAAGAGGAATAAATTTGAGGAAGCTTTTATGTAATCGAGTTCAAATAGGCATGTCAAGAAAATAATCCTGGTTTTTGACAGGGTGAAACTTATTCGTGAGATCCAGCTGTCTTAAATGGCTTCAGCAGAAGCTATTGTTCATTTTTCGATATTGTCCACTTAACTTTACATCGCGGATATATTTTTATGTGTGGAAAAAGTTTGTTTACTCCTCCGAAGTATCACGATTGTCCTGTCTACATCATGCTTTCTTCCTCGAGTGGAATACCTTTACGTGGTCTCAACTCTTAGTGGTGCAAAATGAGATGCACTTATTTGCCATTACCTTTTGTGTACAGGTCATCTACAAGATAAAACTTCCTGGCAATGCTATTCTAGGTGAGGGAAAGCCAGAAAATCAGAACCATGCAATAATTTTCACAAGAGGCGAATGTCTCCAGACTATAGATATGAATCAGGTACAGATTGTCGCACTTGCTGCTTCATGGAATTATGTTTTCCTGTTCCTTCTTTGATGGCATGCTACAAATAATAGGAGCATTATTTGGAGGAGGCTCTTAAAATGAGAAATTTGTTGGAAGAGTTTCTGGAGAAACATGATGGTGTGAGATATCCATCGATTCTTGGAGTAAGGGAGCATATATTTACTGGCAGGTAATCAGGTGTTTCCTTTTTTCAAACTGGTGATTATATAAATTAGTTACATATGTTTTTAATTGGATTATCCAACATGTATTGCAGTGTTTTCCCACGCTAACCCTGTGATTTTTCTTTTCTACAATTCTGCAGTGTTTCATCCCTTGCATGGTTTATGTCAAATCAGGAGACCAGTTTTGTGACCATTGGACAGCGTGTACTTGCCAATCCATTGAGGTACCAATTCTATAGTATCTTGCACACAACTAATGGCATGGCATTGTGGTATCTATTAGTGTTGCTTTCACAATCATATTTGTGGTATCTATTGGTTTTGCTTTCATAAACATATTGAATTGGCTGCTTGCTTTTGTTGGACACTTGGGCAGTTTGTTGAATCATGATTTCTGAAAATCTTATTAAATTTGTGTTTTTTAACATCTCTCTGCAGGGTTCGGTTCCACTATGGCCATCCTGATATTTTTGATCGTCTTTTCCACCTTACAAGGGGTGGTATAAGTAAAGCATCTAAGATTATCAATCTTAGTGAGGACATATTTGCAGGTGCTAAGCTCTCGCTGTTGGTGCTGGAGTAGAGAAAATCTGGTACCATTTCGGTAGTTTTTTGACATCTTTTGTTTCAGGATTCAACTCTACATTACGTGAAGGCAATGTCACTCATCATGAATACATGCAAGTTGGCAAGGGGAGGGATGTGGGTCTCAATCAAATTTCTCTGTTCGAGGCAAAGATAGCAAATGGCAACGGTGAACAGACACTGAGCCGTGACATCTATCGACTGGGGCACCGTTTTGATTTCTTCAGAATGTTGTCCTGTTACTACACAACCATTGGGTTCTATTTCAGTACGATGGTATGTTATTGGCCCCAAATTTCTCTTTCTGAATAGTTGGTTAACCCATAGACCTAACTTGTTATGTTTGGTTTCAGATTACGGTTTGGACTGTGTATGTTTTCCTTTATGGACGGTTATATCTTGTCCTCAGTGGACTGGACAACGCACTTGCTACTGGAAAGAGGTTTGTGCACAATACACCACTGCAAGTTGCTCTTGCATCAGAATCGTTTGTTCAACTTGGATTCTTGATGGCGTTACCCATGATGATGGAAATTGGTCTAGAGAGAGGATTTAGAACGGCATTAAGCGACTTTGTGCTCATGCAACTCCAGCTGGCATCTGTTTTCTTCACATTTTCACTTGGGACCAAAACTCACTATTATGGAAGAACGCTGCTCCACGGAGGAGCCGAATACAGAGCGACCGGACGTGGGTTCGTGGTGTTCCATGCCAAGTTTGCCGAGAACTACCGCCTCTATTCCCGCAGTCATTTCGTGAAGGGTATCGAGCTGATGATCCTGCTGATTGTGTTTGAGATCTTTGGACAGCCATACAGAGGAGCTATCACTTACATCTTCATCACTGTTTCCATGTGGTTTATGGTGGGCACGTGGCTCTTTGCGCCATTCCTGTTCAACCCTTCTGGATTCGAGTGGCAGAAGATTGTGGACGACTGGGCTGATTGGAACAAGTGGATCAGTAACCGTGGAGGTATCGGTGTAGCACCAGAGAAGAGCTGGGAATCGTGGTGGGACAAGGAGCAGGGGCCTCTTCGGCATTCTGGCAAGCGGGGCACTATTCTAGAAATTCTGCTTGCGTTGCGCTTCTTTATCTACCAATACGGGCTTGTGTACCACTTGAATATAACGAAGCAATACAAGCAAAGCGTCCTGGTAAATAATATTCCTTTCTTATTTAGTATATACAAGTAGATGTTTGCATCTCTGTCGTGTTTATGCAGTCTTTCTAATTAATGCCATTAATTTCCAGGTGTATGGCTTCTCTTGGGTTGTGATTATGGTCATGCTGCTAGTTATGAAGGTAATGTAATCAACGAAAATATTTCAGAAATTTTTAAAATAATTCACACACGCATATCTCTGGTCTGCATTTGTCCCGCTTATGCCAGTTCTTATTTAGTCAAGATTTCGTTTTGATGTAGATTATTTAATAACTTGCAACTTAGTTCCCTGTGCAAATTTGATATCTGAATTCCAAATTTCTTGAGCCATACTTTTGCAGTGAGAAATTTATGATGTTTAACCTCTTTTTCAGCGTAAAACACTCAGCTGTCATGGTTTAAAATGATGTAGAATATTTAATAACCTGCATGCCTACATTCCGAACTCAAAATTTCTTGAGCCATCCTTTAGCAGTGAGAATAGTACGAGTATGATATTTTACCTACTTCTGAACCTAAAACACTCACCCAGTTGTCATGATTTCTCTTTGCAGACTGTGTCAGTCGGCAGGAGGAGGTTCAGCGCGGAGTTCCAGCTTGTTTTCCGGCTGATCAAGGGGCTGATATTCATAACATTCATCTCCATCATCGTGATCTTAACAGCGATCGCTCACATGACAATTCTCGACATATTCGTCTGCATCCTGGCTTTCATGCCGACCGGATGGGGCTTGCTACTGGTTAGTCACACGACTACTTTGCTCCCCTCCACATGCCTTTTTTTCTTTTTCTACTTGGGTCTGACTTAACCTTGTTTGTCAGATTGCCCAAGCGATCAAGCCTGCTGTGGAGATGGTCGGGCTGTGGGGGTCGGTCAAGGCCCTCGCCCGCGGCTACGAGATCCTGATGGGGCTCCTCCTGTTCACGCCCATTGCATTCCTCGCCTGGTTCCCCTTTGTGTCGGAGTTCCAGACCCGGATGCTCTTCAACCAGGCGTTTAGCAGAGGCCTGCAGATCTCCCGGATCCTTGGCGGGCACAAGAAGGATCGGGCCACCCGGAACAAGGAGTAGATTCAGGGCTCATGCTAGCTGTGTTGGTCCTAGCATCGCATTTTATTTTCACCCGCGCGCCCATGACTCCTCTGTGCGCGTTGAACTGGACTAACGGGGTTGGAGACCGAGCGGTTGTGCTGTAGGCTACTGTAGTTGGTGTTCTCCATTGTAGGAGTAGATTCAGAACTGTAGTTAGCACTGCAGGTGAGCATTAAGCCCTGTATGTAAAGCTCTGCAGCTGAAGCTTATTATGCAGTAATGTGGGAAATGCTGGAGCCTGGAAGTCGGGGCATTTGGGTTTGATCAGTCCTTTGAGTCTGAGTGTCTACCTGCTGCTAGTCTTGTCAGCTGGGATGAGAAAATACAGGCGCGGAACGGCCGCCGATCAGTCCATTCGCTCCGTTTTCATCCGCGCCGCCTAGAGGAGATCGCCACGCTGCCGTTCGTCTCTGCGCCCTTCTTCGCCCTGCGCCGCCTGCCGCCTGCCTCCGCGTGCTCGGTCGGTGTATTGCACTGCCCCCTTCTCCGGCATGCACCACCTGCCTCCGCGCGCTCTGGCCGGCCATCGTGCCTGGCGCTCGCGCTCCACGCCGCGCCGTTCGCCATGATGGCCGGTGGCGCCGGCGCCGCCCGCGCGTGTGTAACAGAGAGAGGGCCGCTCGCGCGCCGGGAGAGAGAGAGGGAGGGGAAGAGAGGAGATCAGAGAGGAGAGAGGACAGAAAGAGGGCCGCCGCCGGCCGATTTTTTTTTTTTAATTTTTTTAACTAGTAATTAAAATTGTAAATTTGTAACTAAGATTTTTAAAATAAATTGTAACTTAATTAAATTGTTTTTTAGACGCTTTGTGAAAATTACGTTTCTTTGTTGTTTTGTTTCGTTGCAGCGCATAGACATAAATTGTAACTAATTGTTTTTTTTAACTAATTAAAATTGTAACTTAAATAAATTGTAAATTTGTAACTAATTTTTTTAAATAAATTGTAACTTAATTAAATTGTTTTTTTTAGACGCTTTGTGAAAATTACGTTCCCTGGGCGTTTAGGTTTCATCTACCTCCCATCCCATCGGCAGCCGCCTCTAATCTGGCTGCGTCGGTGGCTCTTGTTGGCAGGAGGGCTTCGTTTCCCAGTTTTATGTAATTAAAAGTAATGCGCCGCCCCCGCATATGCATATCGTCTTCTGCTCGTTAATGCGCCGCCCCGCGTTCTTCTGTCCCGCTTCTTCTACAACGCGTTCTTCTCTGCCCCGCGTTCTTCTGCCCCGCGTTCTTCTCTTCTCCCTGTGTGCCTTTATGATCTTCGTCTCTAGCTCATTAATGCGCCGCCCCGCGTTGTCCAGGACCCTCTGTAATCGCCGCCATCATCGATCGTCCGGGAACGCAGCTCGTCGGGAGGAGTGGTTGCTGCTAGCTAGGGCGGGAGAAGACGCCGAGCTGCCCCTGGACAGCGCCAGCACCCCCGCCGCCGCCCTCTCTCTTTTGCTCGCTGTAGAGCAGGTAATACGCATCCCCCCTTTCGCCACCGCCACCGCCCCCCTTCCGCCACCACGCGTACGCGCGCCCTCTTACACGCCACACTAATGTTTCTTTACTTGTCTTCAGGAGTGACATATCGCGGACGACAGAGACCCGATGTTGCCAATATATGATAAACGGCGATATTCCGTATGTGCCGGAAGAAGGAGAGGAAGAAGACGATGTCTCTTCTTATCTAAACCTTGACGGTGAAGAAGAAGGAATGGAAATTATCGAAACGTTTGCCTCTGGAGGGCAAACGACAAACGACGATCTCCAGTTAGCAGCCACCTCCGGCAAGGTATATATATACATTGAGCCTCTGGTGATACAAATTTACTGATTTGAATAAATATGTATTAACGCGACTCTCTTTCTTTTTTTAGCCCTCGTCCGGATCGTCGAAAAAATCGAGTACAAAGCCGCGTGGCAAAACCAAGAGGATGACACAAGGAGAAACATATACCATCGATCTTGTCAGTGAACACGGTAGGCCGCTGGAGCCCAAGAAGCACTACACGAAGTTTATCAACCAATGCGGAGTCATTGTTAGAGACAACGTCCCGATCACCGTCCAGGAATGGAATGATCCGAAGAAGGCACGGGTTGGTTTCAGTTTTGTCGACAAGAGAACCAAAAAGGATTGCTGGAGAAAGCTTATGGAACGTTTCATTCTACCTCTGGAATTCACAAACGCGATGAAGAGGGTAACGAGATTCCGGGTGGACGTGAGAGGAGGAGGCTAGTCAAAGAGTTCGCTCTTTAGAAGATGGCCGAAGCATTCCGGAACTTCAAGAAAAATTTAGCCCGTGATTATGTCTCCCAGAACAAGACTCCGGATTTCAATGGACAATATGAGAAGCTGAAAGATGATTGGCCCGAATTTGGGAAGCAAAAGCAATCGGAGCATTTCAATGTCATATTGGAAAAAAATAAGGAAAATGCGGCTAAGAAAACGTACAATCATATTATGGAGCTAGGAGGATACCGCTTTTCGGAGCCTAAGTGGGAGAAGATGGAGAACGACCTGAGGGCGCGAGGAATCCCTCTAGGTACAGAGGGATGGGACCCAAGTGACATAGGCATCCCCAATGGGCCTGCCGAAGATAGTACCCAGGGTTTATTGAAGGCCCATAACCCGAAGAATACGAAGTCCAGAAGCCTACTAAAACATCGATTATGGCAGGAAGAGATGGATTAGGAATAGAGAGATTTGTAACTTTACGGGTCGAACTCAAAGAGTGTCCCGGACTTTGTAACTTGTGTAATATGAAACCCTCGGCTCCACCTCCTATATAAGGGGGAGTCGAGGGAGAAAGCGTCGAAATCATTGTCAACATAACCCTTGTTTTTCTAGCAATCGAGTAGTTTTCCGGCTGAACCTTCAAGATCTACTTGCCCTCTACTTTCCTCAAAACCCTAGTCTATAATCCGTAGGCATTGACAAGTCGATACTTTGTCAATTGGCGCCATCTGTGGGGACTAGAGACGACAAGGAGATGATTTCGATGGCACGTTCAACATCGTCGACATCTTCTGTGGCAAGCAATGCGATGGATCGAGGTAAACAGATCGAAACTGGTCTCGTTGATTTTGTTCCTCACCCTCCCGCCCGTTTGGATGCATATGCCGATTTGGAAGAGCCAATGAAGATGAAGTTCGGGAGCTTCTACTTTCGCGTCAGAGAGAAGGATTGCATCGTTCAGCGGCACCGATCCGTTCGGGACCGTTAGCGGTTGGTCCTAGTTCCTCGAGATCATCATCGACAACCAAGTCGAGCAGCGGCGAAACCTCTTCGACAGACAGCATGAAGCCCACCGCTAACGAAGATCTCGCCAACCTCTTCGGCGGGATGTCGTTTGAGTCATTCACGGATTCCAATCTAGACAGCAACTCAGAAAGCGTCGACAACCTCAGCTTCATCGACAAATCTACTCTTATTCGGGAGGTCTTCGCCGATCATTACGACGGTGTCACCGACCCAGAGGAGAATTACTCAAAGCCAACATACCATCAAGTTTACGTGATTGGCGAGTCCAGTCGTTCGGAGAATCAAACATCAGAGGCTTTCGATGACTTGGGAAATCCATACATCGATCCCGCTGATCTTACGCGAGGTTTAGGCACTAAGTATATCGGGACCACACCACGCCAGAAGTTACAACTACCGCAAGCAGCTTGGGATAGAGCGACAGCAGCTTTGAACAGTACACATCCGTTGACTACCGCCGCTATGGTGGAGGAGTTGCAGGCATATCAATATAGGCTCGCGCGTGCTGGTCGAGAATTGGAGAAACAAAGGGAAATACTGGAGCAGAGAAAGGCGGCAGCTTCCGCGTCAAGCAGGCGAAGAGCTGAGCTAAGCCGACAATCAGGAACCTCGGGAGATAGTCACAGGGCAGCTCGTAATAGAGGAAGATCTCGGCTGCACAATGTACCCGAGGGTGAGAGGGAGCACCTGTCCAAAACCTCAACATGTCCTTTATGTCGATAGACACAAGGGGAAATATTATCCCAAAAACACCGAAAGCCGGTTACATGGCGACTCAAGCTTATATACTAGCATCCAAGTCACCTCCTGGAGATCCGAGAGAAGCGTTGTACAATATGGCCATGGCAGGAGTTGGAGTAATGTGAACAGCGTTCGTAGGCACAAGTACACCTCCCGAAGGTGCTCCAAGGCAAAATAGTCCACAACCCACCGTGATAGTACAAGATACTCCAAGAACGGGAACTGCGAGAGATACAGCAACACAAGCGCGAGTCGATAGAGCGCGACAAGAAAGGAGAGAATGGCGACACTCACCGGAAGTAGACGAGGAGGATATGTGTGGACTTCCTTGTTTTACTCGACGAGTTCGTAAAACTCGGGTCCGCATTATGGCGGAAAGATTTCCGGCAATAATGCTTTTAGAAAGACTAAACCATAAAAAACTTGTGGATCTTACTCCTGCACTGACTGAATTTTCAGGAACAGCAAGCTCTGCATTTTGAGCTGCATAAAAACATTGCTCTGCAGCGCCGCGTTACCCTCAGCCAGGCGGAAAAAATCCAACATTTCAGAGAGGAGAATGCGGATCTGAAGAAGCAGCTGTCAGAAGCTCAAGGTTAGTTTCCGACTCTCTTTTGCCTGTAGGTTATGCTCCGCATCTCAAATTTGATGTTTACATATCTTTTGAGTAGGTGCATCCTCGTCCCTCGCTGCAGCCTCCTCCGAGCTGGAGACTATGCGCGCCTCCCAGAAGACTCTTGAGGCAAAACTTGCCGAGACGGAGAAAAAGCTTGCTGAGAAAATCTCGGAGCTTATTCGCAAAGAGGGCGAATTCCAACTCAAGAGGAAAACTGACAGTGAAACCATCAAGGAGAAGCAAAAGGAGCTGGGGGGACTCCGGAAATACATGGAGACAGCGGAGAATTGCTGAGACCTGCTGAACTCCGACTTCATGGGTATGTCCTCGAAGCTCATAGAGTAGTGCATATGTTGTGCTTAATTTGTTATACTTATCAAAAAATTGCGTCCTCCAGATCCGCTTGGGTATAATGAAGAACGTCGGAGCCAGTTCCCGCGCGATGATCTACTGCAGCTAGCCGGAGAAGATTGCAAAGACCTCATCTCCGCCTCCAGGAAGATCTGCCACAACCTAAATATCAAGAAGAGCCGAACTTGTGATGTGCGCAAGCTCATCAAGAGGATGGATGTGCTTCCGGAGCTGGTGGTGGATCTGCAAGCTTCTTCGGCACGGGGCGCAGCTGCCATGTCCTTGGCCATGTGCTTGGCGCACAACCCGGAGCTAAATCTTGATCAAGTAACTGCTGGTGTTCCTCCGGACGCGGACATCAACGCGCTGCTGGATGCAGTGAGTGGCTACGACACTCGCATTGCCCGGAGGATTTGCCATGATGAATTCTATGATAAGGTAGTTCTTCCTGCCGACGAGCCCCTTGAAGCTGAGCTTCTCAAGGAGCGCGAGGCGGAAGCCAAACCTGCCCAATCCGGAAGCCAGTATACCTGGACAAGCTCCAAGGACCGAGGTGATGCTGCAACTCCGGCTGCAGATGAAGAAGAAGACGACGAAGATGTCTCCTCTCCCGCCAAGGAAGCAGAGAAAGAAGCTCCGGAGGCTGATGTCAATGCGGAAACTTCTCCGGCTAAGGAGAAGTAAAGACTTGTTCCTGCGGAAAAGATCGAAAAACAATGCATCATTTTGGCCCCGAGAGGGTTTGTAATATAACTTTAAATTCTTAAGTAGTTAGGGACGAAACACGTATGCATGGGCGGAAACAACTTATCCTGCTATCCGTTAGTATTATTTGCATGTTTTGTTTTGTTGGAAAGCAAGTGCTGATTTCTATGTTTTCCGGCTTACTCATTTGACCTTCCGCGAGCCGGAAGACCTGTAGCCGGAAACGCTCGCCAGCGGCGATGAAGCCCAATGGCAATCCATCAATAACCGCGGAAACAAGCCCCAGCTAAGGTGCCGGAAATTTCTACTAGGAATCCACGAGTTTGCAACAGAAAATATTTCCACCAGAAAACTTAAGCTTACGTCCTAAAGGATGTTTTGTGAAAAATCACAACTTTCATACACGCCTAGGCGGAAATATCCAACTCTGCGGGTTTAGTTGGAAAACATACATGATCTAAAAATGAATAATTAAAGGAGGTAAAAGACTCGAAGAGTGAACCAAAAGCTTTATTTCATTGATCATGTATAACTATTATAGAGTATGTAACTCGGAAAAATTTAAGTGTGGAAAGGACGTAGCTGTGCAATGTTCCAAGTGCGATCTGTTTCATCATAGATGTCATCCGGATCCTCTCTCTTGCGTTTCCGGTGCCAATTAGCTGGTCTGTCTTTTAACTCCCGGAAATCAACAAGGTAGTATGATCCATTGTGGAGTACTTTGCTAACGACAAAGGGTCCTTCCCATGGAGATTGCAGCTTATGGTCTTTCACCTGACAAAGGCGGAGGACCAAGTCTCCGGCCATGAATGAACGATTCCGGACTCGACGGCTATGATAGCGTCGGAGCTTCTGTTGGTATATGGTGGAGCGTTGGTCAGCTAAATTCCAAGCTTCTTCTATCAGGTCCACAGATAGCTGTCTGGCCTCGTCACCAGTTTCTTCATTATAGGCGGAAACTCGTGGGGAATCGTGGATGATGTCGGAAGGGAGGACGGCTTCGGATCCGTATACCAGGAAGAACGGAGTGAATCCGGTTGACCTGTTAGGGGTAGTTCGTAGACTCCACAAGACAAAATCTAACTCATCCGCCCAAGCTCCAGCTGCGCGTCGTAGCGGTTCTTCAAGGCGTGGTTTAATTCATGATAATATGAGGCCGTTAGCCCTTTCGACCTGACCATTGGATTGTGGGTGGGCCACAGAAGCAAGGTCAAGCCTGATTCCTACGTCATCACAATAATCCTTCAATTCTCCCTGTGCGAAGTTTATACCATTATCAGTGATTATGCTATGTGGGATGCCGTATCTCACAACGAGGCTGCAGATGAATTTTAGTGCCGTAGCACCATCGACTTTTCTCACTGGCTTTGCCTCGATCCACTTACTGAACCTGTCAACAGCGACCAGGAGGTATTCAAAACCGCCAGGAGATGATTTCTTTAGTTTACCAACCATATCGAGCCCCCATACCGCAAATGGCCAGGTGATAGGGATGGTCTTCAGCTCTTGGGCTGGAGCGTTTGGTTGAGTAGCGTAGTACTGACAACCTCGGCAGGTCTTTACCAGCTTGTCAGCATCTTCTTTAGCTGTGAGCCAGTAAAACCCAAGCCGAAAGGCTTTTGCAACGAGTGACCTGGGGGCGGCATGATGCCCGCAGTCCCCTGCATGGATCTCTCTGAGTATCTCAATACCATCTTGGTTGGAGATGCATTTGAGAAAAACTCCTGTTGCACTTCGTTTATAGAGCTGTCCATTAACAATTGTGTAGGATCTTGCTCGTCTGATGATCTGTCGTGCGAGGACCTCGTCCTCTGGCAACTTTTGATCAATGAGGTAGTCCAGGAAAGGCTGTGTCCAGGCCGGAATGATGGCCATCACTTCTCTAGCCGGAGATATTGCCACATCTGGGTTTTCCGGGTTAGCGTCCTTTACCGAGGGTATCCGCAGATGCTCCAGAAAAATACCAGGCGGAATTGGTTTCCTGCCGGATCCGAGCTTGGATAGCATATCTGCCGTTGCGTTGTCGTCTCTTCTGATGTACTTGACTTCGTATCCGAGGAAGCATTTGGCGATCTCGTCAACTTCGTCTCTGTAAGCCGCCATGACGGAGTTTCTGGCGTTCCAGGTTCCGGCTACTTGCTGTGCCACCAGGTCGGAATCTCCGCAGCAAATGATGTGCTTGATCCCTATCTCCTTAGCGATGCGCAGTCCGTGTAGTAGAGCCTCGTATTCCGCCATGTTGTTTGTAGCTTCGAAGTGGATCTGCAGAACGTACTGCAGTTCTTCTCCGGTAGGGGACTTCAGGGTGACTCCGGCTCCTGAACCTTGATGCTGCTTGGATCCATCGAAGTGCATAACCCATGTCTCTGGTTCTGGCTCCAGGTTTATATCCGGAGCTTCTGTCCAATCTGCAACAAAATCTGCCAAGATCTGGGACTTGATCAGAGTCTTGGCTTTGTAGTTGATGTCGAAGGCGGATAATTCAATGCCCCATTTGCTGTGCGTCCTGTTGCGTCAGTGTTATTGAGAATCGTTGACATCGGAGCTTTTCTCACGACTGTTACTGGATGCTCCTGGAAGTAGTGTCTCAGCTTCCTGCTACCTAGGAACACTCCATAGGCTAGCTTTTGAAAGTGAGGGTATCTTTGCTTGGATTCCGTAAGCACTTCGCTAATGTAGTAGACTGGCCTTTGGACTCCATACTCGTGTCCTTCTTCCTGTCGCTCCACCACGATGACGAGGCTGATGACTCTGTTAGTAGCTGCCAGGTAAAGGAGCATAGGCTCTGACTCTGCTGGCGCTGCTAGGACAGGTGGGGAGGTGAGAATTTCCTTCAATCCTTGGAGTGCTGCATCTGCTGCCTCGTCCCAGACAAATTTGTCTGTTTTCTTCAGCAGCTTGTACAGAGGTAGCGCTTTCTCGCCAAGACGGCTAACAAACCTACTGATTGCTGCGACACAACCAGTTAGTCGTTGCACATCTTTGAGACAAGTTGGCCTTTTGATGCACAGGATTGCCTTGATTTTCTCCGGGTTAACTTCAATCCCCCTGTTAGAGACAATGAAGCCAAGGAGTTTTCCGGCTGGAACGCCAAAGACGCACTTCAGCGGATTCAACATCATCTTGTACCGTCGGAGATTCTCAAAGGTTTTTGTGAGGTCGCTGATCAAGTCGGATCCTTTCCGGGTCATGACCGCGATATCGTCGACGTAGGCGTGTACGTTCCGGCCAATTTGGTCTTTCAGGCACCGTTGCATCGTACGTTGGTAGGTGGCACCTGCCTTTTTCAAACCAAAAGGCATGGTAACATAGCAGTAAGTGCCAAACGGGGTGATGAATGAGGTCGCCTTTTGGTCGGTCTTCTTCATCCGGATCTGGTGATACCCGGAATATGCGTCAAGAAAACACAGAAGTTTCGCCCCTACCGTCGAATCAATGACTTGGTCAATGCGCGTCAGGGGAAACGGATCCTTCGGACAATGCTTATTCAAGCCGGAGTAATCGATGCACATTCTTAGTATTTCAGAATTCTTTTTGGGTACAAGGACGGGATTTGCGACCCAATCAGTGTGGATAACTTCTATTACAAAACCTGCCTCTAGTAACTTTGCTAATTGCATTCCTATGGCGCGGCGCTTCTTATCTCCAAAGCGTCGCATAGCTTGCTTCACCGGTTTAGCCCCCGGGTTTATGTTGAGGTAGTGCTCGGCGAGTTCCCTTGGTACTCCGGACATGTCAGAAGGCTTCCATGCGAAGATGTCCATGTTAGCGCGGAGAAACTCGACGAGTGAAAAGGGATTAACTTATCAATGCCTACGGGTTGTAGACTAGGGTTTTAGTTGGAAGTAGAGGGCAAGTAGATCTCGAAGGTTTCAGCCAAAAAGTACTCGACGATATGAAAACTAGGGTTTGTGAGACAATGATTCGATCCTTTCTTTGTCCCTCGACTCCCCCTTATATAGGAGGCGGAGCCAAGGGATTCTTGATACACAAGTTTACAGAGTCCGGGAGGGTTTCTAACCGTCCCGCAAGATTACAAATAATGCTTCCTATTACAACTCTAGCTTTCCTTAATAACAATTTGGGCTTCCGACTCTCCTTATCCCTCGGCTCGTGGGCCTTCAGTAAACCCCGGGTACCATCTTCGGCAGGCCCATTGGGGATGCCTATGTCAGTAGCCCCCGAGATTTTGCTTGAATCGCAGAGTCGGGGAAAATCTCCAACTTTATATTTGTTCAATAACTCAGAACTTTATCACATATCTTTAGATATGAAATTATATATTGTACAGGGATAATGGTAGTTAGGGCTAGTTCATCTGACGGATCAGGTACTAGTTAACTGCTCTAGTGGCAATCCGCAAAAACCTACTTCAAGATCACGTCCCTGGACATGATCTCGGGATACTGGTGTAAACTTCGACAGGTGCCGCTTAATGTCTTACCATTCTGTCGAGTCCCAGTCATATTTTATCGGGTACCTAACGCGTCCGTTAGGATTTTTCTTCGTATCTGTTGATACGGAAAAAAGTAGCAAACCGACGTCAGAGACAGCGCCACGCCGCTCATAACGGATCTGGGGTCTTACCTTTGCAAATTTTGCGGCATTCAGAGATTATTCGCAACTTTGGCGCTCTGAGAATATATTGTCGAGTGCTTTTTCAGCTGTTGGAATAGCACATTTTATTTAGTCAACGGATGACTTATTTTGCCTTCCCGATGGGAGTATATGTAGAGTTATTTGTATAACTCGAAATATACTCACTTCTTCTTTCTTTCCTTTTCCTCTCTCTCTTCTCTTTTTTTTATAATTTCATCGGGCACGCGAACAGCGTTCCCGATGGGAGTAGCCCCCGAGGCTAAAGGACTAGTGCTTGGTTGTAGGCTCAACACTCTAATGCCTCATGCCGCTATATTGTCATTCTTTCTCGAATTTTTATATCTATCGGGTGCGCGAACAGCGCTCCCGATGGGAGTAGCCCTCGAGGCTATGAACAAATGCTTGCGTTTGGTCATAGGCTCTCGCCACTTCTATTTTGCCATACTCGAATTTTTCTTTTTTCCAAAGTAGCCCCCGAGCATTTGAGCAAAAACTTGTATTTGATCAAAGGCTCTAAAAATAAGCAATAATCCTCTGCTGTCGCCGTTCTTGTGAAGCTTCAGAGCCGAGATTTTCTTTTACCAAGGTGACCTCATTGCTGACGATAGCCACGACCGATGTATCGGGAAAACGCGAGAACTGCACTCTCTTTGCCTTGCGGGCCCAGAAACCTCATCAATTTGACACGTCGTGCAAGTGGGGGACACATGTCCTCCGCTTTTCCTGGCGCACGCGTTGTAACACCTTCATACTGAAATTACTTTGTTACCCCTATTCCACGTGTACACCATCTATCTCACATTTTCTCCATCCAACGGTGCGCCGATTCACCGCACCTCTATTTATGGTCATCGTCTTCCTCCTTCAACACTTTTGCTCGCGCCGCTCCTTTTGCTCTCCTCTGCAAAAATCCTCGCTTGCGCCCCATAGTTCTTTGAGCTCCACCACGCTCGCACGGTGCTCCTGCGCCATTGTTGATGCCACCGCGCAGACTCACCAGACACAACACACCTGAATCCAAGATGGCTTCCGTGGATCTGGGGAGCGCTGAGTGGGAGAGATCCAAAATCTCCCCTCAAGATATCAACTTGCTGAAGAAACTGGGGATCAGCAAGAAACAGGGTGCGCTGCGCTTCCCCAGCGAAGAAAGCTACCCAACCCCTCCAATGGAGTATCGGGTTAGTTTTGTTGACCACCTCATCCGTGGCCTCTCTACCCCCATTCACAATTTTCTTCGGGGGTTGCTTTTCGTGTACGGATTGCAACTTCACCATCTTACTCCCAACTCTATCCTCCATATTTCAATCTTCATCACTCTTTGCGAATCCTTCCTTGGAGTCCAGCCTAACTGGGCTTTATGGAAACATATTTTTCTCTGTCGCTGCAATGGTTCTGCCAATGTCGCCTATAACATAGGCGGCGTTATTATCTGCGTTCGCCCTGATGTCGAGTACTTCGATGTCAAATTCCCTGATTCAGTTCAAGGGTGGCGCAAAAATGGTTGTATATCCACGAGGAAAACCATGGGTCTGTTGAAGACAACATTCCTCCTTTTGATGGTGCCGAAAAAATCTGTCGCCGCCGGTCCTGGGATGCAGAGGCTACCGACGAAGAAAAAGCGGCGATAGAGGCACTGATGACTCGCATCCACGAGCTTCAAAGTACCCACGGCCAAGAATTGTCGGGTATCCAAATCACGGCGTATTTCCTTAGGATTAGAGTGCAGCCTCTGCAAGCTCGCAAAAATCCCCTCTAGAAGTATGCTGGCGACAAAGATGTGGATCGCCTGTCGGTGGATTTGCCGGTCAAGGATTTAGAAAAACTTGTCCGAAAAATCTCCTCCCTCAACAAGAAAGATCCCGTCCCCTCGTCTTGTCGCGTAAAGCCGTATAGCGCCACCAACGCGCTCCCTAAGGTAATTTTTGTATGGACTATCTTTTCGACTACGTATTTTTGTTGACATCCTTTGCATAACTTTTTTGTCGACATTCTTCTTTTTGTAGAACCATCTAGATCTTGTTTCTCTTCCTCCCCTTCCTGAAGGTGGAGAAGTCGAAGAACGGGCCGTTGTCACCGACGATTTACCAGGGTACTTCTCGCCCTGAGAGTGAAGCTGCGGGTTCTCGAAAATCTGCGGTATCCTCTGAAAAGGAAGTTGAATCCGAGGCTACCGGATCGGCACACTCTCCTCCCCCAGCTGTTTCTCCCAAGAACAAGAGAAAAAGGGATGAAGTTGTCGACTCCGGCCCCTCGAAGACCGGCACACCTCCTGCCGAAGAAGTTGTTCCTACTGAAAAAAGGACAACTTTCGACCCTTACACCGATGCTCTTGTCAGCTTGTAAGTTCCTGCCACTATTTGTTGTTTGCCATTGATTGCTTTGACTATACTGTTTATTGTCTTGTCGCCTTTTTGTAGTGATGACGAGGATGACATTCAACCTATTGACGCGACTGCTCGAACGAGTACGTCCCGTACTTTAGTTGTTTCGGAAGCTCATCCTGATGGGGATGAAACTTCGCCTCCTCAACAAGATGCAGAACATCCAACTCCAGTTGCAAGCCCCTGAGCCTCTTCACCAAAGAGATCTAGGGTAGAACCAGCCAAGGAACCTCTCCTGCTGGCTGGTAGTTCCACGAATCCTTCATTAGATGATGTAAGTTTTTCACTGTTCTTCTTTCCGAACATTTCAGCATTTGTTGACTCCTCTTTGTTTCTTGCGTAAGTCCTGTCGAACTTTTCCTTCCTATATTGACTTTTCTTTTTCTTTTTGTTTTCTCCTCAGCCCGTGATGAAGGAGTTTGTTCGCCTCGGTACCCAATTCGTCGGGTACCACGATCATGCGAATAAACTTGAAGGTACTATGTTTTCTTGCCCTATCTGTTGTATATACTCCATTGTTTTGTCGTGACGTTTTACCATCGTTTATTTTTGCCAGAAACTCTTGCCGAAGCCAACAGACGCGCTGACGCTCTTGCTGTTAAGTTAGACCAAAGCGAAATAGCTCGCAAGAAAGCTGAAGCCGATGCTGCCGCTGTCGAAGACCTTCGAAAAAGGCTTTGTGCCGCGGAAACTTCTTTGAGCGAGCATATAACCGAACAATCTGCTCGCGAGGAAGCAATTATCAGGCGCTTGGAGTCGCAAAGCCGTCGCTTTGTCAGTAAGTGCCCAAACTATTTTGATTTCCTTGAACTTGCTTTTCTTTACTTGCTTATTAATCAATAAAATTTTGCCTCAGCAGGGAAAACGTGTCAAGAATATGAACTTGAAGATCCTGACAATGATCCCCTTCTTGATGCGCTTTCTCTTCTTGAGATTCATGGAGACGAAGCACGCGAAGGCCTTGCTGAAGCTGGGGCAGGACTGTCGCGGCTTTACCCTTACTTCTTCCCGAAGAAGAAGGAACCCGCTCCTTTTCTTGCTCTCGCCAAATGCTTCAATCCTCAAGAAGATCTTGGGCTCAAACTTCGCCAAGATGGTTTGAAGGTTGGCGTTGAAGGCACTATTGCCCTGGTTGCTGAGAGCCAACAAAATATCGACTGGACTAGGGTTGGCGACACGCAGGAGATGGAAACGAAGAAGTGGCAATCGTTGATCAAGGCTGCCAAGCCGAACTCGAAGAAGATCCTCGCCTATCTTGGATGCAAGCCAACTCCTGCTCCTAGTTCGTCGAAGCCGGAGGTCTAGTAGAGTGCCCTGTCTTCCTTTTTTACTTTGTCTCTTTTGATGTTGTCGCCACAGTAGCTTTGGCGGCAACTGCCGTAGTAGTTCTTTAAGGACTCCTTTTGTAATAGCCGTGTAAATATTCCGAAAGTCAATGGAAATCTATTTTGCTTGATGATTGATACTGAATTTTTTTTTCCAGTTGATCTTTGATAACTACTCTGAAATCCTCGTCTTGCCGATACTTTTCCTGCTTCCTCCTACTCGAAGAAAACATATGTCGATGACGACCTTATCGAAGGTTCTTCGGGTAAAGGCTCCGCGCAAGACTTGCAAGATCTTCGCCAATAACTTCAGTCCACGAAGAAGCAAATGCTTTTAGCAATGGAGCAGTCTCAAAAATCTTTGGAGAAAGAAAAAATTGCACTACAACAAGCTCAGGAAGCTATATCTGCCAAGGAAACTGCTGTGGCTGAAGCCACGAAAGATGCTTCTCGAGAAAACACCCTGCTCGAGTTGATGATTGATGCAAGCTCAGAAATGGTGGGTATATTCCTTAGGCCAATCCTTCTCTTTTTTTTTTTACTTTACCTGTTTTCTGCCTTTAACTGATATACTGCCGCCAAATAGGTCCTTTTTTGGATGCTGAAGCCGAAGATCAAAGAGTGAACACAAGATCAAATGTCCTTATTAACTTGGGACTTGATCATGGCGTCCTTTTCTGGGCTACCCCAGAACGTACCCGACAAATTGTGAGATTCCAAGACCGCTCATGCCAAGTTCGGGAATTTCTTGAGTTTTGCTCCAACACTTTATCCAAGATTTTCAATGCTATGTTTCCTCAGAATATTCAACCAAAATCTCTCCCCGAGCTAATTGAGAAATTTAAGGATACGCAGAAGATCCATGGCTTTGTAAAAGCTCAACTGATAGCTGGTGCTAAGGTTACCCTTATTATGCTTCAAATCTACCACCCCAAACTTGATATGACAAAGGTAGTAGAAACTGTTCATGCTAAGCTGAGGCAACGGCGAAGAGGTGTTGATAAAATCAATGCACGGATTACCCCAGTAGCTGAGGAAATAATTGATGACCTTCTTCGGATGGACGTCGATTTTTTTGCAGACGGCCATTATGCCGATTTTCTGGGTGCTGCTCCCGAAGAAGCTAGAGTAAATATTGACGACCTCTTGGGTCGCACCTGAATTCGTATTTTTTTGATAAGAACTATAACTTTGCTGTATGTATGTTGTAAGTTGTATATATATTTTTTTCTTCCCTCAAGCCTCCGAGCGTCTCGGCGGTGAACTGCTATATTGTTTTTGCGAGGTTAAACCAAGGCAAACAAATTGTGATGAGTATACTATGTTTGTGGGTATTAGCCCCCGAGCTTTTGTTCTTTTTTGGGATTTCTATTTTCGTGCCCTTGGGTCCTTAGTTGTGCTCATTTTTCCCCAGCTCCTTAGTTTTTCCTCAGTTTTCCCCAAGAACTTGTCTGAAACCCGCAGAAGGAGCTCGGACGGAAGGAATCCGTTAAGTTGGCCGTTCCGTGCTGATGAGTGGGGTCGTGTCGTTTGTGGGGCCGCGTCGTGTGGGGCTGGTAGGAAAGAACCGCGTGGGACAGGACGAGACCATGTTTGTGTGGCCGTAGCGTGTGGGGCCGTAGCGTGTGGAGTCGTAGCGTGTGGAGCCGTGTGGGTCCGGGACGTGGGCACGAGTGGTTTCTGTCTCTTTCGCCCAGATTAGCAGTTTTCAATGTACCTTTTTCCTCTCTCTCGCTCGATCTCATTCATATTTGATAGCCCCAATTGGTAGCAAATCTAGAGCAGCTTCTCCTTCTGTTTTTTAACGACATTCATTTCTTTATGCCTTTGTTTTTACCCAATCAGGTAGGAAATCTAGGGCACAAATCCAGAAAAAATATAGGATAAGCTGTATACAGCAGCCAACATAGTACCGATAGAACCCTACAACATAAGCTACATTTTACATGAATTTAAGCTGCTCTACAGATAGAGCAGTCACATACAGAGAGTGCAGTAGGAATGTTCAACGCCTCCAGGTTGCGCCTGTGACTCGCCTGGAGGTTGCGCAGGTGAATCCCAAGTGCTTTGTGTTTGGCCATGAACGCATGCACGATCACCGTCGTTCCAACTCTAGCGCCGCATCTGCCAATGGATTCAGCATGGTTCACCAGGTAGTTGAAGTCGGTGGCGCGGAGCTTCCTGTTGCGGAAGGGGCACTTGTAAATGCCTCGAGCAAAGGGGCCATCGTAATGGCCGGACTGCAGCCTCCTGAGGACGTGACGAGTCTTGGTGTGGAAGGACTCGTCGTCGCTGTCGACGTCGCTGCTCTGCACCTGTCACGTAGCACCAAAGATCGTGCAAAAAACACGGAGTCAATTGCAACGATGATGGAACAGAGAGTGAACAAAGATCATGCATCATAATATGGGCTCGACAAAAAGAGGTAGCCTCAGTTACATTGGACACACTTATATCCAGGATTTGAGTGAGTAAACCAAAGATCATGCACAACAAATTTGAACACACCAATTGTTTACTGACCAAACCCTGAATCAATTTGTGCCCAAATATTCATCATCATCGGCACAAATCTTAAACAAAAGCAAATCACAAGCACTAATAACACAAGATCTAACACAAAAGGATTGAACTAGGAACAGACGCACCCTAATAACGCTAGATCTAACACAAATGGATTGAACTAGGAACAGAGGAACCCTAATAACGCTAGATCTAACACAAAAGGACTGAAATGGGATAAGAACAAGGGAGTGATACGTCTCCGGCGTATCGATAATTTCTTATGTTCCATGCCACATTATTGATGTTATCTACATGTTTTATGCACACCTTATGTCATATTCGTGCATTTTCTGGAACTAACCTATTAACAAGATGCCGAAGTGCCAGTTGCTGTTTTCTGCTGTTTTTGGTTTCAGAAATCCTAGTAACGAAATATTCTCGGAATTGGACGAAATCAAAGCCCAGGGGCCTATTTTTCCACGAAGCTTCCAGAAGTCCGAAGACGAAACGAAGAGGGACCACGATGCAGCCAGAGCATAGGGCGGCGCGGCCCCTGCCCTGGCCGCGCGGCCCTATGGTCTGGGCACCTCGCGCCGCCTCTTGACCTACCCTTTCGCCTACTTAAAGCCTCCGTGACGAAACCCCCAGTACCGAGAGCCACGATACGAGAAAACATACTGAGACGCCGCCGCCGCCGATCCCATCTCGGGGGATCCAGGAGATCGCCTCCGGCACCCTGCCGGAGAGGGGATTCATCTCCCGGAGGACTCTACACCGCCATGGTCGCCTCCGGAGTGATGAGTGAGTAGTCTACCCCTGGACTATGGGTCCATAGCAGTAGCTAGATGGTTGTCTTCTCCCCATTGTGCTATCATTGTCGGATCTTGTGAGCTGCCTAACATGATCAAGATCATCTATCTGTAATTCTATATGTTGCGTTTGTTGGGATCCGATGAATAGAGAATACTTGTTATGTTGATTATCAAAGTTATATCTATGTGTTGTTTATGATCTTGCATGCTCTCCGTTATTAGTAGATGCTCTGGCCAAGTTGATGCTAGTAACTCCAAGAGGGAGTATTTATGCTCGATAGTGGGTTCATGCCTCCGTGAATCTGGAGGAGTGACAAGAACCACTAAGGTTATGGATGTGCTGTTGCCACTAGGGATAAAACATTGGTGCTATGTTCAAGGATGTAGTCACTAGTTACATTACGCGCAATACTTAATGCAATTGTCTGTTGTTAGCAACTTAATACTGGAGGGGGTTCGGATGATAACCTGAAGGTGGACTTTTTAGGCATAGATGCAGTTGGATGGCGGTCTATGTACTTTGTCGTAATGCCCAATTAAATCTCACTATACTCATCATGATATGTATGTGCATGGTCATGCTCTCTTTATTTGTCAATTGCCCAACTGTAATTTGTTCACCCAACATGCTGTTCGTCTTATGGGAGAGACACCTCTAGTGAACTGTGGACCCCGGTCCAATTCTATTTACTGAAATACAATCTACTGCAATACTTGTTCTACTGTTTTCTGCAAACAATCATCTTCCACACAATACGGTTAATCCTTTGTTATAGCAAGCCGGTGAGATTGACAACCTCACTGTTTCGTTGGGGCAAAGTACTTTGGTTGTGTTGTGCAGGTTCCACGTTGGCGCCGGAATCTCTGGTGTTGCGCCGCACTACATCCCGCCGCCATCAACCTTCAACGTGCTTCTTGGCTCCTCCTGGTTCGATAAACCTTGGTTTCTTTCTGAGGGAAAACTTGCTGCTGTGCGCATCATACCTTCCTCTTGGGGTTCCCAACGAACGTGTGAGTTACACGCCATCAAGCATATTTTCTGGCGCTGCTGTCGGGAGATCAAGACACGCTGCAAGGGGAGTCTCCACTTCTCAATCTCTTTACTTTGTTTTTGTCTTGCTTAGTTTTATTTACTACTTTGTTTGCTGCACTAAATCAAAATACAAAAAAAATTAGTTGCTAGTTTTACTTTATTTGCTATCTTGTTTGCTATATCAAAAACACAAAAAAATTAGTTACTTGTTTTACTTTACTTAATATCATGCATGTTTTTATTTCACTAGTTTGGCATAATGGACAAGAATGAGCTTCTATTTCTATTTCCTGATTTAAAACATGGATTGTTTGATGCGAAAATTAAAAAACCTATGGAATCTTATTTGCATGCTGGTAGTAATATTAGTATGAACGCTTTGAACACCATTGTTGATAATAATATAGAAAGTTCTAAGCTTGGGGAAGCTGGTTTTCATGATCTTTTTATTCCCCCAAGCATTGAGGAGAAAATTTACTTTGATGATACTTTGCCTCCTATTTATGATAATGATATTGGACTTTTAGTACCGTTTGTTATGGAGGATAAATTTGATTATGATTACAATATGCCTCCTATATTTAATGATGAGAATAATAATGATAGCTACTTTGTTGAATTTGCTCCCACTACAACTAATAAAATTGATTATGCCTATGTGGAGAGTAATAATTTTATGCATGAGACTCATGATAAGAATGCTTTATGTGATAGTTATATTGTTGAGTTTGCTCATGATGCTACTGAAAATTATTATGAGAGAGGAAAATATGGTTGTAGAAATTTTCATGTTACTAAAACACCTCTCTATGTGCTGAAATTTTTGAAGCTACACTTGTTTTATCTTCCTATGCTTGTTACTTTGCTCTTCATGAACTTGTTTATTTACAAGATTCCTATGCATAGGAAGCATTTTAGACTTAAATGTGTTTTGAATTTGCCTCTTGATGCTCTCTTTTGCTTCAAATACTATTTCATGCGAGTGCATCATTAAAACTGCTGAGCCCATCTTAATGGCTATAAAGAAAGAACTTCTTGGGAGATAACCCATGTGTTATTTTACCTACAGTACTTTGTTTTTATTTTGTGTCTTGGAAGTTGTTTACTACTGTAGCAACCTCTCCTTATCTTAGTTTTGTGTTTTGTTGTGCCAAGTTAAGCCGTTGATAGAAAAGTAAGTACTAGATTTGGATTACTGCGCAGTTCCAGATTTCTTTGCTGTCACGAATCTGGGTCCACCTCCCTGTAGGTAACTCAGAAAATTATGCCAATTTACGTGCATGATCCTCAGATATGTACGCAACTTTCATTCAATTTGAGCATTTTCATTTGAGCAAGTCTGGTGCCATTTTAAAATTCGTCAATACGAACTGTTCTGTTTTGACAGATTCTGCCTTTTATTTCGCATTGCCTCTTTCGCTATGTTGGATGAATTTCTTTGATCCACTAATGTCCAGTAGCATTATGCAATGTCCAGAAGTGTTAAGAATGATTGTGTCACCTCTGAATATGTCAATTTATATTGTGCACTAACCCTCTAATGAGTTGTTTCGAGTTTGGTGTGGAGGAAGTTTTCAAGGATCAAGAGAGGAGTATGATGCAACATGATCAAGGAGAGTGAAAGCTCTAAGCTTGGGGATGCCCCGGTGGTTCACCCCTGCATATATTAAGAAGACTCAAGCGTCTAAGCTTGGGGATGCCCAAGGCATCCCCTTCTTCATCGACAACATTATCAGGTTCCTCCCCTGAAACTATATTTTTATTCCATCACATCTTATGTGCTTTTTCTTGGAGCGTCGGTTTGTTTTTGTTTTTTGTTTTGTTTGAATAAAATGGATCCTAGCATTCACTTTATGGGAGAGAGACACGCTCCGCTGTAGCATATGGACAAGTATGTCCTTGGTTTCTACTCATAGTATTCATGGCGAAGTTTTTCCTTCGTTAAATTGTTATATGGTTGGAATTGGAAAATGAAACATGTAGTAATTGCTATAAATGTCTTGGGTAATGTGATACTTGGCAATTGTTGTGCTCATGATTAAGCTCTTGCATCATATGCTTTGCACCCATTAATGAAGAAATACATAGAGCATGCTTAAATTTGGTTTGCATATTTGGTTTCTCTAAGGTCTAGATAATTTCTAGTATTGAGTTTGAACAACAAGGAAGACGATGTAGATTCTTATAATGTTTGCAATATGTCTTTTATGTGAGTTTTGCTGCACCGGTTCATCCTTGTGATTGTTTCAAATAAACCTTGCTAGCCTAAACCTTGTATCGAGAGGGAATACTTCTCATGCATCCAAAATACTTGAGCCAACCACTATGCCATTTGTGTCCACCATATCTACCTACTACATGGTATTTTCCGCCATTCCAAAGTAAATTGCTTGAGTGCTACCTTTAAAATTCCATCATTCACCTTTGCAATATATAGCTCATGGGACAAATAGCCTAAAAACTATTGTGGTATTGAATATGTAATTATGCACTTTATCTCTTATTAAGTTGTTTGTTGTGCGATAACCATGTTCACTGGGGACGCCATCAATTATTCATTGTTGAATTTCATGTGAGTTGCTATGCATGTTCGTCTTGTCTGAAGTAAGAGCGATCTACCACCTTATGGTTAAGCATGCATATGTTAGAGAAGAACATTGGGCCGCTAACTAAAGCCATGATCCATGGTGGAAATTTCAGTTTTGGACATATATCCTCAATCTCAAATGAGAAAATTATTAATTCTTGTTACATGCTTATGCATAAAAGAGGAGTCCATTATCTGTTGTCTATGTTGTCCCGGTATGGATGTCTAAGTTGAAGAATAATCAATAGCGAGAAATCCAATGCGAGCTTTCTCCTTAGACCTTTGTACAGGCGGCATAGAGGTACCCCTTTGTGACACTTGGTAAAAACAGTGCATTGTGATGATCCGGTAGTCCAAGCTAATTAGGACAAGGTGCGGGCACTATTAGTACACTATGCATGAGGCTTGCAACTTATAAGATATAATTTACATGATGCATATGCTTTATTACTACCGTTGACAAAATTGTTCCATGTTTTCAAAATCAAAGCTCTAGCACAAATATAGCAATCGATGCTTTTCCTCTATGAGGACCATTCTTTTACTTTCAATGTTGAGACAGTTCACCTATTTCTCTCTACCTCAAGAAGCAAACACTTGTGTGAACTATGCATTGATTCCTACATACTTGCTTATTGCACTTATTATATTATTCTATGTTGACAATATCCATGAGATATACATGTTACAAGTTGAAAGCAACCGCTGAAACTTAATCTTCTTTTGTGTTGCTTCAATGCTTTTACTTTGAATTATTGCTTTATGAGTTAACTCTTATGCAAGACTTATTGATGCTTGTTTTGAAGTGCTATTCATGAAAAGTCTTTGCTTTATGTGTTGACGTCCGAAACCCACCGGCGGGCAGCGGCCTGTCAACACCGTAGAGCCGGGAAGAGTCTAGAGCTGCGGCTGGCTGAGACCCCTCCGAGCGACGGCCCGCAATGCTCTTCTGGTCACACGCGGCGATGCGAAGTGCAAGGGCGTGCCACCTGACCTATACCTGGTCAGGAAGGTGATGGGGATGCCTCGCTTAGTTCCTGCATGGCATACACGTAAACATTAAATAGAGCCTCGATCGGCTCTCAGGTTATCCTGTGAATCGGCTCAAAGAGCCGATCCACCCATGATCCGTGCGGGGTGCACGAATACTTGGTGATCCTGCTTGATCAAGATAAAGCTAATGAGATCTACGACGATTTAGGGTTTTCACCGCATAATCGGAACATCCCACTCACGATTGGGCCTCGCGGCCACGCACGGTGATCGTAAGCCGATCCTAGACAAGGCCTAAAAACCAACAATGAAGTTGATCCTCGGAACATCCTGTCTAGGGCTTGCGAACGCCACCCTACGTGCCGCTGGATCCTCCAACCCTTTGTAGGGCCTAACTATTGCAGATATTAAACTAATCCTTGCGGAGCAAGGAGCAATCGTAACGGATCAGATCTACTAAACGATGAACAAGCAGGGTGCCGCCCCCACGCCTGAGATAGGCGTGAGGACGGCTAGATATGCAAGGGTTGCACTACGTAAGCATGTTTATACGAAGAACAATGCTAACCCTAACATATCTATGATAACTACGTTGCCCGCCATCAAAGACGCTTCAGTACGGGCAACGCATGAACAACGTGGGGCTTGTGCTGCCTAGATCGCAAGATGCGATCTAGGCAGCATGTCGCTTACCTGATTGAAACCCTCGAGATGAAGGAGTTGGCGATGCGCCGAGATTGGTTTGTTTTTTGGGGGTGAACGTTGTGTTGTTGTTTATTCCATAAACCCTAGATACATATTTATAGTCCAGGGGACTTTCTAATGTGGGGTGTGCACTAAACCGTGCACGAGATAAACTCTAACTTCTAAACCGACACATAATCTAATATGTTACAGATACATGGGCAATTAAGCCCAACTTGGTATAAATGGCCGATTCACATATTTCTTCCATGTATATCCTTCAAGCCCTCTTGATTGCGGCCCACCTCTGACTTGGTCAAATTCTGGTGATAACACATGCCCCCCTGGTTTTGGAAATAATTTTTCCAAAATCATTATGCTTTCCTTCGTTGGGCCATGTTGTGGCAGAGCAGAGCTGTTGCAGTATCCGTTATCATTATGCCCCGTTTTCTCAGCTTCTCTGCAAAATTCGATAGCCCTGGCATCATCCCCTTGGAAACTGTAATGACAATAAATTTCACCAGGCTCCTTATTTTTTAACTGTGCCGATCGATTAGCTTTCTTCATCCTCTTCCTCTGTCCCAGCCATCGGCACCAAAAAACCCTCTTCTCCCTCAGCCATGTCTTCCTCTTCCTCCTCCTTCTCAAACCTCTTCCCCCCATTCTCACCGAAGAAGAACGAGGACAAGCCTCATTCCGAGGTGAACCCCCTCTCCTCCGATAATGAGAAGAAAGAAGGAGAAATAGCAAAGGCCAAGACCCTCCCCTCCGCCAAGCTCCCGCCGAAGAAGCGCTCCCGCTCGTGGGCGGACAGCGAGGACGAAGATGACGACGAAGAAGAAGAAGAGGAGGAAGAAGATGAATCTTCCTCTTCCGCCGGGTACCCGCCAACCAAGCGCTTCCGCTCCTGGGCGGACAGCGAGGACGATGATGATGACGAGGAGGTAGAGGCTCCGGTCACGGGCTGGGGTAGCAGCGACGAGGAGCTCCCCGGGAGCAGCGCCGACGACATCGACGGCGGTGACGACGAGGACAGCGATAACTAGTAGAATAGGACTAGTAGTAGTAGTGCGCTAAGCACTAGATCCCTCTTTCGAGAGCCATCTTCTTGTAAAGCTGCTCCTCTGAATTAATGAAATTGTTCTTTTGATTCATCCTTCAATTATCCCAATTTCATTCCTTCCGCCTGCCACGCCAAGACCGACAGCAATGTATCGGATTTCTCTTCTTTTGGACGCCCATGAAGCCGGACTTTCATGTCGATTAACTTGTAGGCCAAGAACTTCTCAATTTCAGGCTGCGATTTGGTATCTGACCACAATTTTTCGCAATCCCTTAGCCGATGACTACTCATCGGCTATTTTGAGAATCTAGTCCCTTTCCTTCCCTCGCAACGACAGGATGGTCCAAAACTTGTAAAAACCGACGGCCTCCTTCCCCGATTCAGAGGAAATCACAATGCAGGGCCAGTCGATGTGACTCCAATTCGGCTTCAAAAACAGAGCATTAAGGCCAGCTGCCCCCCGAGTCTCAGTCGAGGCGAGAATAGCAATGGGTCAGCCGAATGTGCTGCCTATGTAGAGTTAGCCGATTCCAACAAAATCGGCCCCCAAAGCAGATAACCTTCAGGGTGAACTGCCCCCCGAGCTTCTCCAGTCCACTTTTCGCGCCTTGCAAGTCAGATCGGCTCCTTTCCTTTGGTGGATCTGATGTAACCCATCCTTAACCTGATTTGTACATCTATGCCGCGCTTGATATTGGTCAGGGCCATGATCCTGAACCCTGTCCCAGCTGATACCGTGAACTCGAATACTCGCAGAAAGAATCCAGTGATCCTCGAAGAAAAAATCTGAATTGTCAAAACACTCCATTTAGGAGCTCCTCCATTAGGATCTCTCTTCGTAGCTCACCTCCTGCTCTGTTTACCCTCTGCTCATAACAATTGTACCCCTTGAGTCGATGGCCACGTATCGGCTTCGTTCCTTATTTCTGAAGTCGATGCCCTTGCATCGGCTGTAAATTTTTTTTTATTTGGCCGATTTTTCTCAATCGGCCCCCAATGTTTCACTGTACGCATGTTTACACATGTTTTATCTGCACGGGTCCTTCTGACTATATGCCCCCCGAGCCGAATCTGCCAAATGACTGCAGATATCGGCTTTCTTGGTAAGTCAGGGCACTGCACTTGCACGTCGGTTTAGCAAAGATTCATGCTGACTTTCATCTGCCGACGTGGCCGCTGCCCAGTAGACCGTTGTTGATCATAACAGAATATGTGCAGAAGACAATTTTGGCCGATTGTTGGAATCGGCCTCCACATTGCTTGTTCGATGAAGGTTTTGTAATGTCCCTCCATAAATTTTGGGGCCGATCACAAGGATCAGCCTCGCACGGTTTGCTCATTGGTTTAATCTTGCTACTCGGTTAGGCTGGATAAAACCAACCCAACCTCTGACTTGATGCGCCTGCTGTCGTCCACCTTGAGTGCATCGTATAATCGTGGAGCCTTAAGCTCTGTCGGCAAGACAAACACCATGTTTGTGCCAGCCGATGTTTCATCATCGGCTCTCCTTTGTTTGGGACGCCACTCCATTCTCCGTGGACGACCCTCTTCATCCAGGGCCCGCTGAACTTTCACAGCCAGATCAGGCCGTGCCTTCCTTAGCGTATGCAGGTATAACCTTTCGGCTTCCTCCAAGCCGTGCAATCGCTGAACCCTGCGTTTCTGTGAACGGCTGAGTCCGTCAGGGCACCACCTTGGACGGTGGTACCTGTCTTCTTCTTCTTCTAGTCCCTCGTCTTCGGAATCTTCAAAATCTGCCCAACGAGGTGACTCAGCACGTTTGCTTGGTGGTGGGAGAGGCCCTAAGCGCTCAAACACAGACACATTGGCTGCCTCCTTCTTCTTCTTGTTGCATTCTGGGCAGTTGCCGATTGTGGGCAATCGGCTCATTCCTGAATCCCAGCAGTGTCTGAAGAAAGGGCAGTCCCAGTGCCTGGCGTTGTCATCTTGCTCCCTTGATGCGTCCGTGGCACAACGCTCGTGCTCCTCCTCATCGCGAACCTGCCGACGATGTCTTCTGGCTTCTCTAGCCAGACGATCTCCTTCATCATCATAGTTAGACCGTCGGCGTTGGTCGTACTGACTCACATATTTGTTGAGGAGGTGATCAGAGAGAGGTCGTTGGTATCTTATGTTCTTCACCTCCCCCTCTGTGACGTAGCGCTTGCCATCATGATGGAGCCGATCGCGTGGAGCGGCCTCCTCTGTATCCTTGCTATGAGAGCAGCTGCCCTCATCTCCATCCTTGCCAGAATGTGTCCCAGATCCTACCATGTTGATGCTGAACGTGGGACCTGGCTGGCAACCCTCGGGGTAGATGACTTCTACCATGTTAACGGCGGGGAAGGGCTGGGTGTCTACCTTCATGGCGTACTGGTTGAAAATTAGCCGCCCCTTCTCTATCGCCGCTTGGATGTGCTGACGCCACACCCTGCAGTCGTTGGTGGCATGGGAAAGCGAGTTGTGGAATTTGCAGTACGGCTTTCCGTTTAGCTCTTGTGCCGTGGGGAACTTGAGACCTCCAGGAATCGTCAACTGTTTCTCCTTGAGCAGGAGGTCGAAGATTTGTTCAGTCTTGGTCACGTCAAAATCAAATCCCCTGGGCGGCCCTGGTGGCTTTACCCATTTGCAGGACGCGGGGGCTCCTCCCCGGGTCCACTCAGCCACTGCTACTTCTTGGTCTCCCGCAGGAACTTCGTCTTCCTCTGTATCGACCATGACTACTGCACGCTTGAACTTGTCTTGGTACAGGTCTGGGTGGCGCTGTTCATATGCTGATAGTCTCTGAACCATGTGCGCCAGCGAGGGATAATCTGCTTGGGAGGCCATGTCCTTGATCTGTGAAGCAAGGCCCGCTGCTGCCAACTCGACTGCTTCCTTTTCGGTTAACCGAACCGAATAACATCAGTTCCTCAGATTTCTGAAGCGCTGGACGTATTCTGCTACGGTTTCTCCACGCTTCTGACGTACTTGTGCTAGATCGGCAAGGCCAGACTCGGCAGTGTCTGAGTGATACTGCGTGTGGAATTGTTCTTCCAACTGCTTCCAAGTCTGGATCGAGTTCGGTGGCAACGAGGTGTACCACCCGAAAGCCGATCCCGTGAGGGACTGTGAGAAGTACCTCACGCGTAGTGGATCCGACACTGACGCCGTTCCAAGCTGTGCCAAGTATCGGCTTACATGCTCGATGGAGCTAGAGCCATCCGTTCCGCTGAATTTGGAGAAATCAGGGAGCCGATACTTGGGTGGTAGTGGGACCAATTCGTAGTCGTCGGGATACGGCTTGGAATAGCCGATCGTCCTTCTTTTCGGCACCATGCCGAACTGGTCCCTCAGGATCGTGCTGATTTGATCCACGGTGCTGGCTGTAGGAGTGGAACTCTGAAAGATTCGCCGGAGTGGCGTACTTAGCCAGCCACGCTTGCTTTTCTGATTCTGAGCCAACTGCAGGAGCTGCGCTCCGGAGGTTCGTCGGGGTGGCGTATTTTGTTAGCCACGTCTGCTTCTCAAGCTCTGTCGCTGACGTTCCTCCTGTCTTCGCCGGAGTCCCTGACGTCGTGGCCTGGTTTGAGAGAGCCCAGTTGCCACAGTCTGGCACATACGTGCACGCGTATCCTTGAGGGATCTCCTTGGGCGCCTCAGCCAAGAACTGGTAGTCGCTAGGGTCACCACCAATCTTGTAGACGACGAATGCCGGTGCAGCCGGCACTTCAGCTGGTGCTGCCAACGCATATGGCAGCGGCGGACGGGACTGGAGTGGCAACTCTCCTTGATGCGTCCCGAGAGCTGGTCCTGACGGCGAGTACTGGTGGCTCATGATTTCCTGGATCACGCGCAGAGCGACACGCTCCAACGTGTTGACCAAGTTTTCAGAGTGGCGGAATAGCGAGTGAGCCACCAAGTAGTTGATCTCCTGCCGCAGGCCCCTGGTGCGTTCCTCCGACGGGGCAGAGAGGTCTATCCCATCGAGTGCACCTTGTGGCGAGAATCCCTTCCATCTGATGCCATGGGAACGGGTTCTCTGAAAAGAGCCGATGAGGTCGGCTTCGAGGGTGACCCTGATCTCGTCATATCTCTTTTTGAGGTCGTCAGGCAGCTCCTCGTAGGTGACTGGCGTGCCGTCCGCCATCTCAGATGTAGATGGCGATGTGGTTGATGTAGACGATTTGTCCCACCGGGCGTGCCAGAATGTGTTGACGTCCGAAACCCACCGGCGGGCAGCGGCCTGTCAACACCGTAGAGCCGGGAAGAGTCTAGAGCTGCGGCTGGCTGAGACCCCTCCGAGCGACGGCCCGCAATGCTCTTCTGGTCACACGCGGCGATGCGAAGTGCAAGGGCGTGCCACCTGACCTATACCTGGTCAGGAAGGTGATGGGGATGCCTCGCTTAGTTCCTGCATGGCATACACGTAAACATTAAATAGAGCCTCGATCGGCTCTCAGGTTATCCTGTGAATCGGCTCAAAGAGCCGATCCACCCATGATCCGTGCGGGGTGCACGAATACTTGGTGATCCTGCTTGATCAAGATAAAGCTAATGAGATCTACGACGATTTAGGGTTTTCACCGCATAATCGGAACATCCCACTCACGATTGGGCCTCGCGGCCACGCATGGTGATCGTAAGCCGATCCTAGACAAGGCCTAAAAACCAACAATGAAGTTGATCCTCGGAACATCCTGTCTAGGGCTTGCGAACGCCACCCTACGTGCCGCTGGATCCTCCAACCCTTTGTAGGGCCTAACTATTGCAGATATTAAACTAATCCTTGCGGAGCAAGGAGCAATCGTAACGGATCAGATCTACTAAACGATGAACAAGCAGGGTGCCGCCCCCACGCCTGAGATAGGCGTGAGGACGGCTAGATATGCAAGGGTTGCACTACGTAAGCATGTTTATACGAAGAACAATGCTAACCCTAACATATCTATGATAACTACGTTGCCCGCCATCAAAGACGCTTCAGTACGGGCAACGCATGAACACCGTGGGGCTTGTGCTGCCTAGATCGCAAGATGCGATCTAGGCAGCATGTCGCTTACCTGATTGAAACCCTCGAGATGAAGGAGTTGGCGATGCGCCGAGATTGGTTTGTTTTTTGGGGGTGAACGTTGTGTTGTTGTTTATTCCATAAACCCTAGATACATATTTATAGTCCAGGGGACTTTCTAATGTGGGGTGTGCACTAAACCGTGCACGAGATAAACTCTAACTTCTAAACCGACACATAATCTAATATGTTACAGATACATGGGCAATTAAGCCCAACTTGGTATAAATGGCCGATTCACATATTTCTTCCATGTATATCCTTCAAGCCCTCTTGATTGCGGCCCACCTCTGACTTGGTCAAATTCTGGTGATAACATTATGATTCACTTGTTTACTCATGTCATACACATTGTTTTGATCGCTGCATTCACTACATATGCTTTACAAATAGTATGATCAAGATTATGATGGCATGTCACTCCAGAAATTATCTGTGTTATCGTTTTACCTGCTCGGGACGAGCAGAACTAAGCTTGGGGATGCTGATACGTCTCCGGCGTATCGATAATTTCTTATGTTCCATGCCACATTATTGATGTTATCTACATGTTTTATGCACACCTTATGTCATATTCGTGCATTTTCTGGAACTAACCTATTAACAAGATGCCGAAGTGCCAGTTGCTGTTTTCTGCTGTTTTTGGTTTCAGAAATCCTAGTAACGAAATATTCTCGGAATTGGATGAAATCAAAGCCCAGGGGCCTATTTTTCCACGAAGCTTCCAGAAGTCCGAAGACGAAACGAAGAGGGGCCACGAGGCAGCCAGAGCATAGGGCGGCGCGGCCCCTGCCCTGGCCGCGCGGCCCTATGGTCTGGGCACCTCGCGCCGCCTCTTGACCTACCCTTTCGCCTACTTAAAGCCTCCGTGACGAAACCCCCAGTACCGAGAGCCACGATACGAGAAAACATACTGAGACGCCGCCGCCGCCGATCCCATCTCGGGGGATCCAGGAGATCGCCTCCGGCACCCTGCCGGAGAGGGGATTCATCTCCCGGAGGACTCTACACCGCCATGGTCGCCTCCGGAGTGATGAGTGAGTAGTCTACCCCTGGACTATGGGTCCATAGCAGTAGCTAGATGGTTGTCTTCTCCCCATTGTGCTATCATTGTCGGATCTTGTGAGCTGCCTAACATGATCAAGATCATCTATCTGTAATTCTATATGTTGCGTTTGTTGGGATCCGATGAATAGAGAATACTTGTTATGTTGATTATCAAAGTTATATCTATGTGTTGTTTATGATCTTGCATGCTCTCCGTTATTAGTAGATGCTCTGGCCAAGTTGATGCTAGTAACTCCAAGAGGGAGTATTTATGCTCGATAGTGGGTTCATGCCTCCGTGAATCTGGAGGAGTGACAAGAACCACTAAGGTTATGGATGTGCTGTTGCCACTAGGGATAAAACATTGGTGCTATGTTCAAGGATGTAGTCACTAGTTACATTACGCGCAATACTTAATGCAATTGTCTGTTGTTAGCAACTTAATACTGGAGGGGGTTCGGATGATAACCTGAAGGTGGACTTTTTAGGCATAGATGCAGTTGGATGGCGGTCTATGTACTTTGTCGTAATGCCCAATTAAATCTCACTATACTCATCATGATATGTATGTGCATGGTCATGCTCTCTTTATTTGTCAATTGCCCAACTGTAATTTGTTCACCCAACATGCTGTTCGTCTTATGGGAGAGACACCTCTAGTGAACTGTGGACCCCGGTCCAATTCTCTTTACTGAAATACAATCTACTGCAATACTTGTTCTACTGTTTTCTGCAAACAATCATCTTCCACACAATACGGTTAATTCTTTGTTACAGCAAGCCGGTGAGATTGACAACCTCACTGTTTCGTTGGGGCAAAGTACTTTGGTTGTGTTGTGCAGGTTCCACGTTGGCGCCGGAATCTCTGGTGTTGCGCCGCACTACATCCCGCCGCCATCAACCTTCAACGTGCTTCTTGGCTCCTCCTGGTTCGATAAACCTTGGTTTCTTTCTGAGGGAAAACTTGCTGCTGTGCGCATCATACCTTCCTCTTGGGGTTCCCAACGAACGTGTGAGTTATACGCCATCAGGGAGCAAAGGGTTGCCTCCGGCTCGTCATCGACGATGCTGGTGTCGTAGGGTTTCTCCGGCGCGACGTTCGGCACTGGTTCGTACGGGTCCCAAGCGACGGGGGCCTGGACGGTGGCGGCGGCCGATGCGCCGGCGACTGATGCGCCGGCTGCTACGTTGGAAGTAGCGACAGGGGCCTGGACGGGGGCAGCGGCCGATGCGCCGGCGGCTGATGCGCCGGCTGCTACGTTGGAAGCAGCGACATGGGCCTGTACGGGGGCAGTGGCCGATGCGCCGGCGGCTGATGCGCCGACAATGGGCATCTCATTCTTCTCCATCGCCGGCGGTTTTCTTCGGGGTTTTTTCTTCGGTTGTGGAGAAGATGATGGGATAGGAGAGGCGGTTGCAGTGAGAACATGCGTCGAGGGAGAGGAAAAGGGCTCTATAAAGACGAAGGTGACGTGTACCGCAACACGCGTCCGCTATGCACGGCTGCAGCGTGCACCGCGACACGAGTCTAACCCTGGGACGTTTGGTGTACTCAGTTATAACCTCGGGCCTTATACATAAATTTTATCTGTACGCAGTTTTCCCCTCGAGTACTTAGACTGGCAAGTGCAATATACTCAGTTTTACCCTCAAGTAACTAGTCAACAGAGAGTCAACAAATGAGATTAACATATCTAATTGAGGCATTTCATGCGCAAAAAAATTCAAAAAAATAAAAACATAGTGGCACCTACTCATGGAGTCTTCTTACGCAACCTGCCACCAAGAAAACCTTAACAAACATATATAAATCAAGTTTTACCACAAATTGACACTTCTCAGAATCACTAGTGTAGCTATGAAGATGCATGGTTTTCCACTCAAACCCCTTTGCAAAACATCTTCCCCAAAAACATAGTTTGTCTAAATGATGCCATAATTGTCACACTCATGTATATTTGAATTGCAAATAATTTGATGTAGCCCAATATGAATTATATTGTACAAAACACACATTTTTCATTTTGTAATTCTTTTTGTTTGAATCCCTTAGTCTATTTACTATTTATGTGCCCTTGGATTGTTAGTACTACTCAGTTTAGCCCTCAAGTTCTGTCACAAATGCTCTCAGAAGCCCAAACTTATCCTGATTGGTTGAGCCGTTGTCACACGGATCGACTCCACGAACCGTTGATCAACTGATCTAACGGGCAGTATACCCCTCCCCGTCTCTTCGTGGCCACCCCTCTCTCTCTCTTCGTACACCTCTCTCTCTCTGTCGGTGGATGCATTATTGTCACCCCTCTAACAATTATCAACTATCTTTCGCTTTCCTTTTTCTTTTAGGGGATATAGTTTTGGCATATAGTTTTAGTAATTTGAAACGGCCCAAAAGTGGTATAATTTTGGTATAAACATGAGGCATACATATTTGCGGATTTCGGTGAATGCATTATTGTCACCCCCTAACAATTATCAACTATCTTTCGCTTTCCTTTTTCTTTTAGGGGATATAGTTTTGGCATATAGTTTCGGTAATTTGAAATGGCCCAAAACTGGTATAATTTCGGTATAAACATGAGGCATACATATTTGCGGATTTCGGTGAATGCATTATTTTCACCCCTCTAACAATTATCAACTATCTTTCACTTTCCTTTTTCTTTTAGGGGATATAGTTTTGGCATATAGTTTCAGTAATTTGAAACGGCCCAAAAGTGGTATAATTTCGGTATAAACATGAGGCATACATATTTGCGGATTTCGGTGAATGCATTATTGTCACCCCTCTAACAATTATCAACTATCTTTCGCTTTCCTTTTTCTTTTAGGGGATATAGTTTTGGCATATAGTTTCGGTAATTTGAAACGGCCCAAAAGTGGTATAATTTCGGTATAAACATGAGGCATACATATTTGCGGATTTCGGTGAATGCATTATTGTCACCCCTCTAACAATTATCAACTATCTTTCGCTTTCCTTTTTCTTTTAGGGGATATAGTTTTGGCATATAGTTTCGGTAATTTGAAACGGCACACACTAATATAGTTCGGTGAGCAATGATAAGAATCCCTTGTATAAACATGAGGCATACATAAAGCATTCCAATATAGTTGGTAATTTCGGTGAAAGCACACACTAACTATGAAAACAACTACAAGTACATGTAAATGAATAATGAATTTGTAACAAGGTATCCCTTGTAACAACTTCTAGCGCCTGGTGAGCAATGATAAGAATCCGATCGCAATTATACAACAGAAAAAACAACCAGCCATCAGATTAGCTTGCTTCTTCAACTTGATCAACTGCCTTAACTTGTGGCACCCCGGACCAACTGTCCGAAATACCCGTTATGCATTCACTCATGATCCCATGATCAGTGTAACATGAGCACATAACCGAACTGATAAACAGAGTTACAACATCCATTACATAGTACCGAAATAATAAATAGTCTTACAAACGGTCTTATGACCAAGTCTTACACAAATGGCCACATCGGGCTGAAATCAAACATCCAAAAGCTGCGGATACAATCAACTTCGTCGGGCCCAAGTCATGCCTTAAACCCTACAGGCAGCTGACCGGGAAACGTCCTAAGTCGCATAGTCGTCCTGATAACTACCATCATCTTCGAAATCCTCCTCAAAGTCTGGCCAAGTAAATAGCCAGGGACAAAGCCGTGAGTACATTTTGAATTGTACTCGCAAACCATTTACAAAGTAACATATTAAAGGAAACAAGGTACCGAGAACTAAACTAGGAGATCAAGAGGGAATATCTACTTTCTTTTAGGAATATGTCATGTAGGAGAGAAGGAGTGTTTTGGTGGAGTTAGCATCTCAACTTCAAGGGCGAAGGAGACACTCAAAGATTCATCTAAGACATCCCTACATGAAGTAATTTAAGAAGACTCTTCACGACATAAACACCTAGGAAGGGTAGACCCAAATTTTATTTCCTTTCCGACCATCTCATCATGGCCACCACTATTTTTCCAGTACTCCAAGTATCAACAGAAACATTTCCTTTCTTTGCAAAGTATTTCTAAAACAAAACTCAACACAGCTAAGCAACGGCCATCCCAACTGTCCATGACCGCGGACGCGGCTATTCGAATAGATTTGACTCTGCAGAGTTTGCACACTTTCCCCACAAGATCCGATAAATCCGCCGGGATCATCCCCGGTCCATCATACGAAAGTATGTGGGTCTCGGATAATCGGTCGAAACTTTTCGCTTATTCAAAATTAGCAAGAGGTCCTACCCTAGGGAGTATGTACCTCCCCGGCACCGTGGCAGCACACCTCCATTTGAGCGTGGCTCCACCGCCAAGCCAGGAGACCCATAGTATCTTCCGGACGGGTCAGCCCCGAAGGCCTCCCGTTATACTATTGTCCCAACCTTGACAACCCGGACTCGGGGGTAACCGTACCCTTGTATAGTTATGCGGTGCCTCAAGCTAAAGTGAACAAACGTTAAGTTAAGCCCCGTGCCCATGTTGGAGTAATGTGGTTGCGCGGGTTGGTTGTTCCGGGCGAATATATAGAACCATGTGTTGTTTTTCCCCAAAACCAAGTTATCATACTAACCTCTCCTTCCTATCCCAATATTGCGTTCTTTAAACTTTTACTCAAAGTTACACATGGGCAAGATCTCATCTTCCCAAGGTTTTCAAGAAAAACTTTTACAACAAGGTAGAACCTTGAGGGTTTTCCCAACCTAAAGTTTATGTGTGAACTAAGATGTACAATAGCATCAAGGTTGCCATCATACCATGAAGGGTGTCAACAACATCCATACTTACATTGAGCATGAATGGAGAGAATCAAAAAAAAAGTGGAGCAATAATCATGATGTTAACCCAAAGTTTGTACTAGAATTAGGAGGTGTCAAATGAGTGAGTTTTAATCCACATACTTAGAGTAAGTACGTGAATCTACCAAGAGGGAATAAATACATACTTGGCGGCAAGTATGTCAAAGAAGAGAATTATTCAACCGAAAAAAAACGCAAAGGATCAAGATGGGGAAGAATAAAAAGATCTCAACCAAGAACATAGATAATCAAGGAGTCAAAGTAAATGGCTTGCCTTGGCTGGCTAGTCCCTGGTCTTCTTCAACACCTTCTCCAAAATCCTCTCCTTCGGCTTCTCCCACGTTTGTATCTAGCGTCGCGAAAATAGAAGAGCAACATACAATCAACACATAACTCACAAATCAAGTTCTAAAAGAATATGGTAAAGCATGCAGAGGTGAAAAACATGCATTGACCAAATTTATAAGAAAAGGGTTGGGGTGGAAAATTAAATAATAACAAGTTTTTGAAGAACAACATTTCATGTGACACACTAACTTTACAAACGGGCCAGAATTGTTTTCTACAGGGACCCATGGTATTTTTCTGAGATGGATAATATTAAAATAAGATCATCACAATTGGAATCAGTCAAAAATATTAATTCTATGATTTTAGGATTTTAGAGAAGTATGCAGAATACAAAGATCAAGTTTAATACACTAAAATTCGTAGAAAAATACTAAAAATAAGAGGTCAGTGGCACGTGAAAGGTACTGAAAATATCTTTCTAACGCAGTTGGTTTCATTTGTTTTCGAGTTGTAGAACTCCGGTTATAAGCAATTTAGTTCACTGGTTTTTAGATACAAAAACTGAAAAATTTAAACAGATTTTCAAACGAAAATCTGGGCGGGAAGGAGTTGGGCCGCGTTTGTGAAGGAAACGGGCCGTGCGGTGGGCCGGCCCAGGTGAGTGTCCACGCGGGCAGAAAAAAAAAGAAAAACAAAAGGGGAAAAGGAGGGGCCCGTGGTGGGCCAAGGCCATGCATGGGCCGACGTGGCCATGCAGGCCTACGCACGGGAAGAGACGGCGTCTCCCTCCTCGCGTCTCCCTGCAGCGACGCCGGTGTCGGGCGGGAAGAAGACGAGGGCGGCTAGGGCTTACCGGCGGCGAGCAGTAAGCGTTGGCGGCGGCAGGGTGGGTCGGTGGAGGCTTGGGGCAGGCTCGGCGCGCGTCCAGGGTTTCCTCCGGGCGAACAGCGGCTCCTCCCGGCGGTTTTCTTTGCAGGAACCTCCGGGGTGATGGCGGCGGCGTGGTTCCTCGACGATCCTGGTGAAGAGGGAGGGTGGGGTTAGGCTTTGAGGACGAACGTGGCGGAAGAAAACAGAGGGGTGAGGGTGGCGTTGTGGCTGCAGGGGGGTCGGCGACCTTCTCTTCTCCGGCGACGATCACGGTAGGGCTTCGATGGGGGGAAGGGGGCAGCAGCCCAGAGCAGCGCCCTGGGCGCTCTCTGGAGCGTCTGTGGGGGTGGGGAAGAAGTGGGGCGGTGTGAGGGTGGAGTGGGTGCGGGGGTGGCCTTATATAGGCGGAGGAGGGCAACGGACGGGCGACGGGCGGCGGCCACGGCCAATCCCGCGTGGGGGACAGCGGCAGCGAGCGGGAGGGAGTCGAGGGGGCGCGCGGGTCCTTGAGGCGTCAGGGAGTTATACGAGGCGTCTGGCGCGTTTCCGAGGCGAGAGCGGGCGTCGAGGCGTCGCTGCTCGTCTGGCGTCTGCGCGCGCGTGCGCGGGAAGTTGTCCAGGGCGTGCACGCCCGTGGCCAGGGCTTGGTGGGCTGGGGTCTTTGGCCTAAGGCCGAGTTGGAGAGGGAGGAAGGAGGGGTCCAAGATGGCCCAAGAAAAAGAGGGTTCGGGCCAGATTATTTTCAAGGGAGAGGGAGTGGCGTTGGTGGTGCCATGTATCAAGGCCCGGCCATGCAATGTGAAAGGAGAAAAGAGAGAAGAAAAGAGAGGGTGATCTCACACCCCGGCCATGCATAAGAGAGAAAAAGGGAGAGGGGTAGGAAGAGGGGGTAGTGTCCCCTTAGGGTTTGCAAAAAGAGAGAGAATAGAGGGGTACCAAAATAGGAGGGGTCACATGGCCACGGCCATATGAGAGAAAAGTGCAAAGAAAAGAGAGGGGAAAGTGTTCCCCCTTCCTAGGGTTTTCTCCAAAAGAGAGAAAGAGTGGGTGTCATGGTGAGTGGAGAGAGGGGAGATGTCATGCTAATGCATGTGCACACATGCACCCAAATTTTTGATGAAGAGGGAAATTGTTCTCCGAAGAGAGAAGTTGGGTGTGGGGTGTTTCACAATTGGTGTCAAGAAGAGTTTTTCCCCTTTTTAATTTTTGGTACACAAACTTGTTACTAGGGGTTTTAGTGTGAGAAGATGATTATCCACACTCACTACCAACAATCTAAACAAAACTACAAGCTATGCACTCTAGGTGGCAAGATAAATAAAAGTTTTTGCTGGCCCAAAATTTTAAAGCTAGAAAATATGCAGGGTTTGAAAAGTGGGTTGTGACAGACCTTCCCCCCTTAAAAGAATCTCGTCCCGAGATTCCGGATCTAAGAGCTGATGAGATAAGGGAACTCGCTCCTAAGATAATCCTCTCGTTCCCAGGTGGCTTCCTCCTCAGAGTGATTACTCCACTGGACCTTGAAAAACTTGATCTTTCTTCTGCGAGTGACCCTTACGGCCTCTTCCAGGATTCGAAGTGGTTTCTCGCGGTAGGTTAAATCCTGGTTTAGGTTGATAGAGCGGTGGTCGATGTTCTTGAACACTTCGGGCTTGTCAGGTACTTGAAGGCACTTTCGGAGTTGTGAAACATGGAAGACATCATGAAAATCTGACAGTTCTACGGGTAGCTCCAGTTGGTATGAGACTTCTCCGCGGCGACCAAGGACCTTGAAAGGACCAATGTACCTTGGTGCCAACTTGCCCTTGACATGGAAACGTTGCATTCCTTTGAGAGGGGTGACACGGAGGTACGCAAAGTCTCCGCTGTTGAATGTCACCTCACGGCGTTTGGGGTCGGCGTAGCTCTTCTGGCGAGATTGAGCAGCCTTCAAGCGATCTCGGATAAGTTGGACTTGTTCTTCTGCTTCCCGAAGTATATCAGGTCCGAACACTTGACTTTCTCCAGTCTCGGACCAATTGAGAGGGGTGCGACACTTGCGCCCATAGAGTGCTTCAAAAGGCGCCATCAGGAGGCTGGCCTGATAGCTATTGTTGTAAGAGAACTCGGCGAAAGGCAGACAATTCTCCCATTTGGTTCCGTAAGCTAGAACACAGGCGCGGAGCATATCCTCCAAAATCTGATTCACCCTCTCCGTCTGTCCACCTGTCTACAGATGATAAGCAGTACTAAAGGAGAGCTTGGTTCCCAGAGCTTCATGTAGCTTTTTCCAGAATCGAGAAGTGAATTGGGGTCCTCGGTCAGAAACAATGTTCTTGGGTACACCATGCAGACTAACTATCCGTGATACGTAGAGGTCGGCTAGCTCCCGGCCATTGTACGTGGTCTTGACCGGGATAAAGTGGGCGACCTTGGTAAGGCGATCTACAATTACCCAGATGGAATCGTGTCCGCGGCTTGACCGTGGAAGTCCAGTGATAAAATCCATTCCCACTTCGTCCCATTTCCATACGGGAACTTGCAGAGGTTGGAGTAGTCCAGCTGGGCGTTGATGTTCGGCTTTAACTCGTTGACAAACGTCACATCTAGCAATGAAGAAGGCAATGTCACGTTTCATTCCGTGCCACCAGAAAGTCTCCTTGAGGTCCTGATACATCTTTGATCCTCCAGGGTGAATGGAGTAAGGAGTATTATGAGCTTCCTCCATAATCAGGTTCTTCAGTTCGGGGTTAGTTGGTACACAAAGACGTCCATTGTACCACAAGATTCCTTCTCCGTCCACGGAAAATCCAGCTACTTCCTCTTTGTTCATACGGCGTTTGATACCTTCAATACTCTCATGATCTTTCTCAGCTTCCTTGATTTGATCCCGGAGAGTCGGTTTAACTTCCAAGGTGGCTAGAAAACCATGGCTAACGAGTTCCAGGCCGAACTCTTCAAACTCTTGGTATAGCATCGGTTGTTCCATTTTGAGACGGGCATTCAGCGAACATGGTTCTCGACTAAGGGCGTCGGCGACTACATTCGCCTTTCCAGGGTGATAGTGAATACTCAGATCATAGTCCTTTATCAGCTCTATCCACCTTCTTTGTCGCATATTCAGCTCCCTCTGAGTGAATATGTACTTGAGGCTCTTGTGGTCGGTGTAAATGTCACACCGATTTCCGATGAGATAATGTCGCCAAGTCTTGAGTGCATGAACTACGGCAGCTAATTCCAGATCATGGGTTGGGTAGTTCATTTCATGTGGCCGCAGCTGTCGGGAGAGATAGGCGATAACCTTCCCTTCTTGCATCAGAACACTACCAAGTCCGAGCTTGGAAGCGTCGCAATAAATTACAAAGTCCTTGGTGACATCTGGCATGGTGAGGATGGGGGCGGACACAAGACGCTTCTTGAGTTCTTGAAAGCTGGCTTCACATTGTTCTGTCCATTCAAATTTCTTACCTTTCTTGAGCAACATGGTCATGGGCTTGGCGATACTGGAGAACCCTTCTACAAACTTACGATAGTAGCCTGCCAATCCGAGGAAGGACCTCACCTCGGTTGGGTTAGTTGGCGGCTTCCGATCCATGATAGACTTGATGAGAGAGGGGTCGACGGAAACTCCTCCAGCGGACAGAACATGACCAAGAAATCCAACTTCCTTGAGCCAAAACTGACATTTGCTAAATTTAGCATAGAGTTGGTGCTTTCTCAAGGTTCCCAAAACTAGTCGTAGATGCTCTTCGTGTTCTTCACTCTTGGAGTAGACTAAGATGTCATCGATAAATACTACGACGAACTTGTCGAGGTAATCCATGAAGACCTTGTTCATGAGATTCATGAAGTAGGCGGGAGCATTGGTTAAGCCAAAGGACATTACGGTGTACTCAAACAATCCGTAACGGGTGGTGAAGGCTGTTTTGGGGATATCCGACTCGCGTACTTTGAGCTGATGGTAACCAGTACGGAGATCGATCTTGGAGAAAACTCGGGCTCCATTCATTTGATCAAACAAATCTTCAATCTTGGGGAGGGGATACTTATTCTTGATGGTTACGTCATTGAGCTTTCGGTAATCCACGCACAGGCGGATGGTACCGTCTCGCTTGTCCACAAATATCACGGGAGATCCCCATGGTGAGGCACTAGGTCGGATTAGACCTTTGCTCAGCATATCGTCTAATTGTTTCTTGAGTTCTATCAGCTCTTGGGGGTTCATGCGATAAGGCCTCTGTGCTATGGGTGCTGTTCCAGGGATAAGTTCGATGATGAACTCGATATCTCTATCAGGGGGCATACCGGGCAACTCTTCTGGGAAAACATCTGGATACTCACAAACGATTGGGACAAGATCGATGGGGGTTCCAGCGACACTTTGCTTACAGAAGGCTTTAGATGAAGGCATAGTGGCGGTGTATTTTATTCGGATTCCTTCGCTATTGGTTAAGGTGATAGACTTATGGGCACAGTCAATGTGGCCTTGGTACTTAGTCATCCAATCCATTCCCAGAATTACTTCCAATCCTTGGGCTCCTAGGACGATGAGGTCGGCTTGGAAGGGAACACCTAGGATTTCTACCGGAACTTGTTTACAAGATAAGCGAGTTTTAGCGGTGGATCCAGGTATTTGAACTAACATGAGTCTATCCATAAGGGTGGGTGTCATTTTGCTTTTCTTGACAAAGGGTTCGGTAACAAAGGAATGAGATGCACCGGAATCAAAAAGAACTTTGTCGGGGGTGGAGTGGACTAGGAACGTACCTAGCACAATGTCAGGAGATTCTTCAGCTTCTTCGGCATTGGCATGATTCAGGTGTCCTCTAATAGTATTAGCCTGCTTCTTAGGTGGGGGCTTCCTTCCGGTTGCAGCACGAGCTTGGCCTTGATTGGGTCTTGGTGCATTGGGGCGTTGAGCCGGGTTCATCTTAGAGGGGCATTCACGAGAGAAGTGTCCAGGCTGTCCACAAGCGAAACATCCATCTCCCTGAGTGCGAGTATTAGGGTTGTTGCGGGGGTTGTTGTTGAAGTTTCCTCCTCCAGTACGAGGCTGCACATTCTGGCGGTTGGTGTTGTTGTTGGAGGGGCGATAAGCAGGGGCTGGCGCTCGCTGAGGCTGGGGCGCCGGCCTTGGTGGAGGCTGGCCGCGGAACCTAGCATTGCTGGGTCCACTCTGCTGTTGCTGTTGCATCCTGCGCTTGCGGGTTTCATAGGCTGCCTTGCGCTTGGACTCCACCATGATGGCGGCATCCACCAGAGTTTCCAGATCAGGGTAAGGAACGGCCACGAGAATACTCTGAATCTCTTCATGAAGACCATTAAGGAAGCGGTCCCTCTTCTTCTCATCAGTATCAGTGTCCTGAGGTGCATATCGAGCCAAGGTGTTGAACTTGTCCAGGTAGTCTATCACACTACCATTGTTCTGCTTAAGGTTGAAGAACTCATCTCTCTTGATCTTGATTAAACCTGAAGGGATGTGGGCTTTGCGGAACTTAGTGGTAAATTCCTCCCAAGTGAGCACATGGTCAGCAGCTTGCATTGCCTTAATATTTTCCCACCAAGCTCTTGCGGGTCCGGCGAGAAAGTGAGTTGCAAGGACCACCTTCTCATTCTCGCCCACGGCCGCGACTTCCAGATTGTTCTCGATTGTACGGAGCCAATCGTCCGCATCAAGAGGGGCGGTGCACTTGGTGAATACCGGTGGATTAGTATTCTGGAAGTCCCTAAGCCTGGACCTTGGGCCGTCTTCACCATCTCCTCCATTGTTGTTGTTTCGTGCGGCAAGCTGCGCAATGTTCTGCAGAGCCGCAATGTTTGCTTGGCTTTCAGCGCGGGCGGCTTGACGGTCTTCCATAAGGATGCGAAGGATTTGAGCCATATTGGGTTCAGGTGGAGGTGGTGGAGGGTCATTCTGGTGCGCGCCTCGGCGAGTGTCAACCTCTGATAAGATGAAGACATAAGACAAAAGGGAACCACTTTGATAGGCGAGTTCCTTCTAAGGGGAAGGGGTGACATGATGCATAAAGACTTGTTGAAAACAAACTTGAAAGATAAAGAAAGCATGAAAACCAAAAGCGACCAACATCATAACATAAATATCACCAAAAGCTCAAAGTTCACCACATCAAGGTCACCATAGGACCAACATCGTTCTACGCGATTACATCAGGGACATCATAACATAACATAGCTAGCGATAGTGCAGTGCTCAAACTAGTCGTCATCAAGGATGATGGTGTCATCCTTGGTCGGCGGCTCCTCAAACGGCGGCTCCTCGGGGTCTTCTTCCTCGGACGACTCGCGAGGGGTAGGGGGTGTTGGCTCTTCGGGCTCATCATTGATGAAATCCATATCATCCTCATCTTCCTCTTCGGATGGGTTGTTCCAGTCATACCCTTCCTCATCCATGTAGTCATCATCGTCACTAAGGAGGGCAGCGTTCTCCTTGCGGAGATCCTCGCCATCATCCTCCAGCTCCTCTATCTTGGTCTCGGCCTCGCGGAGCGCCGTCTTAAGGTGCTTCACCTTCACCTTAAGCATGTACTTGGCCTCTCTTGCCCGGAGCTTGAGCTTCCGCTGGCGGCGAGTCCTCCGCTTCATCTCCTCAAGGTCTTGCTTGACCTCGCCCAACTCATTCGTCAGCATCTCTTTCTCCATCCTGCAGATGTCGAGGCTGTTCTGAGTCTTGCCGAGGAGGAACTCCATCTGGCCAGCGTGACGACCGAGGGGGCAAACATAAGGCACAATGGTGGGAAGGCCCTCCTCGTCACGCCGCCCAAAGTGAGCGTAAGGAAGGTTCCTCTCCTCGAGCTCCGCGCGGTGGTGGAACGCGAGGCGAGCAAGGGCTGCCTGGAGCGCGCGAACCAAACCATCCTCCCAAGTGCGCTCGAACAGCTGGATCTCGAACTCCGGGAGCTGCTTGACGTGGGAGCCCCGGATGGTGCAGACGATCATCCAGGACAAGTCCTCGTTCTCGATGTCGTTCATCTGTCCGCCCTTCACCTCGGGGCGGAGGCGACCGACGGCGTTACAAACGTCGATCAGGGCGGTCTCGAAGAGGAACAAAGGCTGCGAATCTCCCACCTGACGGCTCCGGGTGTACATAACTTCCTCCATCTACACAAAATTTTAAGGTTAATACAAGTAGTAATATGACAAGTGTGCAAAATTTTAAGGTACATAATATAAAACAGTTTAAGATTAATGTAAGTAGTTTAGCTCTAAGGAGAAAAATTTAGAGGAGAGACTAGGCATTCTTTCAGCTTAGAGTCATCTTGTTTTTGATATTGAAAAATAGTTTTATTCTAACCTTAACGTCCATGCTAACTAAGGCTTTCCCTAGAGTCAGGATGGCTCTGATACCAGCTCTGTGGCACCCCGGACCAACTGTCCGAAATACCCGTTATGCATTCACTCATGATCCCATGATCAGTGTAACATGAGCACATAACCGAACTGATAAACAGAGTTACAACATCCATTACATAGTACCGAAATAATAAATAGTCTTACAAACGGTCTTATGACCAAGTCTTACACAAATGGCCACATCGGGCTGAAATCAAACATCCAAAAGCAGCGGATACAATCAACTTCGTCGGGCCCAAGTCATGCCTTAAACCCTACAGGCAGCTGACCGGGAAACGTCCTAAGTCGCATAGTCGTCCTGATAACCACCATCATCTTCGAAATCCTCCTCAAAGTCTGGCCAAGTAAATAGCCAGGGACAAAGCCGTGAGTACATTTTGAATTGTACTCGCAAACCATTTACAAAGTAACATATTAAAGGAAACAAGGTACCGAGAACTAAACTAGGAGATCAAGAGGGAATATCTACTTTCTTTTAGGAATATGTCATGTAGGAGAGAAGGAGTGTTTTGGTGGAGTTAGCATCTCAACTTCAAGGGCGAAGGAGACACTCAAAGATTCATCTAAGACATCCCTACATGAAGTAATTTAAGAAGACTCTTCACGACATAAACACCTAGGAAGGGTAGACCCAAATTTTATTTCCTTTCCGACCATCTCATCATGGCCACCACTATTTTTCCAGTACTCCAAGTATCAACAGAAACATTTCCTTTCTTTGCAAAGTATTTCTAAAACAAAACTCAACACAGCTAAGCAACGGCCATCCCAACTGTCCATGACCGCGGACGCGGCTATTCGAATAGATTTGACTCTGCAGAGTTTGCACACTTTCCCCACAAGATCCGATAAATCCGCCGGGATCATCCCCGGTCCATCATACGAAAGTATGTGGGTCTCAGATAATCGGTCGAAACTTTTCGCTTATTCAAAATTAGCAAGAGGTCCTACCCTATGGAGTATGTACCTCCCCGGCACCGTGGCAGCACACCTCCATTTGAGCGTGGCTCCACCGCCAAGCCAGGAGACCCATAGTATCTTCCGGACGGGTCAGCCCCGAAGGCCTCCCGTTATACTATTGTCCCAACCTTGACAACCCGGACTCGGGGGTAACCGTACCCTTGTATAGTTATGCGGTGCCTCAAGCTAAAGTGAACAAACGTTAAGTTAAGCCCCGTGCCCATGTTGGAGTAATGTGGTTGCGCGGGTTGGTTGTTCCGGGCGAATACATAGAACCATGTGTTGTTTTTCCCCAAAACCAAGTTATCATACTAACCTCTCCTTCCTATCACAATATTGCGTTCTTTAAACTTTTACTCAAAGTTACACATGGGCAAGATCTCATCTTCCCAAGGTTTTCAAGAAAAACTTTTACAACAAGGTAGAACCTTGAGGGTTTTCCCAACCTAAAGTTTATGTGTGAACTAAGATGTACAATAGCATCAAGGTTGCCATCATACCATGAAGGGTGTCAACAACATCCATACTTACATTGAGCATGAATGGAGAGAATCAAAAAAAAAGTGGAGCAATAATCATGATGTTAACCCAAAGTTTGTACTAGAATTAGGAGGTGTCAAATGAGTGAGTTTTAATCCACATACTTAGAGTAAGTACGTGAATCTACCAAGAGGGAATAAATACATACTTGGCGGCAAGTATGTCAAAGAAGAGAATTATTCAACCGAAAAAAAAACCGCAAAGGATCAAGATGGGGAAGAATAAAAAGATCTCAACCAAGAACATAGATAATCAAGGAGTCAAAGTAAATGGCTTGCCTTGGCTGGCTAGTCCCTGGTCTTCTTCAACACCTTCTCCAAAATCCTCTCCTTCGGCTTCTCCCACGTTTGTATCTAGCGTCGCGAAAATAGAAGAGCAACATACAATCAACACATAACTCACAAATCAAGTTCTAAAAGAATATGGTAAAGCATGCAGAGGTGAAAAACATGCATTGACCAAATTTATAAGAAAAGGGTTGGGGTGGAAAATTAAATAATAACAAGTTTTTGAAGAACAACATTTCATGTGACACACTAACTTTACAAACGGGCCAGAATTGTTTTCTACAGGGACCCATGGTATTTTTCTGAGATGGATAATATTAAAATAAGATCATCACAATTGGAATCAGTCAAAAATATTAATTCTACGATTTTAGGATTTTAGAGAAGTATGCAGAATACAAAGAGCAAGTTTAATACACTAAAATTCGTAGACAAATCCTAAAAATAAGAGGTCAGTGGCACGTGAAAGGTACTGAAAATATCTTTCTAACGCAGTTGGTTTCATTTGTTTTCGAGTTGTAGAACTCCGGTTATAAGCAATTTAGTTCACTGGTTTTTAGATACAAAAACTGAAAAATTTAAACAGATTTTCAAACGAAAATCTGGGCGGGAAGGAGTTGGGCCGCGTTTGTGAAGGAAACGGGCCGTGCGGTGGGCCGGCCCAGGTGAGTGTCCATGCGGGCAGAAAAAAAAAGAAAAACAAAAGGGGAAAAGGAGGGGCCCGTGGTGGGCCAAGGCCATGCATGGGCCGACGTGGCCATGCAGGCCTACGCACGGGAAGAGACGGCGTCTCCCTCCTCGCGTCTCCCTGCAGCGACGCCGGCGTCGGGCGGGAAGAAGACGAGGGCGGCTAGGGCTTACCGGCGGCGGCGATGGCGTTGGCGGCGGCAGGGTGGGTCGGTGGAGGCTTGGGGCAGGCTCGGCGCGCGTCCAGGGTTTCCTCCGGGCGAACAGCGGCTCCTCCCGGCGGTTTTCTTTGCAGGAACCTCCGGGGTGATGGCGGCGGCGTGGTTCCTCGACGATCCTGGTGAAGAGGGAGGGTGGGGTTAGGCTTTGAGGACGAACGTGGCGGAAGAAAACAGAGGGGTGAGGGTGGCGTTGTGGCTGCAGGGGGGTCGGCGACCTTCTCTTCTCCGGCGACGATCACGGTAGGGCTTCGCCGGGGGGAAGGGGGCAGCAGCCCAGAGCAGCGCCCTGGGCGCTCTACGAGCGTACGTGGGGTGGGGAAGAAGTGGGGCGGTGTGAGGGTGGAGTGGGTGCGGGGGTGGCCTTATATAGGCGGAGGAGGGCAACGGACGGGCGACGGGCGGCGGCCACGGCCAATCCCGCGTGGGGGACAGCGGCAGCGAGCGGGAGGGAGTCGAGGGGGCGCGCGGGTCCTCGAGGCGTCAGGGAGTTATACGAGGCGTCTGGCGCGTTTCCGAGGCGAGAGCGGGCGTCGAGGCGTCGCGTCTGGCGACTGCGCGCGCGTGCGCGGGAAGTTGTCCAGGGCGTGCACGCCCGTGGCCAGGGCTTGGTGGGCTGGGGTCTTTGGCCTAAGGCCGAGTTGGAGAGGGAGGAAGGAGGGGTCCAAGATGGCCCAAGAAAAAGAGGGTTCGGGCCAGATTATTTTCAAGGGAGAGGGAGTGGCGTTGGTGGTGCCATGTATCAAGGCCCGGCCATGCAATGTGAAAGGAGAAAAGAGAGAAGAAAAGAGAGGGTGATCTCACACCCCGGCCATGCATAAGAGAGAAAAAGGGAGAGGGGTAGGAAGAGGGGGTAGTGTCCCCTTAGGGTTTGCAAAAAGAGAGAGAATAGAGGGGTACCAAAATAGGAGGGGTCACATGGCCACGGCCATATGAGAGAAAAGTGCAAAGAAAAGAGAGGGGAAAGTGTTCCCCCTTCCTAGGGTTTTCTCCAAAAGAGAGAAAGAGTGGGTGTCATGGTGAGTGGAGAGAGGGGAGATGTCATGCTAATGCATGTGCACACATGCACCCAAATTTTTGATGAAGAGGGAAATTGTTCTCCGAAGAGAGAAGTTGGGTGTGGGGTGTTTCACAATTGGTGTCAAGAAGAGTTTTTCCCCTTTTTAATTTTTGGTACACAAACTTGTTACTAGGGGTTTTAGTGTGAGAAGATGATTATCCACACTCACTACCAACAATCTAAACAAAACTACAAGCTATGCACTCTAGGTGGCAAGATAAATAAAAGTTTTTGCTGGCCCAAAATTTTAAAGCTAGAAAATATGCAGGGTTTGAAAAGTGGGTTGTGACATAACTGCTTGTTCATTTTCTTCAGTTCTCCCTTCACTTCCACCAGTCCTACATTGGGAGCATTAGGCATAATCAGAACGGCTCCTCTCTCCGCCGCATTCTCTACAGCAAGTCCCCCCTCCCAAATTGCGCTCCCCAATAGCGCCAATTGATTCCTGCAATTGAAGCCTCTGAACGTACACATTGATCCACTCGAAATGCCTGCATTTCTTCAGGATCTGAAAACAACAACGGGAACCCTAAATCCCAAATTCGAGGGAATAGCAAGAAAATCAAGAGAAAACAGAGAAATTGGAGCGAGATCTAACCTTATCCCCCTCTCTATATGGCAAGCTCTCGTCCGTCTTACAGATCGACCGCTTCAGAGGCTCCTGGAGTGGGCAGTCAGGGCATCTTGTCAAAGGCATGGGTCCATACTGCGGCCATGAAGAACGGGAGGTCGAAGAGAAACTAGACATCACCCGCCTGCCGGAGAAGGGCTGCCGCTGGCGGAGAAGAAGAACAATGGGGCGCGGGGAAAGAAAGGGGAAGCAATGGCACGGGCACGGGCGCGGGGCTGGCTCGGGCTCCCATTTTGCAACGGTCACCTGGGTAAGCTGTGGGTCCGGCGCACTTAACGTGGACAACTTGTGGGTCCCACGATGATCTGGATAAGTGAAGACGTGTCCACTGCGGGGCACCAACAGCGGCCCCACTTGCCAGCACCAACCAACGTCAACTAAACGGGATTCCTTCCGTCCGAGCTCCTTCTGCGGGTTTCAGACAAGGTTTTGGGGAAAACTGAGGAAAAACTAAGGGGCTGGGGAAAACTGAGCATAACTAAGGAGCCAGGGGCACGAAAATAGAAATCCCTTCTTTTTTGATTGCTATTTTGTATCTTCTTTTTATTTGGCTAGGTATTTGGTACCAAGGCGAAATATTTTTGCATGTTAGATTCATCTATATTGTATATATATTGTAACTTCGAGGCGTAAGCCCCCGAGCATGCCGAAGAAAAAGATATATATCTCCACTATCTTTATTGGAGCACCGCGAGCCCGCCTCATTAAAAATCTTTTCCGGCCCCACTCGGTGCCCCGAAAAAGGAAAAGAGTGCGTCTGAAAACTCGCGGGCGTTTCAGTACATTGTATTTTTACAAGGAGGACTATATTTCGGCACTAAGCGTAGAAACGCCTTAGCTGCGCCACGTTCTAGGGGTTTTTCTCGGGAACCCCCGTCTTCTTATCTTTGATCCTGTATGCTCCTCCTTCGATGACTTCCGTGACAATGTAAGGGCCAAGCCATGGTGACTCGAGTTTTTCAGTACTTTGTTGATTGAGTCGTAGAACTAGATCTCCAACCTGAAAGGATCTTGGTCGCAAACGTTGACTGTGGTAATTTTTCAGATCTTGCTGGTACTTGGTGACCCGTGATAGTACTTCATCTCGAGCTTCGTCCAGTGCATCGACATCATCCTCTAATGCTCTTCTGGAAGTTTCTTCATCGTACTCCGTGACTCTTGGTGAATCATGCTCTATTTCTATTGGCAGTACTGCCTCTGCTCCATGGACCAGAAAGAACGGAGTCTCCTGCGTTGCTGTATTTGGCGTTGTTCGAATACTCCATAATACACTTAGCAACTCTTCTGGCCACGTATGCCGAGCTTTTTCCAATGGTCCCAACAAACGCTTCTTGATGCCATTGCAGATGATGCCATTGGCTTTCTTGACTTGGCCGTTAGTTTGCGGGTGCGCAACTGATGCAAAGTGTAGTTTGATTCCTACTTCCGCGCAGTATGCCTTGAATTCCTTGGATGTAAAATTACTTCCATTGTCCGTGACGATGTTGTGAGGTACTCCAAACCTAAAGATGATACTTTTCACGAACTTGATTGCAGATGCTGCGTCTGGTGAATTTATCGGCTTTTCTTCTATCCACTTTGTAAATTTGTCGACAACGACGAGCAAATACTCGTACCCTCCTGGCGAAGCTTTGTGTAATTTTCCCACCATATCGAGGCCCCATTGTGCGAAGGGCCACGACAACGGTATTGACGTTAGTTCTGCTGCCGGAGAATGAGGTTTTGCGGCAAATCTCTGGCACGTGTCACAAGTTCGTACTATCTCCATTTCGTCCTCAATTGCTGTCAACCAGTAAAATCCAGCTCGGAAAACCTTGGCTGCAATAGCTCGACTGCTCGCATGATGACCACATATTCCTTCGTGAACATCCTTCAAGATTATCCTTCCTTCTTCGGGTGTAACGCACCTTTGTAACACACCCGAAATACTTCGTTTGTACAGCTCCCCTTTGACCACCGTAAAAGCTTTGGATCGTCTAATCACCCGCCTTGCTTCAACTGGGTCATCAGGTATCTCCTTCCTTAAGATGTATGATACGTAAGCTTGCATCCATGGAACCTGCACCATCATTACCAGCTCCTGTTCCTCCTCTTCCTCTAGTGCTTCTTTAGGAGGTGCTGAGGTTTTTTCATCCTTCTGCTTCTTTTGTGTTTTCTTCGGCTTTGTAGATCTCTCGGTTATCTCTTCCCAGAACACGCCTGGTGGAATTGCGAGACACTGCGACCCGATATTCGCGAGAACATCAACTTCATCATTACTCAGTCTGCTGATATGATTTACTTCGCAGCCATCAAACAGCTTCTCTAGCTCATTGTAAACTTCTTTGTATGCGACCATACTATCGTTAACTGCATCGCACTGATTCATGACTTGCTGAGCCACCAATTGTGAGTCGCCGAAGATTTTTAATCGAGTTGCGCCGCAAGCTTTCGCCATCTTCATCCCGTGTATGAGGGCTTCGTACTCTGCCTCATTGTTAGATGCGTTTGGAAACGTCATCCTTAAGACGTATTTTAACTTGTCGCCTTCAGGTGATATTAGTATCACGCCTGCTCCTGCTCCCTCTAATCTCTTGGATCCGTCGAAGTTCATCGTCCAGGTTCTCGATAGATCCGGTGGTCCCGTATTTGTAGCTCCATCCACTCAGCGATGAAGTCTGGTAGAATTTGCGACTTTATTGCTTTTCTTTTTTCATACGTGATGTCCCGAGGGGAAAGCTCTATTTCCCAAAGGGAGACACGACCCGTAGCTTCTGGATTGTTTAGTATATTGGATAAAGGCGCCTCATTGACCACTATTATCGGATGCACCGAAAAATAGTGCCGCAATTTTCTTGCTGTCGTAAACACTCCATATGCTAGCTTCTGGTACTGTGGGTACCTCTGTTTTGAAGGCGATAATACTTCACTAATGAAATATACTGGCCTCTGCACTCCATGGAGTTTTCCTTCTTCTTCTCTTTCAACAACTAGCGCCGTGCTGACCACCTGGGGTGTAGCCGCAATGTATAACAGGAGGGGTTCCTTCTCTTTTGGTGCCACCAAGATTGGTGGTGTCGAAATTGTGCGTTTAAGATCCTCGAAAGCTCTATCTGCCTCTTCGTTCCACTGGAACTTCTCTCCTTGTTTGATTAGGGCGTAGAACGGTAACGCCTTTTCTCCCAATCTGGCGACGAATCTGCTTAAAGCTGCGACTCGCCCAGTTAGCTGTTGTATTTCTTTCAACTTCGTTGGCTTCCTCATTGTTACGATAGCTTGGATTTTTTTGGGATTAGCTTCAATCCCTCTTGCTGAGACTAAGAACCCAAGAAGTTCTCCCGTAGGGACGCTGAAAGAACACTTCGTCGGATTCAGCTTGAGACAAAACTTGTCGAGGTTGTCGAAAGTTTCTTTTAAATCCTCGATTAGTGTTGTCCCCTTTTTTGATGTTATGACGACATCATCAATGTACACTTGTACGTTTTTCCCAATCTGTGTTGCCAAACACTTCTGCATCATCCGCTGATATGTTGCTCCCGCGTTTTTCAGACCAAAAGGCATTGTTCTGTAACAAAACACGCCATAAGGTGTTATGAACGCTGTCTTGACTTCATCTTCTTCTTTTAATCTGATCTGGTTATAACCAGAGTAGGCGTCCAGAAAGGAAAGATGTTCACATCCTGCCGTAGAGTCGATGATTTGATCGATCCTTGGGAGGGGAAAGTGATCCTTTGGATAGTGTTTATTGAGACACGTAAAGTCGACACACATGTGAAGGACTTTCGTGTTTTTCTTCGGGACCAGCACTGGGTTAGCTACCCACGTGGCCTCTGTATGTAGCTCTTTGATAAAACCAGCTTCTCTGAGTCGATCGATTTCTGAAAGCATAGCTTTGCGGTTAGGTTCCGAAAAACGTCGCAAAGGTTGTTTGATTGGCCTCGTTATTGGATCCAAGTTTAGGTGGTGCTCGGCAAGTTCCCTGGGTACTCCTGGCATGTCAGCTGTACACCATGCGAAGATTTTCCAGTGCTCACGGAGGAACTCGACGAGCGCGCTTTCCTATGCGAGGTCCATATCTGTCGCGATGGACGTCGTTTTCTTCGGATCTTCGGGTGAATCTGCACCTCCTTGGAGTCTTTAGTAGTGTTGAAAGTTGGTTCCCTGAGTGGCCTTCCTGCGTCTGGCAATACATCATAATCAGTTGTAAGCCTTGACGCCATATATTCTGCTTGCATCCCAAAAGTTTCTGACAGTTGGTGAAAATCCTTGTCGCATTTATCATCTAACGCGAAACTGCCTTTGACTGTAATTGGTCCTTTGGGTCCAGGTAACCTCCACAACAGGTACGTGTAATGTGGTACCGCCATAAACCTGGCATATGCTGGTCGTCCCAACAAGGCGTGATATTGCGACGGAAAATCCATGACTTCAAACTCCAGCTTCTCTATCCTGTAATTTTCTCGGGTCCCAAACTGAACGTCGAGATTGATCTTTCCCAATGGATAATTCGGCTTCTCTGGTGTAATCCCATGGAAACGTGTGTCCGTGGGTTATAAATTTGCCAGGGATATGTTCATCTTCCTTAATGTATCTGCATACATAAGGTTTAAACTGCTGCCTCCATCTATAAATACTCGAGATACATCGAATCCCGCGATCACCGCTGGTAGAATAAGTGCTGACTGTCCTGGTCGAGGAACTTGCTGCGGGTGATCCGCAATTGTGAAACCAATATCTTGTCCCGACCAATTTAGGTACTCTTTCGTCGGTGGAGGCATCTTCTCTGCCATGAACACTTGTCGTGAGATTACTTTCTGCTGCCTGTTAGAAGGCCTAGCTTTCTGAATCATCAAAACCGCGCCATTGGAGTTAGGGTCAACATATGGAGGTGGCTGTGGTGCTGCCGCTATTCTGAGTTGGTGTCGATTTTCGTCCGTAATCGCGGGAGGAGGTGGTAAATGGATTTCACTCCTGGGCCCTTGGGGGTTTCTATTTGTTGCTTGAGCATTAGCGAACCCTGCAACCCTTAACATTGCTTGGAAATTGCGACAGTCCTTCTGCAGATGTCCTGATTGCCTCTTCCCATTATTGTCGAGATAAAAAAGCATCTGACATGGCCCGTTCATCATATCTTTGGGAGATACAAAAGGTCTTTGAAACCTTGATCCACTATTTTGCCTGTTATTCCGAGAGTCATCTCTATTGTCGCCTTGCTGCTCATTACTCCTTTGATAATCATCTCTATTGTTTCCTCCATTGTTTCCCCGAAAACCAGCCGATCTTTGGCCAGGGGCATCATAGCTCGAAAATTGTCGAGGAAATCTATTTTGAAAATTTCGACTACGGTCCTCCTCTGGTGACCTGTGTCGTTTATTATGTACATCATCTTCACCATCTTCCCATCTGTTTGCTATTTCCATTAATGCTGATATTGTCCTTGGGTTGGTTCTTCCCAGGTCCTCCACAAAATCTCCTCGTCGAACTCCTGCTACGAACGCATCTATCGCTCTCTCGTCAGATATATTTTCTGCCGAGTTTTTAATGATGTTCCGCCTTTGAATGTACTTCCTCATTGATTCGTCATGCTTTTCTCGACATGATCTCAACTCCTCTAGTGTCGCAGGCTTTTTGCAGGTTGATCGGAAGTTCTTGACAAACACGTCCTCAAAACTGTCCCAACTATCGATGGAGCCTGGGGAAGCTTCTTTATCCACGATCTTGCGGCTCCACTCAGATGTACTTGGATGCTCTGCATGGCTGTTGCTCTGGTTCCTCCTATCAACTTCACCGTCTCGAGATAATCAACTAGCCATTCCTCTGGATCTTGCAGGCCATCGAATTTTTTGAAGTTATCGGGTAGTTTAAACCCCGAAGGAACTCGAGTTTTTCGGACCCTCCTTGTAAAGCACGGCAACCCACACATATCCTCGTCATCTAACTCTGGGGAGTGTCGATGTTCCCTTCTATTTTGTCGTGCTCTGTCCACTCGTGCTTGCATTGCTGTGTCTCGTGCTCCACTTGTTCTCTCGAGACCTGGTGCTGCTGCAGCGGGTCGTGGACTATTTTGCCTTGCTGAACCTTCGGGAGGCGTTGTTATAAATGCCGTTCCCATGGCCCCGACTCCTGCCATGGCCATGTTGTACAATGCTTCTCATGGATCTCCGGGAGGTGGCTTGGATGCAAGGATGAATGCTTGTGTCGCCATGTACCCAGCTTCTAGTGTCTTAGGAATAATGTTCCCCCTCGTGTCGATTGACATAAAAGACATGTCAAGGTTTTGAACTAGGTTTTCTCTCTCTGCTTCAGGTATATTTTGCAGGCGAGATCTTGCTCTCCTTCGAGCTTCCCTGTGACTATCTCCCGAAGTTCCTGAATGTCGACTTAGCTCCGCTCTTCGCCTACTTGATGCAGAGGCTGCTTCTTGCCTTCTATCCAACTCGATTTTCTATTTCTCGAGCTCCCTCCTGATACGGGCAAGCCTATATTGGTATGCTTGTGACTCCTCAGGTGTTGCCGCAATAGTCATTGGTTCTGTGCCATCGATATCTCTTGCGACTCGATCCCACACGGCCTGCGGAAATTGTACCATCTCTCGTGTTCCTGCCCCAATATATTTTGTTCCCAAACCTCGCGCAAGATCTGCGGGATCGACATACGGATTTCCCGCATCATCGAAAGCCTCTGACGTTGCTGGTTCTGCCCGGCTTGGTTCTCCAATTGCGTAGGTCTGATGATATTTTGGATACTGGACTTTGTCGGGTTTGGTGACACCATCATAGAGATTGGTGAAGACCTTTCCAACGGTGATGGATTTGTCGATGAAGTTGAGGCTGTCGGTGTTGCTCGAGTCATCGCTTATATAGGAGTCCGTAGATGACTCGAAGGACATGTCGCTGAAGATTTTGACGAGTTTTTCACTCGCCCTGGTGCTGATGAAGCGTGGCGATGAAATCTCCTCATCGCCTGACTCGATTGATGATGCTGAACTTGAAAAATCGGGATCGACCGCTGATAATCCCGACGAGATCGGAATTTCGAGACGATACACTCCTTCTTTCTCGATGCGGAAGTGAAACTTTCCAAACGCCATCTCCATGGGCTCCTCCAGATACGCATATGCATCCAAACGGGAGGGCGGGTGAGTAATAAAATCAACGAGACCAGTTTCGATCTGTTTACCTCTGTCCACTGCGTTGCTTCCAGTTGATGAAGTCGACGATCTTGAACGTGCCATCGAGATCAGCTCCTTGACACCTCTAGTTCCCACAGACGGCGCCAATTGACAAGGGATTAACTTATCAATGCCTACGGGTTGTAGACTAGGGTTTTAGTCGGAAGTAGAGGGCAAGTAGATCTCGAAGGTTTCAGCCAAAAAGTACTCGACGATATGAAAACTAGGGTTTGTGAGACAATGATTCGATCCTTTCTTTGTCCCTCGACTCCCCCTTATATAGGAGGCGGAGCCGAGGGATTCTTGATACACAAGTTACAGAGTCCGGGAGGGTTTCTAACCCGTCCCGCAAGATTACAAATAATGCTTCCTATTACAACTCTAGCTTTCCTTAATAACAATTTGGGCTTCCGACTCTCCTTATCCCTCGGGTCGTGGGCCTTCAGTAAACCCCGGGTACCATCTTCGGCAGGCCCATTGGGGATGCCTATGTCAACGAGCGCGTCTTCCTATTTGGGGTCCATGTTGGCTCCGACCGAGACGTGCTTAGTAGCATCGCCTTTCTTGAGGTCGATCTTCTTGGTCTCTATCGCGGCCTTGAACGAAGTTTTCTGTTCGGAGATCTGCTTCTTGGTGGTTTGCATCTCTGTCGGATCCACTGCGGCTCTGTAGCCTTTCAGCTCCTCTCCAGATATCACAGACTCTGCGAAGGCGGCTTCGCCTAACTCGCACTCGTGAGCCTTTTTGTAGTCTCCGGATACGGTAATCATACCATTGGGACCCGAAATCTTGAGCTTGTTGTAGATGTAGCACACTCTTGCGTGGAACTTGTGGTAGGTGGGTCTGCCGAAGATGACGTGATAGGAGCTCTTGAAGGGCACGACCTCAAATGTGATCATCTCTTCGCGGAAATTGTTAATATCGCCGAAGGCCACGGGAAGTCTGATGCTGCCAAGGGAGTTTGCCTTTTTACCCGGAACCACACCGTGAAACTCAGTGGTGCTGTGTTTGAGCTGTTCCTTGGTAAGGTTCATCCGCTCCAGAGTCTCCAGGTACATGATGTTCAAGCTGGCTCCGCCATCCACGAGGCACTTGGAGAAGTCATAGCCGTCGATGCGGGGACTTACGACCAAGGCGTAGCACTCCTTCAGAATGACGGTAGGATGATCCTTCCTGTCAAACGTACACGGAGATTCCGACCACATGACATACTGCAGCACAGCTGGAACTGTGGCGTTCAGGATCCGGAAAGCTGACTTGCTTGCGTGGACTGTTGGGGTTCCGAGGAAGGTGTGGTACGCGCCTACACTCTTTTTGCCGAAGGGGTTGGATTTAGCTGCGGATCCTTCCTTGGGATCCGGCGAAGCGTCATCCTCATCCATCGCCTCGGAGCTGTCTTCCTCATTGTCCTTGTTCTTGCCCTTGCCTCCTTTGCCGCGTGGGCGGTGCTTTCGGGGTCGCTTGTATCCTGCTTCCGGATCATTTTTGAGATCGTTCACCCACTTGCAATTGCGGTTTGTGTGAGTGGGCTTTCCCGTAGCCGGATCCAAGTGGGCCAGGCAGGGCATGTCTCTGTACTCCTCGTATGTTTGGGGAGCGCGGGTTCCGGCAGCGGTGACCTCGTCACCACGCCGCTGGCCCCTTCCGGCTCCGCCTCCGCGACCGTGGCCTCTTCCGCCTCCTTGACCTCCGCGTTGAAAAGCCATGGCGACCATCTCGGATCCGCCACTCTTCTGGTCATCGGGGGGATTTTTCCGCTTTGTGCCGCTGCTGTTACCGTTGTCACGGTTCTTCTTTTGCTGATGCAAGGGAATTGCTGTAGCTGCTAGATCTCCGCCTGCGTCGTCATCGGCGGCAGTATGATCACTGGCGATGGAGATCATGTCGTCCAAAGTCAGTTTGTTTGCGTTAGCCAAGCAGGTGAGCTTGTGCCGCAGCAATCCTCCTCTCTGTAGTCCACCTATGAAGGCGTGCATAGCTGTAGTGTGATCAACATTTTCACACTCATTCCTGGTTGCTAGCCACCGGGTGAGGAAGTTCCTTGATGTTTCACCCTTCTTCTGGATACATGCCTGTAGATCGCTTGTTGTGGCGGGTCTTTTGTAGGTGCCTCTGAAGTGTTTTTCGAAGGCGTTTTTCAGGTTGAACCAGCAAAAGATGGAGTTCTTCTCGAGGTCGTTGAGCCATATTCGGGCTGGACCTACAAGGTACAGCTGAAGCATGCGGCAGGCGATATTAGGGGTTCCTCCGGCAAAGGTCACCGCATTATAGTAATCCTCGATCCAGGTATCCGGCCTTTCGGTGCCATCATAATGCTTCAGGTTTCCGGGTAGGTTGAGGTTCATCCATGGCTTTGGTTCCTCTCGAATCATCCTACCAAAGCTCTTTGGGCCGATGTAGTCAGATCTGTATTCGTTGAGACGTTCCCACGCGTCACGCGGGCCGTTGCAGGGAGATTTTGAGCGTGAGCGAGATCTCCGGCCGCCGCCTCCGCCTCCACCCCCGCCTCCACCGTTAGGTGGTGGTGAGGGGGATCCGCGAGGGGGCCGATGCGACCTCTTGCTTCCGCCATCTAATTCTCCACGCCCTTCGCGATGTTGACTCCGGCTTCGATGGCTACCTTCACCATGGTGCTGGCCGCCTTCGTCATTCCGGCTTCTGCGAGGCTCCGGCTCACGCTCCTCGTTCCGTCTCCTCCTAGGCTCGGGCTGTCAATCATTGTTCCGGCTTCGGCGAGGTTCCGGTGTGCGCTCTCTGTTCCTTAGGGGCGGCACGTTGTCGCGGATGTTAATTCCACCTGGACCATGGGGTTTGGTGTTTCCGACTGGACTACGGCGGCGAGGAGGTGGAGGACGCGGATGTCCCTTGGGCGGAGGTGAGGGGTTACGGTACTTGTCCCTTCCAGTGTACATTGCATCCTTTCCCTTTTTCAGATCTGACGGAGGTGTCTTTGATGGTACATGGATTGGATTTGGGTGTTCTCTGGTTTTCCTTCTGCGTTCCGAGGATCCGGTTCGCGATTCATCATCGCGATGGCGATTGTCGTAGGCGTCCTTCTGCGCGGTAGAGATGCAATGATCCGGGTTGGATTCCAACCTGCGCGAAGTGTCTGCCTTGCTATGTTGCTTCATCGTTGAAACCACGAGCGTACGGATGTAGTCGATGTCAATCTCCTCGGTCTTTTTCTTCAAAATCTCCGCAGCCTTTTTCATATTATCCTTTGGAGTAGCGAACGGCTATCGCTCAGTCGGAGTTGCGAAGGTGATCTTGCGGGGAGCTACAGCTTCTCGCCTGATCCTATCAGCCTCCTGCTGAGCCTCGGTGATCTTGTCCTCCCAGTGCTTCCGAAGTTGCTTGACTTGTGCCAGGGATTCGTCCACCTGACGTTCCCGCTGGAGGAAATTATCCACGGAGTGTGCGGCCTCTTTCCTTTCATCCAGCATTGCCGCTGCGGTGGTGGCGAATTTTTTGGCTGTTGCCAACATCTCCTGCCTTTTGGCTTCTAGAGCTTCCGCATCTGCCGCATCTTCAGGAGTTATGGGTTTGTTGAGGATAGCCGAGTGTGCGATTGCATCCATGCCTGCCTGTTCCACCAGTTCTTCTGGGGACAGGACTTCCTTCTGCGGTCGTTCCCGCGATAGCGGAGATCCTGCATTGGATGGCTGTGGATTGGATGGAGTATGCTCATCCCCTGATTCCTGCTGTTCCAGCACCGCTAAGGTCGCACGGACCTGCTTAGGCTGGGCGGATTCTACTCCAGGTTGGTCGCCGTATCCGAATTCCTTCACCTTGCGATCGAACTCATCGGTATCCATGGAGGGGGTATCCCCGGAGATTGGGCTTAGGTTACCCAGGATCGATTCTTCACCCGGAGCGTCACTTTCTCCGACAGCCTCCTGCTGATCTGGAGCAGCGCTGTTTTCCGGTGCCTCAACCCGCTCGGGACCAGCTCCGGCTTCTTGAGGGGCGGTTCCGGCGGTATGGGCCAAGAAGTTTACGAAGTGAAACCTTTGCTTTTCTAACACCTGGGAGACCCAGCCGGATCTGCATTGGTCTTCCACCTTTATTTCCTGCTCAGGGGCGGATTGGGTGGGTTTTGATTTTTCCAGACCCAAGGAGGAATCTTCGCTAGGAAGTTCCAGCGTCTCAGATTGGATTTTCGCGACTGCGTCCTGCTCAGCGGCGGTCGCATCCGCGTTACTTACCAGAGCGTTCCCGTCGGAATTGACGGTCTCGCTGATGAAGATGTTGACGCCGCCGATCGGGATGACGGAGATCTTGACGGGGTTGGTCCCAGCCGGAATCCTGCCTTTGTCCTGAGGGACGATCGGGAGATTTCCGGCGCGAAGAACACGCCCCATCGCGATGGAGTCGTCGCAGCTTCCATGGCGGAACCCTCCCGGTTCCGGCCTCCAGACGCCGCTGGACCCACGGTGGGCGCCAACTGTCGTTGCCTATTCGACGGTACCTCGGAGGAGGTATCCTCACGAGGGGGAGAAGAAGTAGGGGCCATAGGGCGGAGAGCACTCGGGACGGTGGTGCGCGATTTACCCAGCTTTGGAACACTCGCACGATGGCAAGGCCTACTGCTGCTTGTCAGGAATTATCTGGGTGCTTTCGCGTTGTTACAATGAGTTGTGGTTGTGCCTCTAGGGCTCCCGGGATCCGGCTTATAAAGGCGCACAAATCTAGGGTTTACATGGAGAGTCCTAGCCGGAATACAAGTTGCCTAACTACGGTACAAAGTCTTGCCGTGTACGTCAAGGATCCGCCTTCCCCTAATTATGTGCTGGATCCGGATACTTCATGGGCCTTCACGGATCCGGCCTCCTCCGTAGGTCGGTTGGGATCCGGGTTCCTGCTCCTGGGCTGGACTTCATCCTTCAGGATCTACAGCAACTGGGCCGCCCATGGGACACATGCCTCATCACCAACTATGGGCCACCCGGGCTTGCCGGATCTAGGCCATGCCGTTGATATACCCATAAAGTATACCCACAACCGTGAATCTCGGAGAACTCCGGGGGCTACTGTTGTGGATATACTTCATAGGTATACCATTGACATGGTCCAATTCCGGCAAGCCCGGGTGGCCCACAGATGGTGGTGATGGCATATGGCCCACCGGGCGGCCCAGTTGCTGTTGATCAAGATGGAAGATGTCCAACCCAGGAACAAGGAGCCGGATCCCAACCAACCTACGAAGGTAGCCGGATCCGAACCGCCCTACGAAGGTAGCCGGATCCGAACCGCCCTACGAAGGTAGCCAGATCCGAACCGACCTACTGAGGTAGCCGGATCCTTGGAGGCCCATGGAGGTACCCGGATCCTTGGAGGTCAATGCCAGGAGTCAGATCCGTGAAGGCCCATGAAGGAAGCCGGATCCATGACGACAAGTTAGGTATAGGTGGATCCTTGACGTACATGGCAATGTAATATTCCGTAGTTAGGCAACTTGTATTCCGGGTAGGACTCTCCATAGAACCCTGGATCTGGGCGCCTATATAAGCCGGATCCCGGGGGCCCTTAGGGCAGATCTCGAGCTAGAGACAAGAGAACCACAACTCATTGTAACCACGCGAAAGCGCCCAGATATTTCCAGACAAGCAGCAGTAGGCCTTGCCATCGTGCGAGTGTTCCGAAGCTGGGTAAATCGCGTACCACCGTCCCGAGGACTCTCCGCCCTATGGCCCACACTTCTTCTCCCCTCCGTGAGGATCCCTCCTCCGGAGTACCGTCGAATAGACAACGACACCGGTGGGCCACTCGCGGACTGCTTCCCCGCGCTCTTCTCCCACTGTACCCGGCCCCACGCAACGGTCGAGACGGTGGCGTCCTAGGGGCTTGAGTTGCAGCCTCGTCTCTCTGCTGCCACTGCATGTGAGCTCTCCCTCATCCGTGGCATCATCGACACCACTGTCCTGACCCAGGGCCAGGACCGCCGCTTCATCGACTCTCCATCGGCCCGCCCCTTCAGCTCACGGCATGCCTACCGCATGTTGTCACCAGCTCATGTGCAGGACTCTGATGCCAGGGTTGCGTGGGCGCTACGCCTCCCTAGCAAACTGAAGATCTTCTCCTACCTGGCAAGCATTGATAGGCTCAGCTCGCGCGCCAATCTTCACTACAAAGGCTGCGCCCCCACCGACACTTGCGCCACCTGCGCCGCCGTCGAAACCTGTCGGCACCTGCTCTTCGATTGCTCTCTTGCGGCCTCTGTTTGGGATCGGATTGGGATGCCTATCCCATCGGGCCCGTTTTCGTTCTGGGACCTCCAGCGCCCTGCCGGGATCAGCGGCCGTATTTGGCGCGCCGGCGTTGTGGTGATCCTATGGTGCATTTGGAAAGCTCGGAATGACATCGTCTTCCGCAACGGCTCCCCCTCTACTGTCTCCACCCTCCGGATCATCGGCGAAGAGCTCACGGTCTGGCGGTGGCGCTTCAAAACCGACGATCGCCCCGCGCTGGACGCCCTATGATCCTTCGTCTTATCTAGGGTTCCTCCTCCGCCGAGGACCGATTCCATGTAATCTGTGATCTCTCGACTTCCCTTCCCCCCTGTGTTTCTTCACCTATACTTCTGGGACTGGCTGCTACGCCGTTTTCGAGAATAAAGCAATAACAGACGGTGGGGTTCCCCCCCTTCGCCCTCGAAAAAAAAACTTCAAATTCAGCAATACACTTGTGCAGCGCTTCTAAACCAGCAATATAGGATCCTTGGCAATCAGTGTGGACGCCAGCTAGCTCGATACTCCAACCCACCTTAGGTGATGATCTAATAGTTGTCTACACAGGATACCTAACTGATGTCTACGGGAGCTTCTATTCTTGTAGACAGTGTTGGGCCTCCAAGAGCAGAGGTTTGTAGAACAGCAGCAAGTTTCCCTTAAGTGGATCACCCAAGGTTTATCGATCTCAGGGAGGAAGAGGTCAAAGATATCCCTCTCATGCAACCCTGCAACCACAAAGCAAGAAGTCTCTTGTGTCCCCAACACACCTAATAGGTGCACTAGTTCGGCGAAGAGATAGTGAAATACAGGTGGTATGAATATATATGAGCAGTAGTAATGGCGCCAGAAAAGTGCTTGCTGGCGTGCAGTTGATGGTGGTAGTATTGCAGCAGTAGTAACACAGTAAAACAGTAAACAAGCAGCGATAGCAGTATTTAGGAACAAGGCCTAGGGATTAGACTTTCACTAGTGGACACTCTCAACATTGATCACATAACAGAATAGATAAATGCATACTCTACACTCTTGTTGGATGATGAACACATTGCTTAGGATTACACGAACCCTCAATGCCGGAGTTAACAAGCTCCACAATTCAATGTTCATATTTAAATAACCTTAGAGTGCAAGAAAGATCAACACGACTAAACCAAGTACTAACACAGCATGCACACTGTCACCTTCACGCTATGTAGGAGGAATAGATCTCATCAATACTATCATAGCAATAGTTAACTTCACAATCTACAAGAGATCATGATCATAGCATACGCCAAGTACTAACACGGATGCACACACTGTCACCATTACACCGTGCAGGAGGAATAAAACTACTTTAATAACATTGCTAGAGTAGCACATAGATAAATTGTGATACAAAACACATTGCAATCATAAAGAGATATAAATAAGCACTTCACTACGCCATTCATAACAGTGAGTAAGTATTCTGTGAAATATAGCCTAAGAGACCCACACAGTGCACACACTGTCACCTTTACACACGTGGGACAAGGAGTCTCCGGAGATCACATAAGTAAAACTCACTTGACTAGCACAATGACATCTATATTACAAGCATCATCATATGAATCTCAATCATGTAAGGCAGCTCATGAGATTATTGTATTGAAGTACATAGGAGAGAGATGAACCACATAGCTACCGGTACAGCCCCGAGCCTCGATGGAGAACTACTCCCTCCTCATGGGAGCAGCAGCGGTGATGAAGATGGTGGTGGAGATGGCAGCGGTGTCGATGGAGAAGCCTTCCGGGGGCACTTCCCCGCTCCGGCAGGGTGCCGGAACAGAGACTCCTGTCCCCCAGATCTTGGCTTCGCGATGGCGGCGGCTCTGGAAGGTTTCTGTGGGTTTCGTCCTTCGTAATAGGGTTTTCGCGACGGAGGCTTTAAATAGGCGGAAGGGCAGCCTCGGAGGGGGCCTGGGGCCACCACACCATAGGGCGGCGCGGCCCCCCCTCTGGCCGCGCCAGGGTGTGGTGTGGGGCCCCCAGGGCTTCCCTCTGGCGGCTCTCGGGTGTTCTGGATGGTTCCGGGGAAAATAGGAACCTGGGTCTTGATTTCGTCCGATTCCGAGAATATTTCGTTACTAGGATTTCTGAAACCAAAACAGCAGAAAACAGGAACTGGCACTTCGGCATCTTGTTAATAGGTTAGTTCCAGAAAATGCACGAATATGACATAAAGTGTGCATAAAACATGTAGATATCATCAATAATGTGGCATGGAACATAAGAAATTATCGATACGTCGGAGACGTATCAGCATCCCCAAGCTTAGTTCCTGCTCGTCCCGAGCAGGTAAACGATAACAAAGATAATTTCTGAAGTGACATGCCATCATAACCTTGATCATATTGTAAACATATGTAATGACTGCAGCGATCAAAACAATGGTAATGACATGAGTAAACAACTGAATCATAAAGCAATGACTTTTCATGAATAGTACTTCAAGACAAGCATCAATAAGTCTTGCATAAGAGTTAACTCATAAAGCAATAAATCAAAGTAAAGGTATTGAAACAACACAAAGGAAGATTAAGTTTCAGCGGTTGCTTTCAACTTGTAACATGTATATCTCATGGATAATTGTCAATGCAAAGTAATATAACAAGTGCAATATGCAAGTATGTAGGAATCAATGCACAGTTCACACAAGTGTTTGCTTCTTGAGGTGGAGAGAGATAGGTGAACTGACTCAACATAAAAGTAAAGAGAATGGTCCTTCAAAGAGGAAAGCATCGATTGCTATATTTGTGCTAGAGCTTTTATTTTGAAAACATGAAACAATTTTGTCAACGGTAGTAATAAAGCATATGAATCATGTAAATTATATCTTACAAGTTGCAAGCCTCATGCATAGTATACTAATAGTGCCCGCACCTTGTCCTAATTAGCTTGGACTACCGGATCATCGCAATACACATGTTTTAACCAAGTGTCACAAAGGGGTACCTCCATGCCGCCTGTACAAAGGTCTAAGGAGAAAGCTCGCATTTTTGATTTCTCGCTTTTGATTATTCTCAACTTAGACATCCATACCGGGACAACATAGACAACAGATAATGGACTCCTCTTTAATGCATAAGCATGTGGCAACAATTATTATTCTCATATGAGATTGAGGATATATGTCCAAAACTGAAACTTCCACCATGAATCATGGCTTTAGTTAGCGGCCCAATGTTCTTCTCTAACAATATGCATGCTCCAACCATTAAGGTGGTAGATCTCTCTTACTTCAGACAAGACGGACATGCATAGCAACTCACATGATATTCAACAAAGAATAGTTGATGGCGTCCCCAGAAACATGGTTATCGCACAACAAGCAACTTAATAAGAGATAAAGTGCATAAGTACATATTCAATACCACAATAGTTTTTAAGCTATTTGTCCCATGAGCTATATATTGTAAAGGCGAATGATGGAATTTTAAAGGTAGCACTCAAGCAATTTACTTTGGAATGGCGGAGAAATACCATGTAGTAGGTAGGTATGGTGGACACAAATGGCATAGTGGTTGGCTCAAGGATTTTGGATGCATGAGAAGTATTCCCTCTCGATAAAAGGCTTAGGCTAGCAAGGTTATTTGAAACAAACACAAGGATGAACCGGTGCAGCAAAACTCACATAAAAGACATATTGTAAACATTATAAGTCTCTACACCGTCTTCCTTGTTGTTCAAACTCAATACTAGAAATTATCTAGACTTTAGAGAAACCAAATATGCAAACCAAATTAGCAAGCTCTAGGTATTTCTTCATTAATGGGTGCAAAGTATATGATGCAAGAGCTTAAATATGAGCACAATAATTGCCAAGTATCAAATTATTCAAGACATTTTAGAATTACTACATGTAGTATTTTCCAATTCCAACCATATAAAAATGAACGAAGCAGTTTTAACCTTCGCCATGAACACTAAAAGCTAAGAACACATGTGTTCATATGAACCAGCGGAGCGTGTCTCTCTCCCACACAAGCATTTATTCAAACAAAAACACAAACAAAAGCATACAGACGCTCCAAGTAAAGTACATAAGATGTGACCGAATAAAAATATAGTTTCAAGAGAAGGAACCTGATAATGTGTCGATGAAGAAGGGGATGCCTTGGGCATCCCCAAGCTTAGATGCTTGAGTCTTCTTGAAATATGCAGGGATGAACCACCGGGGCATCCCCAAGCTTAGAGCTTTCACTCTTCCTGATCATAGTATATCATCCTCCTCTCTTGACCCTTGAAAACTTCCTCCACACCAAACTCAAAACAAACTCATTAGAGGGTTAGTGCATAATCAAAAACTCACATGTTCAGAGGTGACACAATCATTCTTAACACTTCTGAACATTGCTCAAAGCTACTGGAAGGTAATGGAACAAAGAAATCCACCCAACACAGCAAAAGAAGCAATGCGAAATAAAAGGCAGAATCTGTCAAAACAGAACAGTCCGTAAAGATGGATTTTATTAGGGCACCAGACTTGCTCAAATGAAAATGCTCAAATTGAATGAAAGTTGCGTACATATCTGAGGATCATGCACGTAAATTGGCTTAATTTTCTGAGCTACCTACAGGGAGGTAGACCCAGATTCGTGACAGCAAAGAAATCTGTAACTGCGCAGTAATCCAAATCTAGTACTTACTTTACTATCAAAGACTTTACTTGGCACAACAAAACACAAAACTAAGATAAGGAGAGGTTGCTACAGTAGTAAACAACTTCCAAGACACAAAATAAAAACAAAGTACTGTAGCAAAATAACACATGGGTTATCTCCCAAGAAGTTCTTTCTTTATAGCTGTTAAGATGGGCTCAGCAGTTTTAATGATGCAATCATGAAAAATAGAGTATGAAGCAAAAGAGAGCATCAAGAAGCAAATTCAAAACAAATTTAAGTCTAACATGCTTCCTATGCATAGGAATCTTGTAAATAAACAAGTTCATGAAGAGCAAAGTAACAAGCATAGGAAGATAAAACAAGTGTAGCTTCAAAAATTTCAGCACATAGAGAGGCATTTTAGTAACATGAAGATTTCTACAACCATATTTTCCTCTCTCATAATAACTTTCAGTAGCATCATGAGCAAACTCAACAATATAGCTATCACATAAAGCATTCTTATCATGAGTCTCATGCATAAAATTATTACTCTCCACATAAGCATAATCAATTTTATTAGTTGTAGTGGGAGCAAATTCAACAAAGTAGCTATCATTATTATTCTCATCAAGTGTAGGAGGCATAGTATAATCACAACAAAATTTACTCTCCATAGCAGGTTGTACCAAAAGACCACTATTATAATCATCATAAATAGGAGGCAAAGTATCATCAAAGAAAATTTTCTCCTCAATGCTTGGGGGACTAAAAAGATCATGAAAACCAGCTTCCCCAAGCTTAGAACTTTCTATATCATTATCAACAATGGTGTTCAAAGCGTTCATACTAATATTACTACCTGCATGCAAATAAGATTTCATAGGTTTTTTAATTTTCGCATCAAACAATCCATGTTTTAAATCAGGAAATAGAATAAGAAGCTCATTGTTGTCCATTATGCCAAACTAGTGTAAACAAGAAACAAAAAGATGCAATTGCAGGATCTAAAGGAAATAGCTTCGAGCACAAACACAATGGCGCCAGAAAAGCATCATACTGAACCGGAGTATGAGTGCCTTTTTACCTTTCCTCCCCGGCAACGGCGCCAGAAAAGTGCTTGATGTCTACGGGAGCTTCTATTCTTGTACACAGTGTTGGGCCTCCAAGAGCAGAGGTTTGTAGAACAGCAGCAAGTTTCCCTTAAGTGGATCACCCAAGGTTTATCGATCTCAGGGAGGAAGAGGTCAAAGATATCCCTCTCATGCAACCCTGCAACCACAAAGCAAGAAGTCTCTTGTGTCCCCAACACACCTAATAGGTGCACTAGTTCGGCGAAGAGATAGTGAAATACAGGTGGTATGAATATATATGAGCAGTAGTAATGGCGCCAGAAGAAGTGCTTGCTGGCGTGCAGTTGATGGTGGTAGTATTGCAGCAGTAGTAACACAGTAAAACAGTAAACAAGCAGCGATAGCAGTATTTAGGAACAAGGCCTAGGGATTAGACTTTCACTAGTGGACACTCTCAACAGTGATCACATAACAGAATAGATAAATGCATACTCTACACTCTTGTTGGATGATGAACACATTGCGTAGGATTACACGAACCCTCAATGCCGGAGTTAACAAGCTCCACAATTCAATGTTCATATTTAAATAACCTTAGAGTGCAAGAAAGATCAACACGACTAAACCAAGTACTAACACAGCATGCACACTGTCACCTTCACGCTATGTAGGAGGAATAGATCTCATCAATACTATCGTAGCAATAGTTAACTTCACAATCTACAAGAGATCATGATCATAGCATACGCCAAGTACTAACACGGATGCACACACTGTCACCATTACACCGTGCAGGAGGAATAAAACTACTTTAATAACATTGCTAGAGTAGCACATAGATAAATTGTGATACAAAACACATTGCAATCATAAAGAGATATAAATAAGCACTTCACTACGCCATTCATAACAGTGAGTAAGTATTCTGTGAAATATAGCCTAAGAGACCCACACGGTGCACACACTGTCACCTTTACACACGTGGGACAAGGAGTCTCCGGAGATCACATAAGTAAAACTCACTTGACTAGCACAATGACATCTAGATTACAAGCATCATCATATGAATCTCAATCATGTAAGGCAGCTCATGAGATTATTGTATTGAAGTAAAAAGGAGAGAGATGAACCACATAGCTACCGGTACAGCCCCGAGCCTCGATGGAGAACTACTCCCTCCTCATGGGAGCAGCAGCGGTGATGAAGATGGTGGTGGAGATGGCAGCGGTGTCGATGGAGAAGCCTTCCGGGGGCACTTCCCCGCTCCGGCAGGGTGCCGGAACAGAGACTCCTGTCCCCCAGATCTTGGCTTCGCGATGGCGGCGGCTCTGGAAGGTTTCTGTGGGTTTCGTCCTTCGTAATAGGGTTTTCTCGACGGAGGCTTTAAATAGGCGGAAGGGCAGCCTCGGAGGGGGCCTGGGGCCACCACACCATAGGGCGGCGCGGCCCCCCTCTGGCCGCGCCAGGGTGTGGTGTGGGGCCCCCAGGGCTTCCCTCTGGCGGCTCTCGGGTGTTCTGGATGGTTCCGGGAAAAATAGGAACCTGGGTCTTGATTTCGTCCGATTCCGAGAATATTTCGTTACTAGGATTTCTGAAACCAAAAACAGCAGAAAACAGGAACTGGCACTTCGGCATCTTGTTAATAGGTTAGTTCCAGAAAATGCACGAATATGACATAAAGTGTGCATAAAACATGTAGATATCATCAATAATGTGGCATGGAACATAAGAAATTATCGATACGTCGGAGACGTATCACTAACAACGTTTTTTTTCAACCGGGCTTCTCACCCCTTTCCATTTCATTGCTAAAACGGAAATACACAATTCGATGCTTACACAGAAATAACAAGAAAGGGGGTAGGAGAAAAGAGAAGCGAGTTGGGGCAGTAACAGGAAACCCACTGCGATACTCCGAAATCAGAATACCGCCATGGGACGAAAACCTGTTACCACCAACAAACTCCCAGCAAAACAGAAACTATCTTTAACAGGAACCAGTCTACTAGGAAGCAAACCACCAAAGGCCAGCTAGGCTAACACAAAGAAACATCCAGGCTAAAGATAAGTATCACCAACTAAAGCCAGCACTCAAAGCAACAAGCTTCAGTCTCCAACCATCAGCATCCATCTTGGTCTTTTTTGTCATCTCCGCCGCCATCTTCATGAGCTCCCCAGTTCTCTGCACCACCTGTCCTCTGATGCCATCAGCTTGAAACCCTGCCCAATACAGTACAAATGCGCACATTATAAAGATAGGTTCCATAGGGTTCCTTACTATATGACCATCAAATGTTACTTTGTTCCGCAAGGTCCAAATAGACCAGCAGATAGCAGCAAGTTCAACCATATACATCCCCTCTCCTCCAGGCAAGAATTTATAGAACCAACAGATCGCTTGTCAAAGAGATCCGGGACATCTGGATATTCCCAGGAATTTACCCAGAGTTGCCCAAGTGTAGTGACCCGGCATACCACTGCACGGTGTAGTATGCAAGTCTGATATAACACCAATGAAACACCGTTCCACTAGTATTATATCGCTCAGAGTGGTACAACAGAAACATATGCGGGTCCAAGGCATGTCTATAGAATTACACCCAGACTCTGTTACATAAGATCATCATAGCCTCCTACTTTACAATGAGGTAAAACTGCAAATAAACTCCAGAAGAACGACTCGTAGTCTAATCCTAACATGAACTCTATTTGTAGAGTATTTAACTAACTGCAGAGGCTATGAATATATTCTAGCTAAATAGGAGCTAGGTTTAGGAAGCTAATTCCTTTCTATTGCTAATCTAGGTTTTCTCCTTGTTGGATGTGGTATTGGACCCTTCTGACAGGTCTTGTCCCGTGAAGTAGTTGTTGACTCCTCGGCCTTCGAGTTGCACTGTAGATCCTCCTTCGATTGCCTCCATATCTAAGCAGGGGATTTAAGAGTGGGATGAGTACGAGCGTACTCAACAAGTTCATTAGAGGAAAGAGGTGTTTAATGCACTAGCTACAGCCATAGACCAGAAAGTCATAGGCAATGCAAGTTTTTGTAAACATTTCTTCAAAAGGTTGCTTTTATTCTGAAGAACTATGTCCGCCAGCCTTCACCGGTTGCTAGAACTTCATGGAGTTCCTTTCCAGCCACGTTCGCAGTTCCAAACCCGGAACAGGGAGTGACAAGCCACAATTTGATATACTCTGCAGAGGTGTGTTACTTTACCCATAAGAGATCTTATCCTTGTTACCAATCGAGCAGCCAAACTCGTCCACACTTCCTTGGTGTGAGGTCAGGTATAAGTCATAGCCAATCACTGGGCCTTCCCGCGACCCCGCATACCCACCCTTTTGTAAACCACTGGCCTCGAACTGATTCTCTAATCTAGTCCATGGGCCAGCCCGTTACAATCCATCATAGATACAGACCGCAGTAGAAGCAATGGGTCTCTACCCGGGGCTTCCTCCCTGCCTAAGCATGTACATGCTGGCCACCTGCAGTTGTACCCGTTGGTATGCGAGAGGGAAAAGAACAGCTGACTACTCCGTCCAACTCCAGATCTTATGGTAAACACGAGTATTACGGCGCAAGAACCACTGAACGACATTTGTTGTTAATCCTATGTGAATATAAACCCATTGCAATGGAACCTCCACCGAACTCATACCATGGTTCCATTGCCCACCCATAGTCATATTCATAGTTATGGAAATAGTCTTTTGTTTTTGATGCAAGAGTGATAAGTATAGTACTTTGCAAGTAATTTGATAAAAATACTCAAATGACATGAGCAAGCGATGAACTTGCCTTTCTTGACTGCAAGATTATGCAGGCAAGGTCTTCAGTGCACAATAACTCCAAATTCTGAAATAGCATCATTGTCTGGTAAGGACGATGTTTAAAAGATTGGCAAGGATGCAATAATGCATAAGTATGAGATGCAATCGCTCTAAGCGTGACCTAACCCCGATGATTTAGGATTAGTGAGTTGTAATGCTTGGTTTAGGGTGTGTTGCACTTTTAGATGGTTCACAAACAAGGTTCTTATTAAGGTTGATTACTTGGTATTATAAATAAGAAATGCAATATATCACAACAATAATATTACTAGCACACAACAATAAGAATTGGTATAATCCTAACATGTAATGAATAGTTGTTGGTTTTAGTACTACATGGCATGGTTAATGATTACTTATCATATATTTCAAAATAATAACTTTTGAAGAACATGTTCTTTAATAAAGAACAAGTATGATAATTAGGGTTGTGGAGTTCGATGGTTTACTATGGTTCTAATTGGGTTCTAGAGTAAGAATTAGATGGATCCCAACGAAGTTGGATTCATCAACAACTAGGGCTTGTATGGTTTTACTGGAGCATAGGCATCTTAAGAAATTAACTATAAATGGTTGCTATCAAGGTTGATATATCCTGCTGGTGATAGCTAGCTAGGGTTTATAGATCCTATTAGGTAGGGTTGATGGCTACTCCTTATTTTCTTCAGAATAATAACTTTTGAAGAACATACTTCTTAAGTAATAAGAAGTATTTTAATTAAGGTTGAGATTGTCTAGGGTTTGCTATTGGATCCACTAAGTAAGAATAACTGGTTCCTAAATAAGGTGGTTTATAAACATCTAATCACTATTAGGGTTTAGGGTGTATGGAAAATGATGCAAAATATTAAGCATTGTTGCTATTAGAGTTCATCACAATGGTGTGATGCTAAATAGGGATAAATAAGGATGATGGCTTTGGTAATAGGATCTAGGGTTTAGACTTGGTTGATTCTATTTGATCATCTAGGTTTGATTTGGATGGGAACATGAAATACCAATGTATTAGTGATAGGTCTCTATTATTTTACGAAGACATGACAAGTATTTAGTTGCTACTATGGATCTATGAATGTAAAGAAGGTAACAAGATCATATACTATAATCTAGGGTTTAGGTTTAGAGGTAATTAGGGTTCACACATAAAATAATAGAGTTAGGGTTCTTAATATATATGATTTAGGGTTTTAGGGTTTTCACATGAAATGAGAAGATTATGGTTTTATTCAACATGGAATTAGGGTTTCCTATTTGTCTTACCATTGTTGAGAAAACATTTGTTGAGTAATGTTGAAAGTAATAAATAAATCTTAAGTTCAAGTTACTATTGAGTTTGGCATTTATCTTATTTTTTATCACTTAAAAGAAAAGATAAATAAGGTAAATGCAACTTAGGGTTTTAAACTCCCATGATAATAATATTGATGATGCTAATATGATAAAAGAGATTTTTTTAGTGTTTTATTTATTAAACCATATTAAATAATTGTGACAAATATATTTATGAATTTGTGTCAAAAAATATATTTATGCCATGATTAAGGTTGGACTAATATTTTAAATTCAAATTAAGCGGAAAATATATTTCTAGAGTTCAATGTACGATTTGTATTTTTAGAATGTTTGTTTGAAAGCTTAGAGTAATTTAATTTTATATTCTCCAGATCATAATTAAACAATTACTACACAAGTTATCAATGCAAAATTATGTTAGTGCTAGTTTGGCTAGAGCGAATTGGGTGGGTCAATAGCACACGCGTATATTAACAGATGTACTACTACGTACGTAAGTACTCCCTCCGTTCAGAAATGTAAGACGTTCTGGATTTTTCCGACCAGGTGAAAACGCTGCGAAAAGACATCCCTACCCCTGTCTAACATCGTTCCCGATCCGAGCTTCGTCTTCATGGATCTCGATCCAGATCCCAGCGTCCTCGTCCCCCGGGGCTCCGCCCCCAACGTCCCAGCCATCACCTCCGCCACCTGCAGGATCCATCCGCGCGCGAGCCTCAAGCCAGCTGAACTGAATCCATCGGACGGGCGCGCCTCAAACCAGCAGAACCGAATGGATCCAAGCGAGCGTCAATCCAGCTGAATCCAATCCATCTGCGCGCCGCCGCCGCCGGAATCCATCGGAAAACCTCATGGAGGCCGACCGTAGGCTCCCAGCAGAAGCGCCATGCCGGCCGCCAGCAAGTAGCTCGTCGGCGTCCACGCATGCTCAGCACCCACCGAGCAGAGCACCATACCGCCGGGAACGCCCAGGACCATAGCTAGCACCTCCACGCTCAGGGCATCTCCAGGCTTCTCGCTGGCCGCTCCAGCACAGCTCGCCGACAACATCGTCTTCTCGCCAGCAGCACTGTCTCATCTCCTTGGCAACGTCGCCTTCTCGTCTCAGCTCTATCTCAGCTCGCTGGCAGTTCCGCCTGTTCCAAATGTTGTTGAGCCGCCTGAACCCGTCGCGCCACAAGAAAAATGGTGCTTCCAGATCTTGTTTTTAGTCAACCTGAAGAACAAGAAGAGGAAGTCAATAATCCACCTACACTGCCTCCAAATCTTAATACTCCTTTTGCTTGCTTAGTTTGTGATGCAATATTGTTAAAAACAGTGTAATGAATATCTGCACATTTCATGTTTGTAAGTAAATTATGCACTGAATATTGACAACAGTTCAAGAATAAGGGAGGAACATGGTTGTTAGCAAACCAACCTGTCAAGCGCTTCGACAATTCGACCTTCTTGAAGTCAGATCCAAGGAGGGCATGATTAGCATGCTTTGGCAGAGCATCCTGTTGCTCTTTTATCTCCATTAGCCAAATCTTCACAGCCTTATATCATAAACAACCTGTGTGTAACAGATACACCAAAGTTAGCAATTGACAGTAGCAATCCACAGTACCTCTCATCGTCCACAAAGGCCAATTGTCCACAGATTTTTTTATTGTCCACATTACTAAGCCATAAAAGCAAGGAGGAAAATAATATGATGTTGTATGTACTAAATCTCACAGATGTTGATGATCAAACAATCAGACATCTCTAGCTAGGTGCTATATCAAAGATAACAAATATTCTAGTCCATGTGACTGTGATGTCAAGCTAGGCAACAATTTCTGATGATCTTTTTCCCTACAGAAATTGAAATTTGGAGTTACTTGATCCATACAGAAAACACATGTACCTGGGTGGCTTCATGTCAATGCACACTTCATGAATTTTTGCTGTCATTACAGCTTGGACAAGTCAATAAAAAGAATAGCAAAAATTCTAAATTTCCGCTATCATTCTTGAAGGGCTTGTCCCGTCAGCACCACCTCTCTGCACAACAGCTCTATAATAGCACCTCTTTGCAGCTGCAAATACAGACAAAGACATCATTTTATTGTTCAGTAATAAAGTTTCAGTGTTGCATAAAATAACTCATGCACAAGTTCAGAATAAACTTTCAGAGTTCTACACATATCTCTGACCGAGGACTCCTGCATATAAATATCTCCTTTTCAGAGAAAGAAAAGGGGAGTATGTGAGAAGTAAAAGAAATACTCCAGCAAAGGAGTACTTGAGCAACTGTAATTGACCAAGCACTAGAAGCAACTTTTCTACACATTCAATTCCTACTTCGAGCAAGACTAGCTAGTTTATGCACCATTATCGAACTTGTAGTTTGTGGCAGGGAATATGTACATAAAATGATTACTAATTTCGAAATGGGGAGTTCTGTATGAACAGATCCTGTTAACGATACATACAACACGTATAACTGCAGAAGTGAGGATATAACAGTGTAGTATAATCTGGGTGCTTACATATGCTAAAATATATGTTCATTCAAGTGCAAAAAAGGACATTTGAATTTAACAAGAGCTCATCATTAACAACAACTCTGAATTTAACAAGCGCAACAATTTTGCTCTTGTTAACAACAACACAATATCCGTTTTGACAGAAAATACTTCTATTACTGTCACAAAAATATGGAGGTCTCCAATCACTAGGAGTACAGTAAAAATCATTTACATGCAGTCAAACTCTACTTATCATTTCTGAATTTCCTACTGCTACAGATTTAGGAGTAAAATTCTGCTGCTAAGCAATTCCCATCAATGCAGAGTTTTCTCAATCATAGGTCAAACCAGCCACACCTGAACTGGCATTTGGTCCTCCTGCTCTACTTGTTCAGTCATCTCACCAAGGTAGTATGGCACCTACAGAAACCGAACAATCATAGGTCCAAGCTCTGGGTGTCCATGAGCAGGCTCTCAATCCCAATCAGCGCTTGCACTGCAGGCAAAATGTTTGAAAAATCAGGAGGACAATACTAATCCAAGACACAGACATTGTTCTTGGTTCGACTCATGAAACATCAGCATAGCCATCAATTCGGAGTAAGCAAAACATAAAGATAGAGGGCGACACTGACCTTCGCTGTGGACGCCCTTGGAGGATAGGAGGGTGCCGGCAGGGCAGGACAACTGCGAGCAACACCATCACTGAAATCAGGAGGGAGGCGGGGGCGCCTCCATTGCCTAGAGCGTGGCGGAGGAGCGGCGGACGAGGAGGGCGACGCCGCAGCCGACGACCATGGCGAGGGAGGTTGTGAGCAGCGCGAGTAGCCTGCGGTAGTCCCCCTCGCCCTCAGTAGGTGGGGCGCGGCCTGTCAGTAGCGCCGCCAGTTGGTCCAGCACCGAAGCGGTGGAGTCGATGGCGGGGCGAAGAAGAGCACGACCCGCTGGCCGCCGTCTTGGAAGTCGCCTCCGGGAGCTCGTCCTTGACGTTGAATCGACAGATCGAGCCCCGACGCAGCAGATCCGGCCGCCGGAGGAGGAAAGAATCCCATTTTGCTCTGTGCGCAGACGACGCGACAGATTTTTTGGTGAGCGCAGACGATGCAAGCGAGGGAGAGGACGCCTTCATGTGGCGTGCTAGGGAGAGGGCGCTGCCGCGAGGGAGGAAGAGGGCGCCTCGGCGAGGGAGGGAAGAGGGCGCATCGTCGCCGTCGCAAGGGAGAGGGAGTGGGTGGAGTCGGTCGAGTCTGTGCGGGGAAGAAGGGCAAAAACGGAAACTCGGAAAATTCCGCAGCCTGGAAAAAAATGAACGTGATTTCCCCAACGTCTTATAATTCTGCACGGAGGGAGTATACACTAACCGGTTTGAGCCCAGCCCAAAGTGCAGTCACGCACAGCCCAGGTCACGCACGCACGCTACTTTGCCCTCACTCGCACTCTCTCGATCGATCCCCACCTCTCGCACACGACACCCAGCACGCCTCCGCGATGCGGCCGCCGCCTGTCGTCGCTCCGGTTATCGCCGGCCGTCTCCGACGCCGCCGTCAGTCGGCGAAGCTCCTCCACCGAACCCCCTACCAACGCCCCACCGTTTCGACCTCGAGCACAACGCCATGGCTAACCCTAGCCCGTGGGTCTGGTGCGGTTGCCGGCGCTGCTCCGCCACGCCAACGCCTTCCGGCTCCTCCCCTCCAGCGACCACGCCTCCTCTTCGATCTCGAGCCCTAGCTCGAGCTCCTGGTAGTGTGATGTTTCCCCCAATTTGATTCTCCTTGGGGAACCCATGTGCTGCCTCACCTGACCGTGTCGCTCTTTGACGGGCTCTCTCTGGTTTTCCTTCGTCTCGTCTTCAACACCCTCGACACCGGTGGGAATGGCAACGGCTGCAACCATGATGTCCCTGTTTTTCCCCATTTGGTAATACTGCTATGGTGCTCGTGGTGATGTACTGATGCGGTGGTGGTTTCGTGGTGGTGGTGTTGCTCCTGATGTGGTGCTGCTGCGACAACGTCGTTGTGCCGCGTGCTGCAGCCTTGACGCCGGCGGGACGGTGCCACGGACGACGTCGACTACATCGCCTACTCTACTCCCTAAGTATTTCACTGTGAGCTCCATTACCCTATCTATGATTCCGCTGTCTTGAGCTGTATAATGTACTGCTTGATAATCCAGTGCTCCTAGTGTTCGGTATGGTTGTTGTGCTTCCTAAAGTGCCTCAATGGCATGTGTGTGGACTGCTATTTCTTAATACTGACGAACTGAACTTCTTATTTCAGTTGAATTCAATTATAAGGTTTGAAAGTAATGGTATGATAAGGATTCTAGTTTTGTTGGCTTAGACTAGTACCTCTACTTGCTGCTATATATTTGTGATGCCCCCGGTTTGGATGATTTACTCATCCAGGCATAAATGAATGACTCCTGAAACTTTGACAGTTCAGTTAACACTTGCTTACTCTTTTAGTGAGATATGCAAGATACAAGTATTATTGCTTGCAGATTGGTGCTTTGCTTAATGGCTTTATCGTGAGCTTGTATGTATGCTTCTATTGCTTTTGTTGCTGTTGATGTTCACTGGATCATGTGCCTATATGATCTGATCATTGGATTCTATTTGTGGCGGTAGGATGGATAATTACAGTTCTTGGACAGATGTGGTACTAGATAGTTAAACTGAGAAGATCAGATGCTTTACTTGTTGACTGGCTTATGAGCTTGTGTGCAAAGATTTACCTAAAACTGATAAGAACTGATATGTGCTTGATACTTGGCTGGGCCTATGATGCATAGGCTGAGGCATGATTGATGATATGAACATATACTAATATGTGGCTTTCTACATCTATATGAGGTTTCAACAGAGCACTTCTCTGTTATTCTGAGAGAAGTAATTCCTTCTAATCCTCCTAGACTAGATCTAGTTGCAGGGTGGTTGGAATTGAATACTGTGTATTATTCCCCTTATTTTCCTAGTGTGGCTATGAAAAGCTAAGAACAGATACTGCATGATCTATTGATTTAAACGTTGTTTTCTACCTGCTGCACTCCATAGCTTGGGCTTGTTGATGCTTGGTCTTCTACACTCTACATCATGTGACTGGCCTTCTCCTCCTTACTGCTGGATCTGCTTCCCGTTGATCTAAATATCCATGGTTAGCTGTGGGGTTTATTTCTCTGAGTGTGTCTATATATTCTTTGCAGTTCTTGATGAACTGATTGATGAGCTGCCTCTGCTGGGACATGTGCTTGTACTAGGAGAGCTGTTAGAACATCTTTTTCTGTTGGAATGGATATAGGGTTCGGCTGGGAAAGTTGTGTGTGCTAGAAAGGCTGCTGGTGCAGCTGGGTTGTTGTTTATATACAGTTGGGCTGCTGCTGTGGTATCGACAACACATGCCCTGTATTCTGTGACTGTGCTGCTTGCAGGTGGCCCCCTCTCCATGTGTATGTTTTTTTTTTTTTTGAGATTTTCCTGGTCTTAGTACATCTTGTAGTATCTGAACTCACGCACTACACACTCCTCACGCACACACAACACCACACACACGCCACTCGTGCGCAAGCTAGACCTAACCAAACCTATACTAAGACATGAGCCTCCGCGAGCCTAGATCTTCTGGGAAATCCCTGCGGTGGTGGGCACACCACAATACCAGTGTCGAACCGCGGTGGAAATTGGCTCCGTAGCTTGAACTGGGCTAGACTGATTTATGGGCTCAGCCTTCTGCATATATGCAGCCCATAGGGCCCTCCAGAAATTTGCTACAGCGCCAACACTGGACACTGTGCAGGTGAGACACTCGGTAAATTCGCTCCCGGGGAGTCGAACTCACGAGCGGGCAGCCAGCCACTGCTGGGCTTTGCCAACGCGCTACGCGCGCTCCTCTCTCCATGTGTATGTTAACAAGTTGGTTTGCTTCTCCTCCTAATGCAAGCAACGGTTGAGTGATCTTTATCGCTTGTTAGATCATTCTTTTATGTGCTGCCAAGTGGTTAATCTTTATTGGCTAATATTATGTGAGCTAAATAAATCCAGTGTGACTATTATGTTAATTAAGACTTTGCTTAATTAGCAAGTGGCTTCAAATAAATGGATTAGAATCATATTGACTTCTCCATGTCAATATTGATTCAAATAAATAACTTTGTGGGCTTTTAGAAGATTCTAGCTAGATTAGAGGGAATTAATATTGCTGCCTTGTTGCCTAAAGATCAATTGGATCCAGTGCTTCCTCTAGTCCCTTGTGTTGCCTTGAATTATAATTACTCATTGTTGATTCATGATCAGTGTTGCCTCTCCTGATCCAAGTGTATTCTATTTATCCCTGTTATTGCTAAGAAAAATATTTCTCCCTCTAATCACTATTTGGGGATCAAGATTAGTTCTTGACTCCCATTAGCTAGTTTCCAACATTAAAATGCCTCATCATGGATGGTGGCAACATTTTAATATTCACCCAACCATTTACTTTTTCTTTGTTGTTTGTTTTGCAGGTAGAGAAGAATCAGAAGTTTGAGATCAAGCTTTAGTTTAGGAATTCTTACTATTATTCTTTTTGTGTTGTTTTATTTCTTTTTTTAACTTGTAACTTTATTGGATAATGTTATTTGTAATAAAGTTTAAATTACTTATTCATTTGGAATTATCAAATGTGTTTACTTTTACATATTATATTATATACTTGTTTAAATTCCAATTCAAATTCTTATTCGAATTTATGTCCTTCATATTTGAATTTGAATTCAAAATGTTCTCCCAAAAACACAAGAATTTATAAAGGTCATGTCGAAATTTGTCGCACTCACATCGATAACTAACTCAATTACACCGATGCGAGAGAAACCTCGATCACTTTGATAGTTTTAAATAAAAGTGCGAAAATTCCCCGGATTTTCTATGCATGAATGCAATGCACACATCTGTTTCCTCTATTTTTGTAACCCCAAATCCTGGGATATTACACCAAGCAACCCGGGCAATAGGACAGGAAAAGAATAAATGCTCAACACTTTCAACTTGTTTGCAAAACGAACAAACAGGAGTACCCGGCCACTTTCTTTTGCGCATATTATCTCTAGCAGGAATCGCGTTTCTAAACACCTGCCACATGAAGATTTGGATCTTTAGGGGTATCTTAGCTTTCCAAATTATTTTATTGTTTGGACCATTTAAATCTTTTTCAAGATGCTCATACATAGATTTGGTGGAAAACACTTTATTACTAGTCAAATCCCAAAAAATAGAATCACTTTCATTGGTCAGATTAAGCCCATTAAAAATTCCTAGGATTCTCTCCCATTGGTTAGCCATACTGCCATGTAATCTTCTCCGAAAAGTCATGGAATGGTTCTTGATCACAAAATCTTTAATAGTGCACCCTTTCATTTGACAGATGTTATAGAGCTCAGGAAAAGTATCACAGAGAGGTGGCTCACCGTCCCAAGAATCCTCCCAAATCCTCATAATGTTCCCATTCCTTAAACAAATTCGTCTACCAGCAAAATAATGCTCTTTCACTTGTAACAACGCTTTCCAACAAGGAGAGTCATTGAATCTGGCGGCCACACTAGCCACCGTTTTACCCTAAGATACCTGGCTTTGACAATTTTTTGCCACAAACCCTCATGCGTATCAAGTTTCCACCACCACTTTACTAGGAGGCTGATATTTTGTCTTCGAAGGTCCTTAATACCTAAACCCCCTTTATTTTTCGATCTACACACTTTATCCCATCGAACCATATGATAACTTTTTTTGTCTTTCCTTTTTTGCCAGAAGAACCTTTTCCTATGTCTATCCGTTTTTTCAAGGAAAGTTTTATTAAAAAGGAACATAGACATCGGATAGTATAAGACAGAAGACAGGCAAGCATCTATGAGAATTTTATTTCCACCAGATGACACCGAATTCCCAACCCAAGCATCAAGTTTCTTAACAAGTTTACCATCAACATAGTCCCAATCTGATGTTTTTAAAGCTACTGAAGAAATGGGAACCCCCAAATATTTCATCGGTAAAGAACCAACCTGACACCCAAACAGATCAGAATAGAAAGTAGCCATGTTATTATCTCCCCCTATGGTAAAAATTTCGCTCTTCTCAAAATTTATTTGTAACCCAGACATCAACTCGAAGGAATAAAGCAACAGCTTGAGATTTATGGCTTTCTCGGGATCATGATTGATGCAAAGTACCGTATCATCCGCATACTGTAACACAGCCACACCAGTGGGAATTATATCAGCAGCAAGCCCCACCAACATCTCATTAGCTTGGGCTCTTAACACCATCTTAGTAAGGGATTCGGCTATGAGGTTGAACAAAGTAGGAGACATGGGGTCGCCTTGACGAACCCCTTTAGAACTCTGAAAATAGGGCCCCATTTCGTCATTTATTTTCACGCATACCGTCCCTTCGAAAAGGCATTGCTTAACCCATGAACACCACAAGTCATTAAAACCTCTGATTTTGTGACACTCCAACAGGAAATTCCAATTTACCTTATCATAGGCCTTCTCGAAATCGAGCTTAAGAACAATCCCAGCTTGTTTCTTCACATGAGTATAATTAAGCAATTCATGCAAAGATAGGACCCCATCCATAATGTTCCTCTTTTTAATAAAGGCATTTTGCTGAATGCTAAAGAGCTTATCAGAGTAAGGTTCTAACCGCAACGTCAAAGTTTTGGTGACCAACTTATAAATGCATCTTAGCAAGCAAATGGGACGATACTGAGAAATTTTATCGGCACCCGCCAACTTAGGAAGCAAAGTTATGACCCCATAGTTTAATCTTTTGATATCTAAGTTTCCATTATGAAAGCAATGAAACATGTACATTATCTCAGGTTTTACTAATTGCCAACAACATTGAAAAAATTCAATGGGGATGTTATCCGGGCCAGGGGCGCGATTCACCTTCATAGAAAATAGAGCATTTTCTATTTCCTCAACCGTGAAAGGTCTAGTCAAATCAGCATTATCAATGTCATCCAAGGTCTCATGATCAGACCAAATGGAAGGATCTAGATGTAACAGATTACCAGGAGCAGGTCCAAAAAGGTTTTTATAAAAGTTTGTGGCATGTTTCAGCAAGTTATTCGTCCCTTCTATATTCACCTCACCATGTTTGAGGAAGTGAATAGCATTCTTCCTTTTCCTCCCATTAGCTACCTTATGGAAATAGGCAGAATTTTGGTCCCCTTTTAAGAGCCACCTCTCATTCGACCTTTGCAACCAGTAAAGTTCCTCATCGGCATAAATCTTTTGAAGCTCAACTAGGATATTAGTCTTTCTAATACACTCATCAGGAGAAAGCATAGCCTCTTCTTCCATTTTTTCAAGCAAGGTTAAGTCCTCCTTGAGTTCTTTTTTTTTTCTTACGGATATGACCAAACAAGCTTGAACCCCATCCTTTAAAATGCTTTTTGAATCGCTTTAACTTGATATTAATAATATCAATAGGATCATGACTATTCACCGGTTTCCTCCAAATTTTTTCCAACTCAGCTAAGAAATCTTTATTCTTAAGCCAAGAAACGTCAAAACGAAACTCTTTTTTTTTCCAAGAATTACCATTCAAGTCGCCAGACATGAGGAGTAAAGGACTATGGTCAGACATATCCGACACCAATTTCCTCACATGAACTAAAGGAAACACATTCTCCCACTCGGGGGACATAAGAACCCTATCAAGTTTCTCCAAAGTTGGGTTATTCTGATTATTAGACCACGTATATGCACCACCTGACATATGAATTTCTCTCAACCCAAGCATATGAATTATTGAATTAAAAACATCAGAAAAATGAGATAAGGAAGATATTTTATTCTTCTCCCCAGAGTGTCTAAGAATATTAAAATCTCCACCAATGATATAAGGACAATCGACCGTATGACAAAAGGATGACATTTCGGCCAGGAACTCATTCTTCCTATCATCATGAGCCGGACCATAAACAGTTAGCAAGGACCATTTGCATTTTTTGTTATTATCCCAAAGGTCCAACCTCAAAATAAACTCACCAATCTTGTGTCCAAGGACACCAAAGGAATCTTGCTTTGCCACCACAAAGGATACCTAACAACGTGAAATGATTATTCAACCGGACAGAAAAATATATTGTTATGATCAAGTCACGTAAACTGCGGCCGTCAGCTACCTTCGTCATCGATCGGCTAGAGCGGAGTCCTGGTCCCTTGTAAAATATCACTCGTTTCTTACTATGCTGCCCTCCAAGCCGCTCTGGCCGGCCCTCTAAGCGTGCCACGAAGATCACCACGCTGGGTCAGGCTGTGATTCTATATGATGATCGTGGACTGTGGACACTGCCGTCGGCAGCGCTGCGCATGTTCCACATCCCCAACTTTAGGTGATGAGCCAGGTTTGAATGTCAATCTAGCGAGAAAGCAAGCACCAAGCAATGAGTTCGATTCTGACACAGAATCATCGCTCCGAGGCGAGAAAGACTGGCCGGAAGCTTTCGTTGGAAACGGATCAAACGATACCGTCCCCGTCGCCGTCCCAGCAGCTAACGTCGATGTCGTGCCCGGCCGGCTGCTCGAGCCAAGAGGCGAGTGTCGTGTGCAGTCGACGGCACCAACGCTCGCGGCCATGAGTGGCGGCTACAGTCGCTGGGTGCGAAGCTGCTCACGTACGTGCAGAACGGGCAAACCGATCGAAAGACATTCGCCTACGCCTGCGTTCAAGAAAACAAAGAACGCAACGCTGGCCTTTTTAGCCACAAGGTTAGCTAGGCAGTTAATTTCAGATAGGACTCTCTATACGGGGCTGTCCTAGCTAGCGCTCGAGCGCCAGGGAGGAATTAAGCGATCGGTTCTCAACCAAAGATTCTTTCCATTTTTGGCAAATTTTGAACTGTAGTGGAGGCTATTGAGGGAAAGTTTTGCATGCATGTAGGAACAGACGAATTTGATGATGTAAGCGAGAATCTTTCCGAATTTTAAAATTCAAAATGTTTTATCTCACAAACGACAACTCCGATTTAAGATCTGTTTTCACCAATAAATCCGTCTCGACGAGATCTTCAAAACTAGCACCCATGTTAATATGTTTCGACAAACTTTTTTTCTGGCTAAAAGTTATCAACCCTCTCTATTTGAATAATCAACCCCTCCGTACTTGAGTGATCAACGGTAAATTTATAAATTTATCAACCTGGTGCAGGCTATTGAGGGAAAGTTCTCCATGCATGCACGAAAAGACGACTGCTGATGTCAGCGGAATCTTTTCCAAATTTGAAAATTCAAAATATTTTATCTCACAAACGATAACTCCAAATTAAGATTCGCTTTCACCTATGAGTCGGTCTCGACGGGATCTTCAAAACTAGCACCCATGTTGATATATTTCGAGAAACTTTTTTTCGGGCTAAAAGTTATCAACCCTCTCTATCTGAATAATCAACCCCTCCGTACTTGAGTGATCAACGGTAAATTTATAAATTTATCAACCTGGTGCAGGCTATTGAGGGAAAGTTCTGCATGCATGCACGAAAAGACGACTGCTGATGTCAGCGGAATCTTTTCCAAATTTGAAAATTCAAAATATTTTATCTCACAAACGACAACTCCAAATTAAGATTCGCTTTCACCTATGAGTCGGTCTCGACGGGATCTTCAAAACTAGCACCCATGTTGATATATTTCGAGAAACTTTTTTTCGGGCTAAAAGTTATCAACCCTCTCTATCTGAATAATCAACCCCTCCGTACTTGAGTGATCAACGGTAAATGTATAGAATTATCAACCTGGTGCAGACTATTGAGGGAAAGTTCTGCATGCATGCACAAAAAGACGAATCTGCTGATGTCAGCGGAATATTTTCCAAATTTGAAAATTCAAAACGTTTTATCTCACAAACGACAACTCCAAATTAAGATTCGCTTTCACCTATGAGTCGGTCTCGACGAGATCTTCAAAACTAGCACCCATGTTGATATGTTTCGAGAAACTTTTTTTCGGGCTAAAAGTTATCAACCCTCTATATCTGAATAATCAACCCCTCCGTATTTGAGTGATCAACGGTAAATGTATAAAATTATCAACCTGGTGCAGGCTATTGAGGGAAAGTTCTGCATGCATGCACAAATAGACGAATATGCTGATGTCAGCGGAATCTTTTCCAAATTTGAAAAATCAAAATGTTTTAACTTTCAAACGACAACTCCAAATTAAGATTCGCTTTCACCAATAAATCCGTCTCGACGAGATCTTCAAAACTAGCACCCATGTTGATATGTTTCGAGAAACTTTTTTTCGGGCTAAAAGTTATCAACCCTCTCTATCTGAATAATCAACCCCTCCGTACTTGAGTGATCAACGGTAAATGTATAAAATTATCAACCCCAAAGTTAATTTTATTTGAAACAGTTTAGCGATTTTTTTAGTTTAGAAGCTATCAACCCGGTGTCCTGTTATTTATCAACAGTAAATATAAATAACTACCAACCCTAAAAATCTAATTTTATTTCGAATATTTTGGTGACTCTTTTTAGTTTACAAGTTATCAACCCGGTGCCCCGTTATTTATCAATGGTAATTACAAATAACTACCAACCCTAAAAAGTATTCCATTTAGAATATTTTAGCGAACATTTTTTTATTTTACAAGCTATCAACCTGGTGCCTCGTTATTTATCAACGGTAAATATAAATAAATAATAACCCTAAAAAGTATTTTATTTAGATTATTTTAGCGACTCTCTTTTAGTTTACAAGCTATTAACCCGGTGCCCCGCTATTTATCAATGGTAAATATAAAATAAAAATCAACCCTAAAATTTTAGTTTAATTTAAAATATGTAGTGGCTCTTTTTTTGTTTACAAGTTATCAACCCGGTGTCCCGTTATTTATCAACGGTAAATATAAATACCTAGCAACCCTAAAAAGTAGATTTCATTTAAAAATATTTTAGCAACTTTTGTTAGCTTACAACTTAAAACAGTACTTAATTTGAGTAGCAAGTGATAGTTCATTTGAGTTGCAAGTGGATCTTCCCACCCGTTATTTCCCCCCTTAAAAACCACTGGCCCGAAAAAAGGAATTGCAAAAGGACCCCATTAAATATGAATTACCGTACGAAAATAAAACCCAAAAGGGAATTGCAAAAAGAGAATTGAGAGTCTGCCTCGTGCTGAAGAAAAAGAGTGAGATGCTATGTGTATGCATGCAACAACTTATGAAAGAGTGCTGAAAAGTTGACTAATTAAATGCAAATCCATGAGATGCTCTGTGCATGTGCATGCATGCAGTGTGAACGCTCTTGGCTGCATGTAACTTGCAAAGTAGTAATGCAAGCTGTTAGTGTGAACACGTGTGAACGCAATTAAAACACTACGTGATAAAAAGGGAATTGAGTCGCGCTTTCGCGCGAGCGCTCCGCGCAGACAGAAACCGATCGCTCGAGCGAGCGATTGCCAGGGAGGGGATTCGCTCTATACGCGTCGTGGTGCGAGCAGTTTTGGAACCGATTAGGCGGCGATCGGAAACAACTCTGAATTGGAGTCAGGTCAAACACGCTGGATAGTGTGCTTCTCGGGTGCGCGTGACGGGCGGTAAACGGACTCCTCCACGAAGCGGGCAGAACCAAACCTACTAAGCAGTCGATTCGGTTTATTTTACGTACGAAGACGTTCGTTACCCGTTTTTTTGACAGACAAAAATTTGTTCCAGTTTTTTTACCTAGCAACACCACCGAGTAGTAGAGATTATTAGGTATAGGTGTAGACTAGCACACATACCGGTGCGTTGCAACGGGGTCTTTTTATCGCAGAAAAGAACGATGCAACTCAAAATTTCTCCGAAAGTCGATCAACCAGCCTAAACCTATCCCCACCTTGTTTATTTTTTTTTTATCTTCATATTCGATCTACCGTGTTATTCTTAATTTCTAATTTGTTCCATCAAAAAATCAGTGTTTGCAATACGTGAATTTAAATGAAGCTATTAATTAATTAGTGCTTGAATAGAAATTTTCATATTTTTTAATGCTTGTGACTCCTTGAGCTTCTTGGCTTTGCCCAGCAATCACTCCAAGTATACATGAACAAAGATAATTAAAAAGTACAATAACGAAGGAGTGAATGAGAGTAGTATACCTCTTGGAAGGTACCGATCGCTCAGACTAATTGATTGTGCACACTCAAACAGAAAATCAGGGTATTGCATCAAAATTTGTAAAGCAACCGCCTATCAATAAAGCCTCTTTTGCACGGACATGAGCAGTACATTTCGCATGACTCTCAAGCTGTTCATTTTCATCCAGGGATTCATGAACGATTGATTATACCCTATATTCATAAGCAAAGTATAATCAGGGTGGCCGCTGAAAAACGTGTGTAATGTGTTTTTTCCTAGCCTGATTCAGATGCGGTGAAGGCGCTCATGGTGCCATGATGCTGAAAACAGCGACGGTCGCCATGTTGCTACGGTGCTCGTCGGTTTCCGCCTTGCTGGGGAGCAGCTGGCCGAAGTTTGTCAGAGTTTCCAAGTATGACTCTATGATGTCGAGCCACAAGACCTGCACCTCCACGCCACCCCCTAGGCCCTAGCATCGATAGCTGTATGCCTGCATCTGTATCTCAGTTTCATCCATCCAATTTCAGGAAGAGGCCATCTAGAATTCTGGATACAGAAACCTGCACATCGCCCTGATCATGTCCCGAAATCTCAAGTGAACGAACAAATTCATCACCAAACACCTGGGATCTGTGTGGGTTGGTATTGGATTAGTCAGCAGGTAGCATCAAACAAGCTGAATTCCAGCGTGTGGAGCCACAATCGAAGACCTGATGAAAAATTCCCAGCAGTATAAAATTGCGCATACACCAAAAGCAGCGACCAATTCGGTGGCCGCGGCATCCGCCACCGGCCGTGCTGGAAGGCTGCTCCTTACGCGTGTTCTATCCCGCGAAGATCTGGCGCATAGTTGGTCATGATTCCCGTGAGCGCTGCCGCCGGTCACAACAACACACGCCTAGAACAGGCCCGCAGTTCAAATTGTGCACCATCACCGCTCGTTCCTGGAAGACAGCGGCAGCTCACGCGTGCTCCGAGGAGACTGAGACGACGCAAACGACTTCGGCCAAAGTGCTCGATTCCTTAGGTGGGAACAATCATCAGTTCGTCACGGCGGAGAGGACGTGTTTGGCGAAGTGGCGGAGGTCGTTGGCAACTCCAGCTACAGCCTCGATGACGGCCTCGACAACAGCGGCTAGGGCTAATGGAGACAGTTCTCGTGGAAGGGGAATCACACAGGATCCTTTCCTTTTTATCTCGAAACGCGTTTGTTGCCCCGTTGAATTAGGAATTAGTTTCCTTTCACCTCACGTCCCGTTTACTTCGCTGCGAGGGTCTGTCTGTGACACAGACGCAGGCTCGGTTCATGGACAGAAAAGAAACCTTTATTCACTCAGGCGATGTCAGTTTTCGTAATTTTCACTGCAAAATAAGGGCAAAGAAAAAACGATGAAAATTTTGGGGAGAAACCTTATTTCCTTTATTAGTAGGTACTAGGAAAAATACCCGACAATTAAATTTTATTATAGTTGGCATTAAACCAGGATCTCCTATGAAAATTTCCATGATATGTTGGTTTAGAAGAGAAAAAATATAAAATGAAAAGAGACCCAGTGTTACCTCTTTGTCCCGAAAGTAGCCGGCGATCTAAAATCCATGAAAAAAATCTAAAATCCAAGACTAATATTCTCCCTATCGCCTCTTTTTCCAACTGGAGAAAAAATATTAGGTCCCAAGGTTGGTGGTCGTCGGACGCGTTTAGCTGAGCGATGGCGCGTAGCTACTCTTCATGTCGCCAATAGCCAGCTCCACTGATCTCTAACCGCGCGATCTCCTCCTATGGTCGCTCAACACGTTGTAGTTCCTGATGGTCACATCTAACATGTCGATAGAGACCTTCACTACGACAATTTGGAGTAATTTTCAATGAAATCTGTAGAGTCCTAGTCGAGGCTAGTGGGCATGCCTTGAGGTATATTAGATATAGATTTATATACTCTACTATTTTGGTATTGTTTGTATGCCACTGCAACTAAAATTAAGTAGATTTGTTAAAATTTGCACATCAATTAAACTTAGAAGTAAAAAATTAAAAAAATTAGAATTGCTAAAATTTGCACATCTATTAAACTTAGAAGTAAAAAATAAAAAAATAGATTTGAAAAAAAAATAGATTTGCTAAATTTTTTTTTTGCAAACATATAAACAATAGCAGGTAGCTACCTTTCTTTGGTCAACATTTATCCCGAACACATCATCTATACCTAATAATAAAAGTAAAAGAGCTTCTTGTTGGTCCATTTTTTATTAGCCCTAAAGTTGGCCAAAATTACACTTAGTGCCACCCTTAAGTTAGATACCGCTTCATCCTTATAATTGTCCGTCTCGTAAAAAAATATAATTAAAGTAGGCCGCCGCGCGCAGAGGTATCCCAGTTTTCCCTGCTCGATTTCCCCGACCCGCATAGCGCCGGCCGGCACGTCCACAGCCGCGAGCACTTCTTTCATCATCCTGCCTTGTTTGAGGCTTCTCCTCTCGCGGATCCGGTGCGGTTAAGCATCCCAGATTACGCGCTCAGGTCGTCCCGCACCTTGCACCGGGTTACATGTACCTTCCTCTGGTCCGTCGACGACCTCGTGTGGAGGAGCAGGCGGCGGCGGCCGCCGGTGAGGCCACGCAGAAGGAGGTGGGAGAGCAGCCGCGCGCGGCGCCTTCTGCACAGGAGGTAGGATCCAAAGTTGGGCCGAGCTAATGGTTGGATATGTTTGTAAGAAAAAAACACCGAAGTCTCCCATGTTCCCCATCGTCCTCCGTCTACCGGGCCTTTCGTCGTCGCCACTGAAAGATTCGTCCTGAAATCCGTAGAAACTTCTCCAACGAACCCCAAATCTCCGTGATTCACTTGCTCTGCAGAATTTTTTTCTTGATGAAATTCTATGGATTTGAATCGCTCGATTAGGCGGAATTTCTGTGGAGATTTTTATCTGGTTTGTCATTCCTCCGGGCGGAGTTGAGAGACGAGCGCGGCACAGGGTGGCACCCTAGACGTCCTCCCGCGCATGGTCTCCGGCGCGGTCGATGTAACCATCAAGCTCCGGGAAGAGCGCCGCTCCAGCCCCTAAGCTCCAACACACTAGTGGAGAAGAGGCTTTTGGTACCAAGTAAATGTCCCAGTGCAGAACCAAACCGGGACCAATGGGGGCATTGGTCCCGGTTCGTTTTGCCCAGGGCGACCCCACTAGCTCAGAGCTTGTCCGGTAGTGGCCTTTGGACCCGGTTTGTAATACAAACCGGGACTAAAGGATCCACGGCAGGGCGCGGTGATGTCTACGGGTGCTTCTATTCTTGTAGACAGTGTTGGGCCTCCAAGAGCAGAGGTTTGTAGAACAACAGCAAGTTTCCCTTAAGTGGATCACCCAAGGTTTATCGAACTCAGGGAGGAAGAGGACAAAGATATCCCTCTCAAGCAACCCTGCAACCACAAAGCAAGAAGTCTCTTGTGTCCCCAACACACCTAATAGGTGCACTAGTTCGGCGAAGAGATAGTGAAATACAGGTGATATGAATAAGTATGAGCAATAGCAATGGCACCAGAAAAGTGCTTTGCTGTCCAGGACTGGCGTGTGGTTGATGGTGGTAATATTGCAGGCAGTATAAATGCAGTAAAACAGTAAACAAGCAGCGATAGCAGTATTTAGGAACAAGGCCTAGGGATCATACTTTCACTAGTGGACACTCTCAACATTGATCACATAACATAATAAATAGATAGATGCTAGACTCTACACCCTCTTGTTGGATGATGAACACCACTAACTGTGTAGGATTACACGAACCCTCAATGCCGGAGTTAACAAGCTCCACAATATTCAATGTTCATATTTAAATAACCTTAGAGTGCATAACAGATCAACATAACCAAACCAAGTACTAACATAGCATGCACACTGTCACCTTCACACTACGAAAGGAGGAATAGATCACATCAATACTATCATAGCAATAGTTAACTTCATAATCTACAAGAGATCACAATCATAGCCTACGCCAAGTACTACACGATGCACACACTGTCACCATTACACCGTGCAGGAGGAATAAACTACTTTAATAACATCACTAGAGTAGCACACAGATAATTTGTGATACAAAACACATTGCAATCATAAAGGGATATAAATAAGCACTTCACTATGCCATTCATAACAGTGAATAAGTATTCTGTGAAATATAGCCTAAGAGACCCACACTCACTAGTAGGAAAACCCTTATAGGCGAAGCTTAGTTCTGTGGCGCACCGTTTTGAGTGCGCCACAGAAAGTTATTTTGTGGCGCACAAAGCTCGGTGCGCCACAGAAATAGCTTAATTTTGTGGCGCACTACTAAACCGTGCGCCACAAAAACTTGGTGGGCCCCACACCCTGTCACCCCCAATCATTGGTTTTACAATTTCTATGGCGCACAAACCTCGGTGCGCCACAGAAATTACTTCTTCTGTGGCGCACGACAACAGTGCGCCACAAAAATAAGTTATTCTGTGGCGCACTGTTTTGTGTGCGCCACAGAAATAAGTTATTCTGTGGCGCACTGCGCTCGGTGCGCCACAGAAATAAGCTATTCTGTGGCGCACTGTGGTTGGTGCGCCACAGAATTAGCGAACCAGATCTACAAAAGTGAGCCAACCTCCCACCTACCACACTACACAAGCCATTCTTCTTCCTCCATCTAGCTCGTCCCCCCCTTCTCTCTCATACCATTTTGACTCCACTTTTCACTTGCTTGGGTATTTATTGCACTTACTTTGGTTGATACTTAATTGGAGTTGAGGAGAAGGCTCTCCATACTCTCTCCTCCTCTCGAAGTCATCGATCGCGGTCTCGTCTCGGTATCGAATCTAGAAGGTGAGTAGTTGGAGGAGACATACATATGCTTGGAGGAGACATGCATATGCTTGTAGATCTTGTGTGGCCGTCGTGTGTATGGATGCTTGTTGCAGGTGAAGCGCTTGTGTGTGTGCCGGTGTGGTGCATGGATGTTTGCCGAAATGTTGATTCATTTCCGTTTCGGCAAGTTTTGCACTACCCATATGTCCTACTTTGAGGAGAGGTCATGCCGAATTTTTCCACTCCATGTAATACCTTGAGGAGAGGTACGGCCCATGCATGTGTGTGCATTTGGTGCGGTTCTAATTTCCTGTTCTATGTATACCATTTGCAGGCAAGCATGGTCCTCTCGATGAGTTCCGCTCGAATCTCTAGATACAAGATAGACGCGAAGGAGGACATGATTCGGAACAATAGGCGCCAGATAAGATGTCCGTGTCGATCATGAAAACTCGAGCGCTGGATCAACCCTGATTCCGGACAACTGGAGGAGCACCTGCTGAGGCGCGGTTTCATGCAAGACAACCAGGCGCGGCCGGCCCCATCAAATGGTGCGCAAGAAGACCATGTCGAGCGAGATGACTATCATCATGAAGAAGACTATCATCATGCCGACGGGGACTATCATCATGAAGAAGAAGTCGATGGAGAAGATCATCATGAAGAAGAAGATGCCGGCGGAGAACATCATCATGATGAAGAAGAAGATTCCGGCGCGACCCCGCTAATTTCGGCCTTGCGGGACTCTCATGTTCAAGATCTTCTCCTCCAGGAGACGAGCAACGATAGAGTTGCAGCTAGAGAGAGAGCCAAGCTGTCGCAAATGGAGAAAGACGGGATGACTCCGATCTTTCCTGGGTGTCGTCCGCAGGATACGCGCTTGCATGTAACGCTTGATTACCTGCAGATGAAGACGCAGAACAAGTGGACCGATTCCAGCTTCAGCAAGAGCTTAAAATTCTGGCACGATCGTCTCCCGGAGGGGAACACATTGCCAAGTAGTACCGAGGAGGCCAAGAAAGTCGTGTGTCCCCTTGACCTACCGCACGAAAAATACCACGCCTGCATTAATGATTGTGTGATTTATAGGTGCGAGTACAAGGACAGAACCACATGTCCGGTGTGTGGCCACGGACGGTACAAGGTTGGGAACAAGAAGGTACCTCGAAAGGTGGTATGGTACTTTCCTATCACTCCCCGTCTGCAGCGGTATTTCGTGGACCCTAAGGAAGCAAAGCTCATGCAATGGCACGAGGAAAGGCAGAAGCCCGAAGAAGATCCGGAGATGGGCTATATGCTGACACACCCTTCAGACGCTGGACAGTGGCAAACATTGGACATCGCCTTCCCTAGGTTCGGGGGCGACGCAAGGAACATCAGGCTGGGTATGAGCACCGATGGACTCAATCCGTTCGGCAACCAGAGTAGCACGCATAGCACCTGGCCTGTGTTTGTATGGCCTTACAACCTACCCCGTGGCTGTGCACCAAGCAAAGGTACATACACCTGAGTATTCTCATTCAGGGGCCGAAACAACCAGGTGTCGACATGCATTTGTATCTCGGGCTGCTGAAAGAGGAGTTAGACACGTTGTGGAAGACGCCACCCCGTACGTGGGACGCCTACACTAGAACTTATTTTGATATGAGAGCCGCGTTGATCACGACGGTCACGGACTATCCTGGTTACGCATATGTATCTGCCCAGGTGGGCCACGGATTCAACGAGCTGTGTGAAGTGCATGGACGATACCCCGCATCTACAACTACCAAGGGATCCCGGGTCCTCGAAAACAGTCTACCCAGGTGCTCGAAGGTGGCTTCGCTTGGATCACCCGTGGAGAAAACGCGGTGATCTGTTCAATGGTAAAGATGAGCCCGATGGACCCCCACGCCCGAGGAGCGGCGCAGAAATCAATGATCTTCTGAAAAATTGGAAGGAGTGCCCAGCGCCGGGAAAGAAGCGACCGAAGCGAGCCGCTGCTCGGTGTATGGAAAGCGAGGTCTGTTTTCCACGACTTGGAGTACCGGAAGGTCCTCCACACGCCCCACAGCCTCGATGTCATGCACATTACGAAGAACGTTACCGAGAGTCCGCTTGGCACTCTTTGCAACTCGAAAAAGTCCAAGGATGGACCGAAAGCAAGATACGATCTTAAACATTTTGGCATCGTGAAAGATCTTCAAGCCCCGATACCGACGATGATGATGATGATGATGATGATGATCGGACGTAAGGACTCAACTTCTCCGTAAAAGGGCTAAGAAGAATGCGGTGCAGCTTCCCGCTGCCTGCTTCACAACGAGTCCGGAGGAGCTCGAGCAGTTTTTCAGGTGCCTCCTAGGAGTGAAAGTTCCTCACGGTTACTCGGGGAATATAAGCAGATATCTGGACGTAGCGAAGAAGAGGTTCACCGGGATGAAGTCTCACGATTGCCACGTGCTAATGACGCAGATACTTCCCGTTGCGATCCGAGGCATAATGGACGAGCACGTCTGTGATACGCTGTTTGGCCTATGCAACTTTTTTGACGTTATCACCAGGAAGTCGATCGGCGTGAGGCAGCTCAAGATGCTACATGATGAGATCGTGGTGATACTATGTGAGCTCGAGATTTACTTCCCGCCTGCATTCTGTGATATATGCGTCCATCTCCTTCTCCATGTCGTTGAAGACATCAAGCAGCTCGGCCCAACGTTCCTCCACAACATGATGCCTTTCGAAAGGCAGAATGGTGTCATGAAAGGATACGTTCGCAATAGGGCCCGTCCAGACGCAAGCATGGCCAAGGGGTTTCTAACCTACGAGTGCATCTCCTTCTGCCAGAATTATCTAAGCACCGAGGACGACGAGGATCATGTTGGTCTACCCCCCAGGACGCACCTCGGGAGGCTCGCTGGAGTCGGTCACCGCGAGGGCTACCACTCAGTCCATGTCGGCATTGAAAATCGACGCGACGACTTTGACAGGGCTCACCGGGTCGCGCTACAACACTTAAAACTGACCGAACCTTTCGTGCAAGAGCACAAAAGCATGGTCGAGCAGAATTACATCGATATGGGCCGGCCGAGGAAGATGGGAGACCTAACCAAAAAACACAACTCCAGCTTCACGCGTTGGTTCAAGCAAACTCAACTGGTTGAAGCACAGAGAAATACGCCTTCTACCGAAGATGAAAAACTCATATACACCTTATCACAGGGACCCGCGCATAACGTAAGGACCTATCAGGGGTACGACATCAACGGTTATAGATTCTACACCGAGGAAAAGGACAAAAATAGTGAAAATCAAAACTCAGGAGTAACTATGCTGTCATACGCCGATGACGAGACTAATGTCAAGGAAAGATTTTTTGGAAGGATCGAGGAGATATGGGAGCTCAATTACTGTGGAGAGACGGTGCCAATGTTTCGTGTGAGATGGGCCAAGAAGGTCGAAAAAGAAGGCCGATATTTCACAACCATGGTTATACCCGATGCAAAATCGAAGAACGCATCCGCGAAAAATGAGCCATGGGTACTCGGTAGCCAAGTTGACCAATGCTTCTTCATCACCGATCCGTCGAGGCCTAGCCGTGTTGTCGTGAGGAGGGGCAAGAGGAGCATCATAGGAATGCAAGGAGACGCCAACGAGGAAGACTTGGACAAGAATGGTGACCCGAAGATGGAGGAGGAATTCGACAGGCACTTCGACATGCCTACTACTAGTAAAGTAAGAAGGAAGACCTCCCTACCCTCTAAAGGTTGTCCGTTCACGCGAAGAAATCTCAAGGTGGCCGGCATAAAGTATTCAACCACCAACAACCGAAAGGGCAAGAAGATTGCGAAGAGACGCTAGAGCTCGTTGCCAGGACGAAGAAGATCTTTTTTGGTCTATCACATGTGTGTGAGTGTGTGTGTTAGACAAGTACATGCATGTGTGTGTGAGAGAAACAAGAACATGTTTGTATGAGACAAGTAATTTATAATTCTCTCTACTAATTACTAAATAATGTTGTGTTATTTATTGAAATGTAACTAAAATATGAAAAAAAGGAAGAAAAATTGTGTGGCAGCCAGGGTTCGAACCTGGCTACTAATGGCCTAACATTGGCCTTAACCACTAGACTAGTACTATGTATCTGTTAGGACACAGCAGTAACCCGTTTTGTTTTGCTAAGTGTCTAAATTCTGTGGCGCATGCCTCTTTAGGTGCGCCACAGAATTAAGAAATTCTGTGGCGCATGAAAGAGCTGATGCGCCACAGAATGCTTAATTCTGTGGCGCACTTAGAGTGGTGCGCCACAGAATTAAGACACTTGGTGAAATAACTTGAACCTTTCTTCCCCACTCCCCACACTAGCAGTTTCTTCCCCGACAACGAGCCAACCCTAGCGCAACCACCGCCGCCGCCAAGCGCCGCCACCAAGCGCCGCTACCGCCGAGGAGGAGGAGGAAGGGGACCACCACGCCGCCGCCGAGCAGGACGCCCAACCCCGAGCCGCCGCCGCAGATCAAGGAGGAGGAGGACCGCCACGCCGCCGCCGAGGACGTACCCGAGAAGGAGGCCGCCACACATCGAGGAGGAGGAGGCCGCTGCACCTCGAGGAGGAAGAGGAGAGGCCACCGTCGTCGCTACCGTCACCATCGGTGAGCTTCCCTCTCTCCTTCCCTCTACCTTCCCCCTCCCCTCTTCCCTCCCCTCTCCCCTTCCCTCCACCTTCCCCCCTCCCGGCTAGGGTTCCTGCTAGTTAGGGTTCATTGGAGTTCATAGTCTCTGTTTGCAAATTGAAATGCTTTAGGGTTCCTGCTAGTTAGGGCGAATTCTCATGCTCATGCTCATGCTCACTAGAGATTTTAAAATGCTACTGGTTGCAAGTAAAGATTTTGAAATAAAGATTCTGCAATATTGTGGTCAAATGGAACGAAACAAGGGACAAAGCAACATGATTGATCCATCTATCAAATGCCTAATGCAAATGCAAATGAAAATGCCTAATGCTACTTGCAAATGAAGTAGGTACTGGTTGATATAGCAATAAGTAGTATTTTTTAAATGAACAACCATATTGCAATTATCAAGTGCATGATTATGCCAATACTATTTAGTGTGTTACAGTAATTAAACCAGTGCATGCTTGCCATAAACTGCTACTGCTTATTGGTGCTGCTGTGGGCATGCTGATGCTCATAACAATAATGAAATGAAAAAATGCTTGCTCATGCTCATGCTTGCCATAAATTGCTACTGGTTCAAATTGCTTGTGATAGCAGCTTTTGTTTTCTTTATTCATTGCTTGCTGTTTGATTTTTGGGTGAGCTGGATGCTGCTTTATGAGTGACTAGTAATAAGTAAATGACTTATGTTGCTCATGTTGCTCTCTGGTTAATAAAATGAAATTGCATCATGCTGCTCTCTGGTTTGAAACTAATTTTTTGGTTGAAAATGAATGCAGTAGGAAATGCAAAATGAAATGGTAAGCAATTTATATAGTTGGTTTAGTTGGTTTAGATGAAATGCAAAATGCAGTAGCTAGCTAGGTTCATTTAGTTGATTTATGTTGGTTTAGATGAAATGGAAAATGCAGTAGCTTGGTTCATATATAGTTGCTGCTATATTAACTTTACTTCGCTTCCTTTTGGTCAAATGCATGCTACTGATCCAGGGTACATAAAAAATTGGAATGCTATTTAATTATATCTGGAATAATAGCATTTTCATTTGAAGTCACATGTTGGCAGTAGCTACTGGTTGGCTTGCTCTATAAGCTTGTATGCTTGTTTATGCTCTATAATGCTACTAGTACATGAAATGCTACTACTATTTGAATTCATTTAATGTACTCTGGTTTTTGTAGTGCTCCAGGTTGTGTAGTGCTCCAGGTTGTGTAGTGCTCCAGATTTGTAGTGCTCCAGGTGGTAGTGCTCCAGGTGGTAGTGCTCCAGATTTGTAGTGCTCCAGGTGGTAGTCATTGTTGTTGTACTGCTCCAGCAGGTTTATGTTGGCTTTTGTTTGATGTATTGTAGATGGGCAAGTTTGTATGGTCGATATATGGTGGATATTTTTGCAGGGATTTCATTGAGTTGCCCCTTTCTCCCGAAGCGTTGATTAACTTCCGTTTCGGTTGAGAAATGGGCACTCCTACGTAGAAAAATTAGCAAAAGTCATGCCGAATTTTCTAGTTGACTTTTGTACTAACTTGTTGCCTCTTTTTAATGAAGTGCAAATAAACATGTCGGGCAACACTTCTAAGCACAGGAGCCAGAACGAAGAAGCGAGAGAGGCCAACAAGGACTTCTGGGAGGGCTACGAGCAGCCCCGGAAGGCCGCCGCCGAGTCGCCCGACGATGAGGAAGAGGGCCGGGACGCCGCCTCCGAGGGAGAGGGCCGGGACACTGCCTCCGAGGGAGAGGGCCGGGGGGCCGCCGCCGACACCGGCGACGATGACGATACCTGGGACGACGCCGCCCAGACCGATGAAGAGACGGCCGGTGAAGAGAACGCGGCCAACCGCACGGAAGGTGATAGCGGCGGCAACCCTCAGGAGGGTAAGAAGAAGAGGACGGCGAGGAGGCCAAGGAGGGATCGGAGGCCGCAAGTGCTCGCCAACGTCACCGATCATTTCACGGTAGTCTCCGAAAGTGGCCTACCCTTGGAGCCTTCGTGGGTTGCCAAAGGGTACGGCATGCAACTAGGGTGCATCGTCCGTGAAACTGTGCCGATCCTAACTCAGGACCTCAGAAGCAAGGAGAACGAGGCTATCGCCCAATCCCTCCTCCAGAAGCTTCACCAACGATACACGTTCCCGGAGCCGTTAAATAAGAAGGTGGACTCTTTAGCTCTCACGAAGATGAGCACCGCCTTGAGCAGCTGGAAGAACCGGCTGAAGGGAAAGATTGAGGCCGGTGAAAGCTGGGAGAGGATAAGTAGCAAAGACCCGTCGCTCTCCTTAGAAGACTTTAATGCATTCAAGTCTTACTTACAGAGTGACGCTGTTAAAAAATGGACCGCCTGGGGGAAGAAAATGCGGGATTTGAACTTAGGGACCCACCATTGCGGAAGCGGTGGTTACCGAGGAAAACTGCCCACTTGGGACAAGGAGGATGCCGAGATGGTACGTCTGGGGAAAGAAAACCCCTGGCACAAAATCCAGGATGAACAGGCTAGGAACTTTGTCCGGTCCCGCTACTACTTAGACTGGAAGACGGGGGAATTTATTACGGATCACGAAGACGTGAGGGATTTCGAGAAGTACCTGGTAAGGATAGTTCTATATTATTTCGCTCATCTTATTAGGCAATGAAGCCAAATGGGCTAACCTTAAGTTCCTTTGTCTAAAGGATGAAGAGTTGACGAAGGCTGGCCCATCGTCCCAGGGGTCGACGGAACCGTGGGACACGCCTTTCAACAGGGTGATGAACAAGTACAAGGAGAGGGAGCCAGACAAGCCACCGACGTCGGGTGGCCGTGTGTCCGGCTTTGGCACAAGTATGAAGCTATCCGAGTACTACGGATCAGATGCCAAGACGAGAAAGCTGGAGAGGAGGTCATCGGCTAAGGATAAATCCGAGGTTCAGGAGCTGAAGAAGAAGGTGGAGTCACTAGAGAAGCTGGTGGCCGAAAAGCCTGTGGAGAACACGGAGATGATGAACAAGTTATTGGACGAGAAGATCCGGCAGATCATCCCCCCTGGGTTGATGGAGGGGTTAGCTGCTTGGAATGCGGGAGGTCAAGTGGGGCCGATACATGTGCCCAGCATTAGCGGCAGCAACTCAAGCTTCCACGTGTCGCCGACGGTGCCGCTCCACCCGACGCCGGTGTCGGGGCTCCACCAGACGCCGCCGCAGCTCCAACCGCCGCCGCAGCTCCAACTGGTCGCATCGACGCCCCCAACCGCCGCCCTTGTATCGACAGTAGCCGAGATCGACGCCATCAAGGAGGTAAACTCATTAGTTACTCCTTCGCGTCATCTTCTTTAACTATATATGCCTTTCGTGACTGCCATCTCACGATGCCCAACATGGCGCCCCTGACTCAGGATGAACAATGCATACTTCTGCAAACGGTGGAGCCCGGCGGCAAGTTGGTGGAAGTTGCTAGCGGCTATGTCATGGCTTCCCGCGTTATGCACGGCGCTACATTGACGGAAGACGTGGCGAAGGTCAAGTTGGTAATGGTAGTGCCGGAGTACCGCTACGCCATCCCCCCGTTTCAACCTCCGGGCACAGAAGAAGGCGACGTTTTGCCCCTTGGGGATTGCACCTCATGGCTTATGAAATGGCCGAAGAACCAGATTCGTCTGGGGGGGGTCTTCCGAGTTGTAAGAGAAGCACCGGCGCCACCTCCCCTATCATCCGGCCCAAGATCGCCAACGCCGACGACACCCTTAAGGAAACGGCGGTCGCCGCCCCCACTACCCTGAAGGAACCGACGGTCGCCGCCGCCACCCGGAAGGAACCGACGATCGCCGTCACCACCAGACGCCACAAACAGTTGTTGGGAGCGCTACCGCAACGACCGTCTACTAGACGCACGGTACGCCAAGCGGCGGCATCGCAACAACCACCACCTAAGGTCCAGGACATGGCGCCACTTGATGGCAACGATGTAGATGATGATGATGACATCGATGCCTACATCAACACTGGCGCCTGCAGCCAAGATATGTACATGCCTCCTATGGATGAACAAGCCTTCCGCACACACGGCGATCAACTTAGTCGTCCCCCTACAGTCACGAAGCAGCGCCTGGTCTTCACGGGTCTTTCTCAAGACACTCCTCCGGAGGCTGGCAATCCAGCTCAAGTCAAGCCTGCTACCATTTTCAGCCCTAACACGCTGCGTAAGACGATCATCGGGGATCCACCCAAATCAACCCCAGCAACCTCAGAAGCACCACCAGCACCCGAAGCACCACCATCAGCACCACAAGCACCCCCAGTAGGTCAAGTGAAGAAGGGAAGGAAGAGAGGAGCCAAGAAGGGCGCATCTTCGAGCCAGCCTGCTCCTAAGAGGATCCGGGCCGACGACATGGTACCACCTACACCGGATGGCTTGCCCCGGTGTCATGAAGCTGGTAAACCTATACTGCCTCCGGACATGGAACACCTCGCAAGTGGACAAATGCTCCCTTTGCAGCACTCTATTCATTATCAAGAGAGCGTCCTTCTTAAAGAGAAGGATCCAAATTACCCGGTGTTCTCGGTCAAGGTGCCGTCCAACCAGAACTTCGTCAATGAAGACCCCGCGGATATCTTCTTCATAGCGTTCGAGGACGTCTTCAATCTATTTCACTCGAAACGGCTCGACTATAACTTGGTCCGCCTATACGCGATCAATCTTCAGATGAAGATCAACAGAGAGAGACCCCGCCACATCGCGGTAGCGGATCCCTACTACATGCGCGATAGCCTGCTCCAGGATGGCTCAAGGACACGGACCAAGGCGGTGCGGTACCTCCAGAACTTCATGCTCATGCACAAAGAGAGCAACACCATTCTTCTGCCTGTCTTTCCCGAGTAAGTACACATCCGCTCACAGCCGTCGTAACTTATGCTTTCTTATATATTTCTTCCATTGCCGATCATTTCCAACATTCCATTTCAATTGCATGTGTTGAGCAGGGACAAATACTGCACACTCATCATCCTAGATCCAAAGTGGTCACTAGCTCAGTATTTCGACTCGTCGAGTACGACGACGAAGAAAGACTACACGAGAATAAGGGGTGTTCTCGATGAGGCTATCCTTGGCTACTCCAAAAGTGGAGGCACCTTCGACAAGAATGGGCAATATATCAGGCCGTACACTAAAAAGATCGGGTTCAAGCACGTGATCAACTTCCCTTGTATCAAGCAGCCAGCTGGCAGCATTAAGGAGGCCTTCTATGTCCTCCATCACCTTAAAGGGTTTGTCGAGGATGCAGAGATGATGTCTCTGCCACCTAGTAAGCGAGACCCCATTAAAATGTCGAGGGAAATCAGTGATGATGATCTTAGAGAAGACTTCCATCGCATCCAAGTAAAGCTCTCGGAAATTATCTTACAAGATGTATCCAACGGATCGGGGCTCTTACACGTAGCGAGAGCGTTGCCTAAGAGGGATATCGAAGAACGCCTACATAAGCAGGGTGATGGAAGGACGTGGACGACGAAGGACTTGTACAAGCCGTTCCCGGAGCCGCTCAAGAAGACGTCTCATTGACCGAGGCCAGTGTGCCTAGCATTACTTTGAATCGATAGACAATTTGCACCATGTTGTAAACTAAACTTGCTTAATTTGCTCGAAACGGTGGTCGTCGTTGTTGGACTTCAATTACTATTGTAGTCGTTATCGTTGAACCATATTACTTATGTGATACCGATGCTATATTTCTTTTAGGTTTATTATTATTTCCTTGCTTTAATTCTTGTGAATATGTATGCATGTGAACCCTCTAACTCTTTCCATTGCGTTATATACTAATATGCCTTGTGTCCATAGAGATGACGTACTACGTCGTGTTCGAGGGGAGGGTTCCAGGAGTGTACGAGGAGTGGGAGGAGTGCAAGAAACAGGTGCACAAGTTCAGCGGCAACTGCTACAAAGGGTACCCGACTAGACACGAGGCGGTTGCCAAGTGGAGGGCGCACCAAGCGAACAAGAGCAATATGAAGACCTTCCTTGTGCTCTCGCTCTTGCTCACCATCGTCGCGGCGGTACTCTATTTCATCCTAGTGTAGGCGGCGGCCGGTGTCACTTCGTTTGTATCTAGAGATGATGAGAACTTTCTTAATTTGCATGCATTATGAGTTGTATGGAGCTATATGTATAACTCGATCGGGCTCTAAGTAATGTGATGATGATGTGATGATTATATATGTCCATATTATATCTGTCTATATTATATCAGTATATAACCTGTATACGGTGTATAAAACCAGTATAAAACCTGTATAATACACCAGGGAGCACAAAATCGAGTATACCTGTACATAGTTCTGTCGTGCACCAAAAAATAATTCTGTGGCGCACCTGTTTCTGTGGCGCAGTGATACGTCTCCGACGTATCGATAATTTCTTATGTTCTATGCCATATTATTGATGATACCTACATGTTTTATGCACACTTTATGTCATATTCGTGCATTTTCTGGAACTAACCTATTAACAAGATGCCGAAGTGCCAGTTCCTGTTTTCTGCTGTTTTTGGTTTCAGAAATCCTAGTAACGAAATATTCTCGGAATTGGACGAAACAAAGACCCAGGGGCCTATTTTTCCACGGAGCTTCCAGAAGACCGAGGAGCATACGAAGTGGGGCCACGAGGTGGCGACACCACATGGCGGCGCGGCCAAGGGGCGGCCCGCGCCGCCCTATGGTGTGGGCCCCTCGTTAGGCCCCCGACTCTGCCCTTCCGCCTACTTAAAGCCTCCGTCGCGAAACCCCTGAGGCGAAAAACCACGATACGGAAAACCTTACTGAGACGCCGCCGCCGCCGATCCCATCTCGGGGGATTCTGGAGATCTCCTCCGGCACCCTGCCGGAGAGGGGATTCATCTCCCGGAGGACTCTACACCGCCATGGTCGCCTCCGGAGTGATGAGTGAGTAGTTCACCCCTGGACTATGGGTCCATAGCAGTAGCTAGATGGTTGTCTTCTCCTCATTGTGCTTCATTGTTGGATCTTGTGAGCTGCCTAACATGATCAAGATCATCTATCTGTAATACTCTATGTTGTGTTTGTCGGGATCCGATGGATAGAGAATACCATGTCATGTTAATTATCAAGTTATTACATATGTGTTGTTTATGATCTTGCATGCTCTCCGTTACTAGTAGAGGCTCTGGCCAAGTTTTTGCTTTTAACTCCAAGAGGGAGTATTTATGCTCGATAGTGGGTTCATGCCTGCATTGACACCTGGGACAGTGACAGAAAGTTCTAAGGTTGTGTTGTGCTGTTGCCACTAGGGATAAAACATTGGCGCTATGTCCGAGGATGTAGTTGTTGATTACATTACGCACCATACTTAATGCAATTGTCTGTTGTTAGCAACTTAATACTGGAGGGGGTTCGGATGATAACCTGAAGGTGGACTTTTTAGGCATAGATGCAGTTGGATGGCGGTCTATGTACTTTGTCGTAATGCCCAATTAAATCTCACTATACTTATCATGTCATGTATGTGCATTGTTATGCCATCTCTATTTGTCAATTGCCCTACTGTAATTTGTTCACCCAACATGCTTTTATCTTATGGGAGAGACACCTCTAGTGAACTGTAGACCCCGGTCCATTCTTTAATACTGAAATACAAATCTGCTGCAATACTTGTTTTACTATTTTCCCTGCAAACAATCATCTTCCACACAATACGGTTAATCCTTTGTTACAGCAAGCCGGTGAGATTGGCAACCTCACTGTTTCGTTGGGGCAAAGTACTTTGGTTGTGTTGTGCAGGTTCCACGTTGGCGCCGGAATCTCTGGTGTTGCGCCGCACTACATCCCGCCGCCATCAACCTTCAACGTGCTTCTTGGCTCCTCCTGGTTCGATAAACCTTGGTTTCTTTCTGAGGGAAAACTTGCTGCTGTGCGCATCATACCTTCCTCTTGGGGTTGCCCAACGAACGTGTGAAATACACGCCATCAAGCTCTTTTTCTGGCGCCGTTGCCGGGGAGATCAAGACACGCTGCAAGGGGAGTCTCCACTTCCCAATCTCTTTACTTTGTTTTTGTCTTGCTTTATTTTATTTACTACTTTGTTTGCTGCACTAAATCAAAATACAAAAAAATTAGTTACTTGTTTTACTTTACTTAATATCATGCATGTTTTTATTTCACTAGTTAAGCATAATGGAAAACAACAAAAATATGAGAGATCTTTATGAACTTTATCTTGAATTAGGACATGATGTGTTTGAAGAGAGAATTAAAAAACCCATGGAACTTTATATGCATGCTAATGGGAATGTTATTACTATGGATGCTTTGAACACCATTGTTGCTAATGCTATGGAAAATTCTAAGCTTGGGGAAGCTGGCTCTGATGAGCATGATCTTTTTAGTCCCCCAAGCATTGAGGAGAAAATTTTCTTTTATGATTACAATATGCCTCCTATATATGATGATAGCCACTTTGTTGAATTTGCTCCCACTACAACTAATAAAATTGATTATGCTTACGTGGAGAGTAATAATTTTATGCATGAGACTCATGATAAGAATGCTTTATGTGATAGTTACATTGTTGAGTTTTCTCATGATGCTACTGAAAATTATTATGAGAGAGGAAAATATGGTTGTAGAAATTTTCATGTTACTAAAACACCTCTCTATGTGCTGAAATTTTTGAAGCTACACTTGTTTTATCTTCCTATGCTTGTTACTTTGCTCTTCATGAACTTGTTTATTTACAAGATTCCTATGCATAGGAAGCATTTTAGATTTAAATGTGTTTTGAATTTTCCTCTTGATGCTCTCTTTTTCTTCAAATACTATTTCTTGCGAGTGCATCATTAAAACTGCTGAGCCCATCTTAATGGCTATAAAGAAAGAACTTCTTGGGAGATAACCCATGTGTTATTTTGCTACAGTACTTGGTTTTTATTTTGTGTCTTGGAAGTTGTTTACTACTGTAGAAACCTCTCCTTATCTTTGTTTAGTGTTTTGTTGTGCTAAGTAAAGTCGTTGATAGAAAAGTTCATACTAGATTTGGATTACTGCGCAGAAACAGATTTCTTTGCTGTCACGAATCTGGGTCTAATTCTCTGTAGGTAACTCAGAAAATTAAGCCAATTTACGTGAGTGATCCTCAGATATGTACGCAACTTTCATTCAATTTGAGCATTTTCGTTTGAGCAAGTCTGGTGGCCTAATAAAATCCATCTTTACGGACTGTTCTGTTTTGACAGATTCTGTCTTTTATTTCGCATTGCCTCTTTTGCTATGTTGGATGAATTTCTTTGATCCATTAATGTCCAGTAGCTTTGCAATGTCCAGAAGTGTTAAAAATGATTGTGTCACCTCTGAACATGTTAATTTTTTATTATGCACTAACCCTCTAATGAGTTGTTTCGAGTTTGGTGTGGAGGAAGTTTTCAAGGATCAAGAGAGGAGTATGATGCAATATGATCAAGGAGAGTGAAAGCTCTAAGCTTGGGGATGCCCCGGTGGTTCACCCCTGCATATTCTAAGAAGACTCAAGCGTCTAAGCTTGGGGATGCCCAAGGCATCCCCTTCTTCATCGACAACATTATCAGGTTCCTCCCCTGAAACTATATTTTTATTCCGTCACATCTTATGCACTTTGCTTGGAGCGTCAGTTTGTTTTTGTTTTTTGTTTTGTTTGAATAAAATGGATCCTAGCATTCACTTTATGGGAGAGAGACACGCTCCGCTGTAGCATATGGACAAATATGTCCTTAGGCTCTACTCATAGTATTCATGGCGAAGTTTCTTCTTCGTTAAATTGTTATATGGTTGGAATTGGAAAATGATACATGTAGTAACTCTAAAATGTCTTGGATAATTTGATACTTGGCAATTGTTGTGCTCATGTTTAAGCTCTTGCATCATATACTTTGCACCCATTAATGAAGAAATACTTAGAGCTTGCTAATTTGGTTTGCATATTTGGTTTCTCTAGAGTCTAGATAACATCTAGTATTGAGTTTTGAACAACAAGGAAGACGGTATGGAGTCTTATAATGTTTACCATATGTCTTTTATGTGAGTTTTACTGTACCGTTCATCCTTGTGTTTGTTTCAAATAACCTTGCTAGCCTAAACCTTGTATCGAGAGGGAATACTTCTCATGCATCCAAAATACTTGAGCCAACCACTATGCCATTTGTGTCCACCATACCTACCTACTACATGGTATTTATCCGCCATTCCAAAGTAAATTGCTTGAGTGCTACCTTTAAAATTCCATCATTCACCTTTGCAATATATAGCTCATGGGACAAATAGCTTAAAAACTATTGTGGTATTGAATATGTACTTATGCACTTTATCTCTTATTAAGTTGCTTGTTGAGCGATAACCATGTTTCTGGGGACGCCATCAACTATTCTTTGTTGGATATCATGTGAGTTGCTATGCATGTCCGTCTTGTCTGAAGCAAGAGAGATCTACCACCTTCATGGTTGGAGCATGCATATTGTTAGAGAAGAACTTTGGGCCGCTAACTAAAGCCATGATTCATGGTGGAAGTTTCAGTTTTGGACATATATCCTCAATCTCATATGAGAATAATAATTGTTGCCACATGCTTATGCATTAAAGAGGAGTCCATTATCTGTTGTCCATGTTGTCCCGGTATGGATGTCTAAGTTGAGAATAATCAAAAGCGAGAAATCCAAAATGCGAGCTTTCTCCTTAGACCTTTGTACAGGCGGCATGGAGGTACCCCATTGTGACACTTGGTCAAAACATGTGCATTGCAAAGATCCGGTAGTCCAAGTTAATTAGGACAAGGTGCGGGCACTATTAGTATACTATGCATGAGACTTGCAACTTGTAAGATATAATGTACATAACTCATATGCTTTATTACTACCGTTGACAAAATTGTTTCATGTTTTCAAAATAAAAGCTCTAGCACAAATATAGCAATCGATGCTTTCCTCTTTGAAGGACCATTCTCTTTACTTTTATGTTGAGTCAGTTCACCTATCTCTCTCCACCTCAAGAAGCAAACACTTGTGTGAACTGTGCATTGATTCCTACATATTTGCATATTGTACTTGTTATATTACTCTATGTTGACAATTATCCATGAGATATACATGTTACAAGTTGAAAGCAACCGCTGAAACTTAATCTTCCTTTGTGTTGCTTCAATGCCTTTACTTTGATTTATTGCTTTATGAGTTAACTCTTATGCAAGACTTATTAATACTTGTCTTGAAGTACTATTCATGAAAAGTCTTTGCTATATGATTCACCTGTTTACTCATGTCATTACCATTGTTTTGATCGCTGCATCCACTACATATGTTTACAAATAGTATGATCAAGGTTATGATGGCATATCACTTCAGAAATTATCTTTGTTATCGTTTTACCTGCTCGGGACGAGCAGAACTAAGCTTGGGGATGCTTGATACGTCTCCGACATATCGATAATTTCTTATGTTCTATGCCATATTATTGATGATACCTACATGTTTTATGCACACTTTATGTCATATTCGTGCATTTTCTGGAACTAACCTATTAACAAGATGCCGAAGTGCCAGTTCCTGTTTTCTGCTGTTTTTGGTTTCAGAAATCCTAGTAACGAAATATTCTCGGAATTGGACGAAACGAAGACCCAGGGGCCTATTTTTCCACGGAGCTTCCAGAAGACCGAGGAGCATACGAAGTGGGGCCACGAGGTGGCGACACCACATGGCGGCGCGGCCAAGGGGGGGCCCGCGCCGCCCTATGGTGTGGGCCCCTCGTCAGGCCCCCGACTCTGCCCTTCCGCCTACTTAAAGCCTCCGTCGCGAAACCCCTGAGGCGAAAAACCACGATACGGAAAACCTTACTGAGACGCCGCCGCCGCCGATCCCATCTCGGGGGATTCTGGAGATCTCCTCCGGCACCCTGCCGGAGAGGGGATTCATCTCCCGGAGGACTCTACACCGCCATGGTCGCCTCCGGAGTGATGAGTGAGTAGTTCACCCCTGGACTATGGGTCCATAGCAGTAGCTAGATGGTTGTCTTCTCCTCATTGTGCTTCATTGTTGGATCTTGTGAGCTGCCTAACATGATCAAGATCATCTATCTGTAATACTCTATGTTGTGTTTGTTGGGATCCGATGGATAGAGAATACCATGTCATGTTAATTATCAAGTTATTACATATGTGTTGTTTATGATCTTGCATGCTCTCCGTTACTAGTAGAGGCTCTGGCCAAGTTTTTGCTTTTAACTCCAAGAGGGAGTATTTATGCTCGATAGTGGGTTCATGCCTGCATTGACACCTGGGACAGTGACAGAAAGTTCTAAGGTTGTGTTGTGCTGTTGCCACTAGGGATAAAACATTGGCGCTATGTCCGAGGATGTAGTTGTTGATTACATTACGCACCATACTTAATGCAATTGTCTGTTGTTAGCAACTTAATACTGGAGGGGGTTCGGATGATAACCTGAAGGTGGACTTTTTAGGCATAGATGCAGTTGGATGTCGGTCTATGTACTTTGTCGTAATGCCCAATTAAATCTCACTATACTTATCATGTCATGTATGTGCATTGTTATGCCCTCTCTATTTGTCAATTGCCCTACTGTAATTTGTTCACCCAACATGCTTTTATCTTATGGGAGAGACACCTCTAGTGAACTGTGGACCCCGGTCCATTCTTTAATACTGAAATACAAATCTGCTGCAATACTTGTTTTACTATTTTCCCTGCAAACAATCATCTTCCACACAATACGGTTAATCCTTTGTTACAGCAAGCCGGTGAGATTGACAACCTCACTGTTTCGTTGGGGCAAAGTACTTTGGTTGTGTTGTGCAGGTTCCACGTTGGCGCCGGAATCTCTGGTGTTGCGCCGCACTACATCCCGCCGCCATCAACCTTCAACGTGCTTCTTGACTCCTCCTGGTTCGATAATCCCTTGGTTTCTTTCTGAGGGAAAACTTGCTGCTGTGCGCATCATACCTTCCTCTTGGGGTTGCCCAACGAACGTGTGAAATACACGCCATCACTAGACTCTACACCCTCTTGTTGGATGATGAACACCACTAGCTGTGTAGGATTACACGAACCCTCAATGCCGTAGTTAACAAGCTCCACAATATTCAATGTTCATATTTAAATAACCTTAGAGTGCATGACAGATCAACATAACCAAACCAAGTACTAACATAGCATGCACACTGTCACCTTCACACTACGAAAGGAGGAATAGATCACATCAATACTATCATAGCAATAGTTAACTTCATAATCTACAAGAGATCACAATCATAGCCTACACCAAGTACTACACGATGCACACACTGTCACCATTACACCGTGCAGGAGGAATAAACTACTTTAATAACATCACTAGAGTAGCACACAGATAAATTGTGATACAAAATACATTGCAATCATAAAGAGATATAAATAAGCACTTCACTATGCCATTCATAACAGCGAATAAGTATTCTGTGAAATATAGCCTAAGAGACCCACACGGTGCACACACTGTCACCTTTACACATGTGGGACAAGGAGTCTCCGGAGATCACATAAGTAAAACCCACTTGACTAGCATAATGACATCTAGATTACAAGCATCATCATATGAATCTCAATCATGTAAGGCAGCTCATGAGATTATTGTATTGAAGCACATAGGAGAGAGATTAACCACATAGCTACCGGTACAGCCCCGAGCCTCGATGGAGAACTACTCCCTCCTCATGGGAGACAGCAGCGGTGATGAAGATGGCGGTGGTGTCGATGGAGAAGCCTTCCGGGGGCACTTCCCCGTCCCGACGGCGTGCCGGAACAGAGACTCCTGTCCCCCAGATCTTGGCTTCGCGATGGCGGCGGCTCTGGAAGGTTTTCTCTGGTTTCGTCGAACGTGTCGAGGTTTTTACGTCAGGGACCTTTATATAGGCAAAGAGGTGGAGTCGGAGGGGCGACGAGGCGGTGACACACTAGGGGGGCGCGGCCAAGGCCTGGGCCGCGCCACCCTGTCGTCTGGGGCCCACAGGGCCCCCCTCTGGCGACTCTCGGGTGTTCTGGAAGCTTCGTGGAAAAATAGGATGCTGGGCGTTGATTTCGTCCGATTCCGAGAATATTTCCTTACTAGGATTTCTGGAACCAAAAACAGCAGAAAACAGCAACTGGCCCTTCGGCATCTCGTCAATAGGTTAGTTCCGGAAAACGCATAATAATGACATATAATGTGTATAAAACATGTAGATATCATCAATAATGTGGCATGGAACATAAGAAATTATCGATACGTCGGAGACGTATCAACATCCCCAAGCTTAGTTCCTGCTCGTCCCGAGCAGGTAAACGATAACAAAGATAATTTCTGGAGTGACATGCCATCATAACCTTGATCATACTATTGTAAGCATATGTAATGAATGCAGCGATCAAAACAATGGTAATGACATGAGTAAACAAATGAATCATAAAGCAAAGACTTTTCATGAATAGTACTTCAAGACAAGCATCAATAAGTCTTGCATAAGAGTTAACTCATAAAGCAATAAGTCAAAGTAAAGGTATTGAAGCAACACAAAGGAAGATTAAGTTTCATCGGTTGCTTTCAACTTATAACATGTATATCTCATGGATAGTTGTCAATGCAAAGTAATATAACAAGGGCAATATGCAAGTATGTAGGAATCAATGCACAGTTCACACAAGTGTTTGCTTCTTGAGGTGGAGAGAGATAGGTGAACTGACTCAACATAAAAGTAAAAGAAAGGCCCTTCAAAGAGGAAAGCATTGATGGCGTGTAACTCACACGTTCGTTGGGAACCCCAAGAGGAAGGTATGATGCGCACAGCAGCAAGTTTTCCCTCAGAAAGAAACCAAGGTTTATCGAACCAGGAGGAGCCAAGAAGCACGTTGAAGGTTGATGGCGGCGGGATGTAGTGCGGCGCAACACCAGGGATTCCGGCGCCAACGTGGAACCTGCACAACACAACCAAAGTACTTTGCCCCAACGAAACAGTGAGGTTGTCAATCTCACCGGCTTGCTGTAACAAAGGATTAACCGTATTGTGTGGAAGATGATTGTTTGCAGAAAACAGTAAAACAGTATTGCAGTAGATTGTATTTCAGTAAAGAGAATTGGACCGGGGTCCACAGTTCACTAGAGGTGTCTCTCCCATAAGACGAACAGCATGTTGGGTGAACAAATTACAGTTGGGCAATTGACAAATAAAGAGAGCATGACCATGCACATACATATCATGATGAGTATAGTGAGATTTAATTGGGCATTACGACAAAGTACATAGACCGCCATCCAACTGCATCTATGCCTAAAAAGTCCACCTTTAGGTTATCATCCGAACCCCTTCCAGTATTAAGTTGCAAAGCAACAGACAATTGCATTAAGTATGGTGCGTAATGTAATCAACAACTACATCCTTAGACATAGCATCAATGTTTTATCCCTAGTGGCAACAGCACAACACAACCTTAGAACTTTTACATCACTGTCCCAGGTGTCAATGCAGGCATGAACCCACTATCGAGCATAAGTACTCCCTCTTGGAGTTACAAGCATCTACTTGGCCAGAGCATCTACTAGTAACGGAAAGCATGCAAGATCATAAACAACACGTAGATATAACTTTGATAATCAACATAACAAGTATTCTCTATTCATCGGATCCCAACAAACGCAACATATAGAATTACAGATAGATGATCTTGATCATGTTAGGCAGCTCACAAGATCCAACAATGAAAGCACAATGGGGAGAAGACAACCATCTAGCTACTGCTATGGACCCATAGTCCAGGGGTAGACTACTCACTCATCACTCCGGAGGCGACCATGGCGGTGTAGAGTCCTCCGGGAGATGATTCCCCTCTCCGGCAGGGTGCCGGAGGCGATCTCCAGAATCCCCCGAGATGGGATTGGCGGCGGCGGCGTCTCAGTATGTTTTCTCGTGTCGTGGCTCTCGGTACTGGGGGTTTCGTCACGGAGGCTTTAAGTAGGCGGAAGGGTAGGTCAAGAGGCGGCGCGAGGTGCCCAGACCATAGGGCCGCGCGGCCAGGGCAGGGGCCGCGCCGCCCTATGCTCTGGCTGCATCGTGGCCCCTCTTCGTTTCGTCTTCGGACTTCTGGAAGCTTCGTGGAAAAATAGGCCCCTGGGCTTTGATTTCGTCCAATTCCGAGAATATTTCGTTACAAGGATTTCTGAAACCAAAAACAGCAGAAAACAGCAACTGGCACTTCGGCATCTTGTTAATAGGTTAGTTCCAGAAAATGCACGAATATGACATAAAGTGTGCATAAAACATGTAGATAACATCAATAATGTGGCATGGAACATAAGAAATTATCGATACGTCGGATCATCGCCTGATCCAACGCTCCACACACCGCGTACCGGTTCGGTGAGTAACTCCCACTGACGCGTGGCCCCCACGCTGTCAGTTGGCCCGTTGCGCTGGATGCAGTACTGGGCCGGCCCATCTCTCCCCCGCTGGGCAGCCCACCTCGTTTTCCCGCCAGCCCAGCTTTTTGAATTCAAATTTCCATAATAGAGATATTACAAACTGGTGCCAACTTCAAAATTGCATAGTTTCAATTCTAATTGGCCAAATTTTACAAACTTTATATTTTTGGAAAGCTTAGAGTTTTCTCTACACAATGCCACTGGATTAAAAGCAATATCTGTTGTAGAATTAAAGTAGCAAATTAAACAATACAGGGACTTTTCTGCTTTAGAATAATTATTAAAAATCAACCACAAATGCTTTTTAGTTTTTTCCAACTCCTATAAATCACATTTCACTTGCACTAATTATTTCTGCAAAAATATTCCATGCTTACTTTGAATGATCATGGCCTAGTTTAATTAAAGGACTCTATGGCTATTTCTAGTCAATAATATTGTCCAAAACTATTTAAAAATCATATGGGAGTTTTTCTCTCACTTAAATCTTGTCAGGAACAATTCAAAATGAGGTAGAGACTCTGGTCATGTAAGTTTCATATGAATTGTTGGTGACATTAAATCACCTCAATAGTAGCTTTTAACTTAGTTACAACTATGTGTTAAATCATATGAGAGGTACCCCTCTCATTTAAATCTTGTTCTCAAGTAATTCAACATGAGGTAGTGACCATGGTCTATACAATCTCATAGTGAGTTATTTGGTGACATTAAATCACTACCATGTTAGTATTAAATTGCATGAGGTATGGAACCTCATTTAAATCATTTTCTCAAATGATAAGTATGAAGAGGTTGACTTTGGTCAACCTAGGTCATATATTATTCATGAGAGAAATTAAATCTTAACAAGATAATGAGAGGAAATTATTTCTCTAAGTAAATAAAAATAACACCTAAGTTAGTATGAGAGGAAATTATTTTTCTTAAATAAGAAAAACACATCCACCAACTTAATAGAAATGTGTGATGCTAGTTTAAGTTGTTTAAATCATGTGTGTGCATAGTTTAGTAAATAAGTTTGGTATGATGATTGTGTACCCCGTATTCGTATTTTAGACGCTAGTACTGAGGAGTACCAGGAGGAGGAGGAGGAGGAGGTCTACTTCCAAGGAGAAGAAGACCACTTTGACCAATTCCCCAACCAAGGCAAGATAATACTCTTGCAAAGTGCAAAGCTCACCATGAGCAAGGCATTACCCCATTTACTTTATGCTTATGATCCTATTTCCCAGTTTTACTTTACAAGCGTTATTTACCTTTGTTTTATCAAAGTACTTTTTGATTCATGATTCACTTGGTTAGTATTGGATTAGTACAAGAGTATCAAAGTTAGCCTAGAAGCAAAGCAAATTACTTAGCACCCCTCATACCTAGATGCTAGTGCTAGATTAAGGTGACTACTCTAGATGGGAACTTGTGAAATGAAATGACTTTGAAAACCTTGGAATGATGAGTCATTCTATTGAAAAAATTTGAAGGTGAATATGACTGGTGAATGACATGGTGAATTTTACCAAAACTGATGATTGGGTTCGGATGCGATACCATTCTAATTTTGCAAGTACCCCCACAATACCTGATTATGGGGAAAGGCTTAACTGGAAATTTATGTATCTTAGTATGGGTTCCCTCTAAACAAGCGTCATCGGGGTTATGCCAAGGGCTGCCTCCAAAGAAATATGAGATGATGTGAAATGACGTGAAATGAGGTGAATGTCCGGCCCAAGCCCTGTGCAGTTCCCAGGCTGACAGTTTGTCTTCACTGGGAGGCCAAGCTCATGGGGAGAGGTGCCTATACTAGGGTATGTAAGTGAAAGGTTATGGTTGGTAGTCCGCACACGGAGTGTGGTAAATCAGGGCCAGTTAACCCTGACGCATTATTGCAAATGTTGTGGCACAAGTGTACGACCTCTGCAGAGTGTAGAACTATTCGAATAGCCGCGTCCACGGTTATGGACGGTTGGAAAGGCCATACTGTTCCGTCATCAGACCACTTTCAAAAATGTGACATGTGAAGGGTGACTTGTGATTTGAACTTGAGATGGTGAATTTGAATTGAATCACAACAGAGTTGTGGGAATGACACTAATGTTCCCACTTGAGTTAGTTAGCAAATGAAGAGGCTTTTACTAAATGTTTGTGAACTAAAATTGGCTTTATACAAATAAACTTAGAGCTTAGCACCCCCTTACTATAGTTGATAGTGCTTACATTAGTATTAGTTTGCGAGTACTTTAAAGTACTCATGGCTTTCTCCCTGGCTATTCAAATGGCCAGACTATGAAGAGGAACAGCAGTACGAGCAAGATGGACAGCAGGACGTCTACGACAACTAGGACTACTCCTGACGTCAACAGTTGCCTGTGGAACAGATGGACCACGACCGCTACTACTTCGCTTCCGCTATGTGTTTTGTAACAGGATCTCTAGATCCACTATGATGTATTAAGACTGGATCATGTGATCCTTTGTTGTAAGACGATTATGTGTTGTAATGAATGATGTGTTGTGATATCAATCTATTATGTCTCGCAAAAACAATATTCCTGGGATTGCGATGAATGGCATAATAGGCATCTGGACTTAAAAATCCGGGTGTTGACAAGTTGGTATCAGAGCCATTGTTTGACCTTAGGAGACCCTAGTTAGAATGGACGTCTGAAAAACTTAGTTTCAAAAACCAATGAAGTGAATATTTGTGAAAACTCATTCTCACTCTTATCCATGAGATCTCTTTCAAAATGAGAATTTCATGCACTACTTTTCTTTGCAAGCCTACATAAAATTTTGCACACTTGACTACTTCTTTAACTTACTTATCCTAATTTCTCACAGATGGAGTACCAATGGGAGTTCTATCAGCTTGGTCCCGGAGGCGACCTAAGGTTCGAAAAGGATTTGAAGCAACTAGTGGAATATCTAGGACACCCGTATCCCGAGTTCTTCGGAATACCCCTCAACCACCACTCCGGAGAACCACCTCGGTGGGAAGTTTCTACTGATCTACGAAGAAAGCTTGGAGCCCCGGTATGGGAAACCATCTGGTTTTCTGTAACGGGAAACACTTGGAAGGAAGGACTAGTCAGAGCTATGCAAGAAGCAATTTCCCGTTTGTGTGGACAAAATGAGAACAAGATCAAGAACACTCGCTTCATCTACTACCCAAGACATGACTCCATGGGAAGACCGATGACCATGCCCCCGCTCACGGAGATGAACCACTATGTAGCACACCAGGACTTCAGGCTGTACAAAACCCGCAGGGATTTGGACAACGCCCTCACCTCTCGCCAAGCACATCACCCGTGAAGACGAAGAATCCACCCTGAAGAGTAGTATCACCCCAGCACTTAAGTAGGTGTGAGTTGTATCAGGATTCCCTTTGTATCGTAGAGCGAATGAATGGTTCTTCAAACCAACGGTGTGTTAGATTTGTAATGTGTGATGCTTGGTATGAATGAAAAAGTGTTGTTGGTTTTTACCCCCGCAACACTACTCAAAATTTCAAATTGTGAACTTTTTAAAAATTTAACAAAACAAACCATAGAAATTTCCCTCTTATCTTATCATCTACCTCGATATTCAGATGGCCCCACCAACCCGCAGCGCCAATCAAGACGCCATGATACAGATGTTGCAAACCATGCTGGAGGATAGGCAAGCTGAACAAGCTGAACGCCAAGCCAACATTGCAGCACTTCAACAGCTTGCAAACAACAATCAAGGCCATCATGATCACCCAGGATCAAAGCTAAAGAACTTTCAGAACACCAACCCACCTATTTTCAACAAGACTGAAGAGCCCCTCGACGCTGATGACTGGCTCCAGACAATGGAGAACAACCTCGAAGTTGCGGGAGTTGAAGCCGCAGAGAAAGTGCTGTTTGCCACGCACTACTTAGCAGGACCAGCAAGAGCTTGGTGGACAAGCACCCGTGCAATGAACGCAGGACAGATGATGACCTGGGAAGACTTCAAGCTGAAGTTTAGCAAGTACCATGTGCCCCAAGGACTGATCAAGAAGATGAGAGACGAGTTCCGCGAACTCAGGCAAGGAAGAATGTCCGTGGTGGAATACCGCGACAGATTTCTGACTCTGTCAAGGTACGCCCCGGATGAGACCGACACCAACGAGAAAAGGAAGGAGAGATTTCTGAACGGACTGCATGATGAAATGCAAACGGTGTTAGTGAACATTACGTTCGCTGACCTCGAAGCCCTGGTGGACTCAGCCATCCAGATGGAAGGAAAGCTGCACCAAGCCAACGAGAACCACAAGAGAAGGATGATGAATCAGAATGGACCCAACAACGCCCAGAAGTACCGCAACAACTCAACTGGAGGATTTGCCTCAAGATACAACAAGCCCCCAGCTCAGATCTACCACCCAAGCAACAACAACAACAACCGCAACACCAACAACAACCGCAGCAGCAACAACAACAACAACAACAACAACAACAACAGCAACCAGAACAACGGCAATCGCACCAACAACAACAACCACCCCAATGGCAACAACAACCACCCCAATACTGCCCCTGTGACTGGGAGTAACGCTGTTCCCGTCAACCCCAAAGACAAGTCCACCGTCAACTGCTATGAATGTGGAGTTGTGGGTCATTACTCCAATGAGTGCCCCAAGAAGCTTGCCAAGATTGCCGCCAATACCGCAACACCTGCTCAACAACAGCGCCGCTTTGCCGGAAGAAGGAATCAGAACAACAACAACGGCCGTTTCTACCACATGACTGCCAATGAAGCCCAGGAAGCCCCTCAGGCCATGCCAAGTATGTTCCCCTGTTAATATCACTGCTCAATCTTTCTTAGGAACCTAACTTTTCTTAAAATCTCGGGACGAGATTTGTTTAAGGGGAAAGGGTTTGTAACATCCCAAAAATTTCAAAACAAACAAAATGAATTTCCCTAGTTCCAAATTTTGGAACCAACAAAAACTTTTATTAAATTAAGTTTGATACTTAGAGATCTTGTTTAATTCTTGTTCTATTGCCATGATTGCTTGTTTAATTAGATTCTTAAATATTCTTAAACCCTAAAACCTCACACCCCTTTTTACCATCCAAGTTAAAATAAAATAAAAAGAATTTAAATAAGAAAGAGGCATATGTGCCTATGGCTATTTTTATAAAACCTTACCCTAGGCCTTTCCACTTTATTTAGAGGATTGGAAAACCTTCATATACCTTATCTAGTACTTCTCAAACCAATTCCAAAGTGAAACAAAAGATTTTAAAAAGAAAGTAATAATGCCATAGAGGCATATGAGAGTAAAATGCAAATTAGTGAATTTGAGAAGCTTGACCCTAGGACCTGTTGTCAATGGTGGGATCACTCCTATATACCATTTCAACACTCAACAACACCATTTGGGTCAAGCCAAGTCAAATTAAAACTCAAATGCCACATATGCATAGGGGCATATGTGCCACATAGCCATTTTTCACAAACTTTGACCTAGGACTTTAAACCTTGACCAAATGTTTGGAAACCATCTCTAAACCTAAGCTAATACTAAATTGACCCTAACCCATGCCCAAGTAAAGCAAGAGGAACAATTTACAAGAATAATGAAATATGACACATCACCTCTTATGTGTTATGGCCATTTTTGCAAATCTTTGAACAAGACCATTTGAAATGGTTTCAATGGTTCGAAAATGTTACTAAACTAATAAGAATCCCCTTAGAGTCAAGAAAAGTCAAATCAAATGGAGAGAAATCAATTAGTGAGAAAATCCCAATTTCACCCACATACACACAAGGCCAATTTTGCAAATCATCACCAAAGGCCACCATTGCTTGATCTATTGCTTGGAGAATACTTATATAAGTTAAACAAACCCAAATGCATCAAAGAAACCAGAATCAAATCCAAGAAAATCTCAAATTCAACATACATGTGATAATGGTCATGTGACCCTTTTATATTTTCTTCACCACTTTGCACCCCTGGTTTTGACTTTTCCTAAACCAAACTTGGCCAACTCTCTCCATGTCATCCAAGACAATGTCAAGATGAACAAGTTTGATGTTTACCATTAGGGTTGACTCTGCCTAGGTTGACCAGAATAGAAGAGACAAGAGGAGACTTTGAACTAAAGAGAAGATCACCCCTTTTTTTTGAAACTTTGCAAAACAACACCAAATTGACCACCACCACCACCATTCTATCTATATGATTATATGAATGAGATCCACCAAAGGAATTTCCAAATTTTGAATTTTTTTCTCTTTCGGCCATTTCTACAAACACCTTCTGGGCAGCATCCAACTTTGTGCCCATACTGAAAATTGGTTTGGACCAGGTCCAACCCTGACCATCCCTGCTGCTCTGGAGACTCACCAGACCCCTGGGCACCAGTACAGGCCACTGCAACCCTTGCCCTGGCCCTCCATGGTCAATGTCAAGACCATGCCAGCCACCATGTCAGCCACCATGCTCACCTCCTCTCCTCTCCCATCCAAGTCACTCCAGCATGTCCATCAACTTCCCCTGACTCTCCTAAAGCTGCTCATGCACGCCATTGACCAAGATGACGACGACACTGGCCAGTACCAACGCGCCCAGACAGGCCCAGTAACTCGCCAGGATGCGCACGATGACGCCCCGGAGCGCGACAGGACGCCGCCGTGTCCCGTCGCCTCACGGCTCCCCTCGCTCTCCCCATGCACCCATCGCTTCGCCGTGGACCCTGCAACCTCCCAGACAACGCCATTTCGCCGCAGACCCGCTGTAGACGACGCCATCGTCCACAGCCTTCCGCCACCGTACTGCCATGACGCGAGGAAGAGGACGACGTGACCACTCCATCTCTGGCCTCGCCACGAAGCGCGTCAGCACCACCACGACGTCGCCTACACGACGAGCCCATCCCTCGCCCCTTCGCTTCCCTGGAACGGCGATCTCGCCGTCGACCTGTCCCGAGCGCCACGGCCACCCCCTTGAACCTATAAAAGGAGACCCCTCCGCGACGGATTTCTCACGCCATTCTACTCCTCTCCTCCCTCTGATCCTCCACCGCTCCTCTCCCAACCACATCGTCGCCGGCAGCCGCCCAATTGCGAGCTGAGGACCCGCAGCACCGCCACCAAGCAAGCCGTCGATTACGGCCTCCATCCGAGCCGCCGTCTGCTCCATCTACTTCCCCTGCATCGACAACGTCGCCGCAGCCCATCGCCGTCGATCACCGGAGCCTGGGAGCACCGCCGACCCCCTACCTCCGCCGTGCCAGCCCCTGCTTCTCGCCGTCAACGACGACAACTCCCCACCGTCGGATCATCGCCTGATCCAACGCTCCACACACCGCGTACCGGTTCGGTGAGTAACTCCCACTGACGCGTGGCCCCCACGCTGTCAGTTGGCCCGTTGCGCTGGATGCAGTACTGGGCCGGCCCATCTCTCCCCCGCTGGGCAGCCCACCTCGTTTTCCCGCCAGCCCAGCTTTTTGAATTCAAATTTCCATAATAGAGATATTACAAACTGGTGCCAACTTCAAAATTGCATAGTTTCAATTCTAATTGGCCAAATTTTACAAACTTTATATTTTTGGAAAGCTTAGAGTTTTCTCTACACAATGCCACTGGATTAAAAGCAATATCTGTTGTAGAATTAAAGTAGCAAATTAAACAATACAGGGACTTTTCTGCTTTAGAATAATTATTAAAAATCAACCACAAATGCTTTTTAGTTTTTTCCAACTCCTATAAATCACATTTCACTTGCACTAATTATTTCTGCAAAAATATTCCATGCTTACTTTGAATGATCATGGCCTAGTTTAATTAAAGGACTCTATGGCTATTTCTAGTCAATAATATTGTCCAAAACTATTTAAAAATCATATGGGAGTTTTTCTCTCACTTAAATCTTGTCAGGAACAATTCAAAATGAGGTAGAGACTCTGGTCATGTAAGTTTCATATGAATTGTTGGTGACATTAAATCACCTCAATAGTAGCTTTTAACTTAGTTACAACTATGTGTTAAATCATATGAGAGGTACCCCTCTCATTTAAATCTTGTTCTCAAGTAATTCAACATGAGGTAGTGACCATGGTCTATACAATCTCATAGTGAGTTATTTGGTGACATTAAATCACTACCATGTTAGTATTAAATTGCATGAGGTATGGAACCTCATTTAAATCATTTTCTCAAATGATAAGTATGAAGAGGTTGACTTTGGTCAACCTAGGTCATATATTATTCATGAGAGAAATTAAATCTTAACAAGATAATGAGAGGAAATTATTTCTCTAAGTAAATAAAAATAACACCTAAGTTAGTATGAGAGGAAATTATTTTTCTTAAATAAGAAAAACACATCCACCAACTTAATAGAAATGTGTGATGCTAGTTTAAGTTGTTTAAATCATGTGTGTGCATAGTTTAGTAAATAAGTTTGGTATGATGATTGTGTACCCCGTATTCGTATTTTAGACGCTAGTACTGAGGAGTACCAGGAGGAGGAGGAGGAGGAGGTCTACTTCCAAGGAGAAGAAGACCACTTTGACCAATTCCCCAACCAAGGCAAGATAATACTCTTGCAAAGTGCAAAGCTCACCATGAGCAAGGCATTACCCCATTTACTTTATGCTTATGATCCTATTTCCCAGTTTTACTTTACAAGCGTTATTTACCTTTGTTTTATCAAAGTACTTTTTGATTCATGATTCACTTGGTTAGTATTGGATTAGTACAAGAGTATCAAAGTTAGCCTAGAAGCAAAGCAAATTACTTAGCACCCCTCATACCTAGATGCTAGTGCTAGATTAAGGTGACTACTCTAGATGGGAACTTGTGAAATGAAATGACTTTGAAAACCTTGGAATGATGAGTCATTCTATTGAAAATTTTTGAAGGTGAATATGACTGGTGAATGACATGGTGAATTTTACCAAAACTGATGATTGGGTTCGGATGCGATACCATTCTAATTTTGCAAGTACCCCCACAATACCTGATTATGGGGAAAGGCTTAACTGGAAATTTATGTATCTTAGTATGGGTTCCCTCTAAACAAGCGTCATCGGGGTTATGCCAAGGGCTGCCTCCAAAGAAATATGAGATGATGTGAAATGACGTGAAATGAGGTGAATGTCCGGCCCAAGCCCTGTGCAGTTCCCAGGCTGACAGTTTGTCTTCACTGGGAGGCCAAGCTCATGGGGAGAGGTGCCTATACTAGGGTATGTAAGTGAAAGGTTATGGTTGGTAGTCCGCACACGGAGTGTGGTAAATCAGGGCCAGTTAACCCTGACGGATTATTGCAAATGTTGTGGCACAAGTGTACGACCTCTGCAGAGTGTAGAACTATTCGAATAGCCGCGTCCACGGTTATGGACGGTTGGAAAGGCCATACTGTTCCGTCATCAGACCACTTTCAAAAATGTGACATGTGAAGGGTGACTTGTGATTTGAACTTGAGATGGTGAATTTGAATTGAATCACAACAGAGTTGTGGGAATGACACTAATGTTCCCACTTGAGTTAGTTAGCAAATGAAGAGGCTTTTACTAAATGTTTGTGAACTAAAATTGGCTTTATGCAAATAAACTTAGAGCTTAGCACCCCCTTACTATAGTTGATAGTGCTTACATTAGTATTAGTTTGCGAGTACTTTAAAGTACTCATGGCTTTGTCCCTGGCTATTCAAATGGCCAGACTATGAAGAGGAACAGCAGTACGAGCAAGATGGACAGCAGGACGTCTACGACAACTAGGACTACTCCTGACGTCAACAGTTGCCTGTGGAACAGATGGACCACGACCGCTACTACTTCGCTTCCGCTATGTGTTTTGTAACAGGATCTCTAGATCCACTATGATGTATTAAGACAGGATCATGTGATCCTTTGTTGTAAGACGATTATGTGTTGTAATGAATGATGTGTTGTGATATCAATCTATTATGTCTCGCAAAAACAATATTCCTGGGATTGCGATGAATGGCATAATAGGCATCTTAAAAATCCGGGTGTTGACAGAGACCAATTATGCAAACCAAATTTTAGCAAGCTCTATGTATTTCTTCATTAATGGGTGCAAAGTATATGATGCAAGAGCTTAAACATGAGCACAACAATTGCCAAGTATCAAATTATCCAAGACATTTTATCAATTACTACATGTAGCATTTCCCGTTTCCAACCATATAACAATTAACGAAGCAGTTTCAACCTTCGCCATGAACATTAAAAGCTAAGAACACATGTGTTCATATAAACCAGCGGAGCGTGTCTCTCTCCCACACAAGCATTTATTCAAATAAAAACAAAAACAAAAACAAACCGACGCTCCAAGCAAAGCACATAAGATGTGATGGAATAAAAATATAGTTTCAGGGGAGGAACCTGATAAATTTGTTGATGAAGAAGGGGATGCCTTGGGCATCCCCAAGCTTAGACGCTTGAGTCTTCTTAAAGTATGCAGGGGTGAACCACCGGGGCATCCCCAAGCTTAGAGCTTTCACTCTCCTTCATCATATTGTATCATCTCCCTCTCTTGATCCTTGAAAACTTCTTCCACACCAAACTCGAAACAACTCATTAGAGGGTTAGTGCACAATAAAAATTTATATGTTCAGAGGTGACATAATCATTCTTAACACTTCTGGACATTGCATAAAGCTACTGGACATTAATGGATCAAAGAAATTCATCCAACATAGCAAAAGAGGCAATGCGAAATAAAAGGTAGAATCTGTCAAAACAGAACAGTTCGTAAAGACGAATTTTAAAATGGCACCAGACTTGCTCAGATGAAAATGCTCAAATTGAATGAAAGTTGCGTACATATCTGAGGATCACTCACGTAAATTGGCATAATTTTCTGAGTTACCTACAGAGAATTAGGCCCAGATTCGTGACAGCAAGAAATCTGTTTCTGCGCAGTAATCCAAATCTAGTATGAACCTTACTATCAAAGACTTTACTTGGCACAACAATGCAACAAAACTAAGATAATGAGAGGTTGCTACAGTAGTAACAACTTCCAAGACACAAATACAAAATAAAAGTACTGTAACAAAATAAACACATGGGTTATCTCCCAAGAAGTTCTTTCTTTATAGCCATTAAGATGGGCTCAACAGTTTTAATGATGCACTCGCAAGAAATAGTATTTGAAGCAAAAGAGAGCATCAAGAGGCAAATTCAAAACAAATTTAAGTCTAACATGCTTCCTATGCATAGGAGTTTTGTAAATAAACAAGTTCATGAAGAAAAAAGTAACAAGCATAGGAAGATAGAACATGTGTAGCTTCAAAAATTTCAGCACATAGAGAGGTGTTTTAGTAACATGAAAATTTCTCCAACCATATTTTCCTCTCTCATAATAACTTTCAGTAGCAACATGAGCAAACTCAACAATATAACTATCACATAAAGCATTCTTATCATGAGTCTCATGCACAAAATTATTACTCTCCACATAGGCATAATCAATTTTATTAGTTGTAGTGGGAGCAAATTCAACAAAGTAGCTATCATTATTATTCTCATCATCAAATATAGGAGGCATATTGTAATCATAATCAAATTTATCCTCCATAACAGGCGGTACTAAAAGACCAATATTATTATAATCATCATAAATAGGAGGCAAAGTATCGTCAAAGTAAATTTTCTCCTCAATGCTTGGGGGACTAAAAATATCATGCGCATCAAAGCCAGCTTCCCCAAGCTTAGAATTTTCCATATCATTAGCAACAATGGTGTTCAAAGCGTTCATACTAATATGTTCCATAGGTTTTTTAATTTTCGCATCAAACCATCTATGTCTTAAATCAGGAAATAGAATAAGAAGCTCATTGTTGTCCATTATGCCTAACTAGTGTAAACAAGAAACAAAAAGATGCAATTGCAGGATCTAAAGGAAATAGCTTCGAGCATACACACAACGGCAACAGAAAAGTACTTTACCTGAGACCGGAGTATGAGAGCCTTTTACCTTTCCTCACCGGCAACGGCGCCAGAAAATAGCTTGATGTCTACGAGTGCTTCTATTCTTGTAGACAGTGTTGGGCCTCCAAGAGCAGAGGTTTGTAGAACAGCAGCAAGTTTCCCTTAAGTGGATCACCCAAGGTTTATCGAACTCAGGGAGGAAGAGGTCAAAGATATCCCTCTCATGTAACCCTGCAACCACAAAGCAAGAAGTCTCTTGTGTCCCCAACACACCTAATAGGTGCACTAGTTCGGCGAAGAGATGGTGAAATACAAGTGGTATGAATGAATATGAGCAGTAGTACGGCACCAGAAAAGTGCTTGCTGGCGTGCAGTTGATGGTAGTAATATTGCAGGAAGTAAAGATGCAGTAAAACAGTAAACAAGCAGCGATAGCAGTATTTAGGAACAAGGCCTAGGGATCATACTTTCACTAGTGGACACTCTCAACATTGATCACATAACAGAATAAATAGATAGATGCTAGACTCTACACCCTCTTGTTGGATGATGAACACCACTAGCTGTGTAGGATTACACGAACTCTCAATGCCGTAGTTAACAAGCTCCACAATATTCAATGTTCATATTTAAATAACCTTAGAGTGCATGACAGATCAACATAACCAAACCAAGTACTAACATAGCATGCACACTGTCACCTTCACACTACGAAAGGAGGAATAGATCACATCAATACTATCATAGCAATAGTTAACTTCATAATCTACAAGAGATCACAATCATAGCCTACACCAAGTACTACACGATGCACACACTGTCACCATTACACCGTGCAGGAGGAATAAACTACTTTAATAACATCACTAGAGTAGCACACAGATAAATTGTGATACAAAATACATTGCAATCATAAAGAGATATAAATAAGCACTTCACTATGCCATTCATAACAGCGAATAAGTATTCTGTGAAATATAGCCTAAGAGACCCACACGGTGCACACACTGTCACCTTTACACACGTGGGACAAGGAGTCGTCGGAGATCACATAAGTAAAACCCACTTGACTAGCATAATGACATCTAGATTACAAGCATCATCATATGAATCTCAATCATGTAAGGCAGCTCATGAGATTATTGTATTGAAGCACATAGGAGAGAGATTAACCACATAGCTACCGGTACAGCCCCGAGCCTCGATGGAGAACTACTCCCTCCTCATGGGAGACAGCAGCGGTGATGAAGATGGCGGTGGTGTCGATGGAGAAGCCTTCCGGGGGCACTTCCTCGTCCCGGCGGCGTGCCGGAACAGAGACTCCTGTCCCCCAGATCTTGGCTTCGCGATGGCGGCGGCTCTGGAAGGTTTTCTCTGGTTTTGTCGAACGTGTCGAGGTTTTTAGGTCAGGGACCTTTATATAGGCGAAGAGGCGGAGTCGGAGGGGCGACGAGGCGGTGACACACTAGGGGGGCGCGGCCAAGGCCTGGGCCGCGTCACCCTGTCGTCTGGGGCCCACAGGGCCCCCCTCTGGCGATTCTCGGGTGTTCTGGAAGCTTCGTGGAAAAATAGGATGCTGGGCGTTGATTTCGTCCGATTCCGAGAATATTTCCTTACTAGGATTTCTGGAACCAAAAACAGCAGAAAACAGCAACTGGCCCTTCGGCATCTCGTCAATAGGTTAGTTCCGGAAAACGCATAATAATGACATATAATGTGTATAAAACATGTAGATATCATCAATAATGTGGCATGGAACATATGAAATTATCGATACGTCGGAGACGTATCAAGGATATGTCTACCAAACCAAGAAAAAGGAAACATAAGGAAACAAATACATCAAACGATGAGCCAAAGCGCCACATAGTTCTTTCTGGAAAAAGAAACATCGTGGGAGTGGAGGACAAGATAGACATGTCAGAAGATTATAATAAGTTTGATGAAATTCCACCCTTCAGAGTGAACATTGATCCAAGCATCAAGTTAAATGATGAAGATGCTCCATGGTTAAGGCCGAAGAAGATTAAATGATGAAGATGCTCCATCATCAAGTTAATTGAAGAATGTTCATGGCACAAATGAGTATCTCAACATGGCAATCAATTTCCCATTTATTTTTGTGTAATCATTTAACTGTATGTAAGATATGAAAAGTGGAGATGCGCCATGGGAGATTTCCCAACCCTTTCCCCAACACTGTTATAGGAGATGTAGTCGTTCAGGGGCTTGCAGGAAAAAATTCCAAGGCGCAGTTTCTGAAGATGCCGTAGGGCGTGTGCACCAACGACATCTTCGAGAAACTGCGCCACGGGAGATTTCCCAACCCTTTCCCCAACACTGTTAGAGGAGATGTAGTCGTTCAGGGGCTTGCAGGGAAAAATTCCGAGGAGCAGCTTCCGAAGATGCCGTAGGGCGTGTGCACCAACGACATCTTCGAGAAGCTGCGCCACGGGAGATTTCCCAACCCTTCCCTTCATCCATGGGAATGAAACTCTGCTTGGCTTGTTGATTTGCTTGGCAAGGCGTATCGATGCTCCTTTTATAGGCACGGCACCTCTTCTACTTTGTCTTGTTCCTTCGACAGGGCGTCGTGCGCTACATGCTTTATCTCATCGAGCAGTGCGTCCACCCATGCGTTCTTATCCTGCCGACATCTTTAGTCCCGGTTGTACCCACCAGCCGGGACTAAAGGTTACCCACACGTCCTTATCCCACCGACAGTTTTGTTAGATGACAAAAAAAAGGATCTTTCGTCCCGGTTGTACCCACCAGCCGGGACTAAAGGTTACCCACACGTTCTTATCCCACCGACAGTTTTGTTAGATGACAAAAAAATGATCTTTCGTCCCGGTTGTACCCACCAGCCGGGACTAAAGGTTACCCACACATCCTTATCCCACCGACAGTTTTGTTAGATGACAAAAAAATAATCTTTAGTCCCAGTTGTACCCACCAGCCGGGACTAATGTTTTCGGCGCCACTGCGTTCCCGCCTATTTTTCTTCCCGCGCTTTCCACTGCTTCCCGCCTCCGTCCTCCTGCCATTTTTTCACTATATATATGTCGGCTTGGCCTCCATTTACATATCACATCTAGACTCATATCTGCAAACCTCATCACCAGGTCACATGGCTTCCATCGTATCTCTAACCCTCAGGGAGGCGGAGGCGCTTTGCGCGTCGAACTACCCCTGCCCGCCGGGCTACCGCGTCCCGACCGGCTGGTTGCTGAGCGTCGGAGGCGTACCGGTCCCTCCTGTCCCTCTAGGTGTGGCACGCGAGATGGCCATCACGAACCACTACTACTTCGAGCTCACGCCAGAGCAGCAGAGGAATCCCCAGTGGCATCCCGACTACAACCCGACTTGGGAAAGCTTCTTCATCAATCGGCGTGAGAGGGCGCTTGCCAGGCACGAGGAGGGCGGCCCGCCTCCTTCGAACTTCAACGAGGCCGGCCGTCGGCTGTGGTGGCGCAGCCGGACTCTCCAGGGCGTCATGGCCCACCGTGGCCCCCGCCTGCGCTACCCTCAGTCCCAGCCCACGCGTGCTCTCCCGCCGAGGTTCGACTACCGCGACCCAGATGCCAGCGACGATGATGACGGCGACTACAACGACTACAGTGGCGAGTACTATAGGGCTAGGCACGAGTATGACTGAATGACTCGAACAGTCGAATCTGGCCATGTATCTTAATTAATTTTCAGTTGAGCTCTGTACTTTAATTCCATGTATCTGGCGGGAAACTTTTCTCATCATCAGCGTCTGCCACAACGACTTTATTGAAAATACAATTAAAATAGATAAACAACTAGTCTAGTCGATCTACTCGTCGTCGGAGGTTGTCTCGGTCCAAATGTCGTCCCACCGAGGGTCGTTGTCGGCCCAAGTTGTATTCGGGTTGTTGAGCTCGAACACGGCGACGGCCCGACGGTGGCGCCTGTTGGACCTGCGATGTGCCCGAAGGTCAGCGAAGAACGCGTCGGTGTTGTCGACGTCGTTGGGGAACTGCGCCCTCCACTGGCGCATCAACTCCTCGTCGTGCTCGGCGATGGCGATCCGGCGCTGCACCTGGCGGTGGCGGCGACGGTCCTCGTCGTCGACGAGGCACGGCGTCGGCGCGAGGAACTCCGCCTCCTCTAGCGATTCGACGTCTAGGAAGTTCATGTCGCACCGTGGCCGCCGAAATCGCCATGCGGCCGCGTCATAAGCGCGCGCCGCCAGCTCCGGGGTGTTGTACGTGCCGAGGGTGAGCCGGAAGCCACCGGCGCGCATCTCGGCGTAGAACCTACCGTTCGGACGCGCTCGGACGCCACGGAAGCCGGACGAGCCGCGACGGCGCGGCGGCATCCCGACGACGAATGAACGGAGGCGACGACGACGTGTGGTTCTGCGCGCACACGATGCTTTATAGCACAGCGACGCGGCAAGTTTGGCGACAGGTGGCGCGGGGAAGCGGCGGGGCGTGACACGTGGAAGCGGGATCTACACGTCGCACGGCGGTGGCGGCGGGGCGAGGCACGTGGAAGCGGCGGCGACACGTGGCACGGGGAAGGGACACGTGGCACGGGGAAAGGACACGTGTGGCGGTGGCGGTGGTGGCCAGTACATGGCGGTGGCGGTGGTGGGCAGTACACGGCGGTGGCGGCGGTGGCCAGTACATGGCGGTGACGGTGGTGGCCTGTACATGGCGGTGGCCAGTACACGGCGGTGGCGGCGGTGGCTAGTACATGGCGGCGGCGGTGGACACGTGTGGCAGTGCGGTGGCCAGTACGTGGTTTTTTTTGATTTGAAATAAGGCGGGAACAATTTTTTTTTAAAAAAAATGGTCTTTGGTCCCGGTTTGTATTAAAAACCGGGACTAAAGGCCTTTTTTGCGCGCGCAGCGAAAATCGCAGCAAAAATGGCCTTTAGTCCCAGTTTGTATTACAAACCGGGACCAAAGGGGGTCTTTGTCTTTGGTCCCGGTTTGTAATACGAACCGGGACCAAAGGTGGGGCCAGTATAAAAGAAAACACTTCGTCTCCGCGGAGATCAATCCCGCGGAGATGAAGCGCTGAGCGCCGCCAGGCTGCCCAATCGCCGCGCAAAATCGCCGCCGTCGCCGTCCACCGCGCCGCCGCCCGCGTCACCGCCCCGCCGCCCGCGCGTCACCGCCTCCACCACCACGCCCGCGCCTGTCGCCGTCCGCGCGCCACACCGCCCGCCGCGCGCGCCTCCTCCAACACCGGCGCCTCCTCCAACACTGGCGCCGCCCGCAGCGTGCCTCCAACACCGTCGCGCGCCCGCCGCCGCCCGCCGCCTCCTCCAACACCGCCGCCGCGCGCCTCCTCTCCGCCGGCGCCAAGGTGAGCCCCCGGCCACCCCTTTTTGTTAATTTTTTTTAGTATTAGATTGTTAGATTGTTAGATGTATCAAATTTGTTAGTATTAGATTGTTAGATGTATCAAATTTGTTAGTATTAGATTGTTAGATGTATCAAATTTGACATATTTTGTTAGCATTAGATTGTTAGATGTATCAAATTTGACATATTTTGTTAGTATTAGATTGTTAGATGTATCAAATTTGTTAGTATTAGATTGTTAGTATTAGAATTTTAGAAATAGTTAGTAAACTATTTTTTAGAAATAGTTAGTAAACTATTTTTTAGAAATAGTTAGTAAAAGTTACAATAATAATATGTATGTTAGAAATAATGTTAGTTACAACTCTAACATTAATAAAAATAATGTTAGTTAGAACTCTATTATTGTAAACTATTTGTTAGTATAGTTAATCCGGTAGTGCGGGCGCCCCTGCCGGTGCTGAGTCCGTGGCGGTGCCCTTACCGGCGCCCGTGGCTGTGCCGCCGCGACATAGTGCCGACACCCCTGCTGGGTTAAAAGTAGTGAAGTTATTTTTTAATTTATGTTAACGTTGGTACATATATATATGATTTGTTTTCGTAGCTACGATGCCGCGACAGCCGCCGCGCCGTGGTCTGACTCTTCTACAGGAGATGCAGCAGCTGGGGGAGGTCCGGGACTGGGCTCCGCCGGGGTGGCACTGGGAGGTCTTAGCTTCCAGGTCCCGCACCTTGGTGCGGAATCCGGGTCCCATCGTCGACCCGGATATTCTTTGGTGGAGGTCTTATGGGCCACGGTCGTTTCAGAGGGAGCCGGCCCCGCCGGAGGAGGTAGCTCAGCGCATTGCGGCGGAGGACGAGCACGTTCGCCGTTACATGTATGCGTTAGACAACATGTATAGGACCGGATGGAGCGTTATGCAGGGATCTCATATTAGCTATGCTCCCGTGACTGTTCCGTGGCTTTGGGGGTTCACCCGGCGCGGCTCAGGTCCCGGTCGGCGCGGTTGAGAGGTTGTAGTATTGATTGATGTATTAGGGTTAAATAAACATGAACCCGATCTATGTATACATGTAACTGCACTATCTGCTTTCAGCACTATATTATCGATCCTTAGTTAAGAACTACATATGTAACTCCATTTTCAGTTTTCTGCATTATCTTTAATTTGATCATATGATGGTTCCTATATATAGCTATGCGGAGTGCTTGTTAGGGACCACGTCGCGATCACCGTTCGAGAATGGAACAAGCCGAAGGGACTAGTGCTGTTTGCAGAGGAAGAAGCTCAAGGTCTTTATATCGATGATGTAGCCAAAAACAGCATTCTGACCAAGCTCATGTCACATTTCAACATAGTACCCGAAGAGGGGGATGACGCTGAAAGCCTGTCGAAGAGGTGATCGCTACCTCACGGTGTATCTTAGAGATGAGCATTACTTCCGGGGGGTCGAGGAGATAAACCTTGAGTTAAAAGAACTATTTCAGTTATTCAATCAAGACGCCCTCGACAAAGCTGTCATCAGTTGCTACTGTCTGTAAGTGATTTATTTATGTAATTAAGTCTGTAGCTCAGCGCTCATTCATTTGCACTAACAATTATCCTCACTATATTCTTTGTGTACGCTATACATTTAATTATGCAGAATGAAGAAGCTCGAATGCAAAAGAGGCAAGCTCCTACCACTGGGGTTCATAGACCCAGACACAGTTCATGAAGTTACGGTTCGAGACTTCGCCAAGGACACAGAGGACAACATACTAATGTTTTTAGTGAAGCAAGCAAATAAAGAGGATATATTCTTTCCCTACAACTTCAAGTGAGTGTTATATATAACATACATTATGCTTGTGCACCTTCCACTTTATTCTCGTAATCATTGAGCTATGCTTGTGCAGATTCCACTTTATTATCCTAATCATTGATCTTCACAAATGAGTCGTAAATGTCATGGACTCGAAACGTAAAGAATATGCGGAATGGGCGAACATGGCTGCCATCCTCCAGAGGTAATTTCAATCAATTTCGTATTGGCATCTTCATCTGTTCTAATTCGACGATATCATCAACTAATCAATAACTCATTTACTCATTATTTTTTGCCGGGTAGGGCTTGGAAACGGTTCATCACTAATGTTCCGGGTACATGGAAACCGGAGCTTACATTTCAAGATTACCCTGTAAGCAGTACTATATATCTATATCCGTGAAACTCTATATATGATATTTACTTTCAATACGATGCTTGATTATTAGTTTGATCGAACTATTTTTTCGTAAAGTGTATGAGGCAGGAACCCGGGAATAACTTATGTGGATACTACGTCTGCACCTTCATTCGTGACATGGCCTGTCCCATGGGTGGGGATGCCCGTATACACCATACTCGTGTACGATAACAAATTCTCACAATTATCTTAATTAGTACCATCTATTGTATTGAGTTCCATTCATATATTGATCTCCTTTTTTAAATATAGATGAAACGCCTGCGGGACACTCTCATAACGGAGGCCCAAATACGAGCAATTCAAGAGTAAATCCCGGGATTCTTTCTTACCGAGGTCATTACCCAAGGTGGAGAGCACTATGCGAAGGTCATAGATATGGAGGAACTCCGTAGAGGCTAATAGATTTAGTAAAGAGATCCGACTAGTTTTATATTGTAAATATGCATGCATTACGTGTACTGTTGACGATGTCTATATATATTCACGACCATATTTTGTGGTTTCTTGAATGATATATATGCATTGCTGAAACTCTACCGCGGCAGAGAAACGCTGCTACAGCCTAAACCTGTGCCGCGGCAGAGAAATAGCAATTCTCTGCCGCGGCAGAGAACCACAGGCCCGGTTCGTACCACGAACCGGGACCAAAGGCCATCCACCGCGAGCTTCCTGGCCGCACCACGTGGCGCCGTCTTTAGGCCCGGTGCAACTTTCAACCGGGACTAAGGAGGGACCCTTTAGTCCCGCCTAATTGGTCCCGGTTTGAAAACCGAGACTGAAGGCCCAAATGGACCGTGCCTATAGTCCCGTTTTCCACTAGTGACAGGAGGGTGCTGGAGAGAGGGGCGGCCCTCCATCGAGCTACAGGCTGCACGCCTCCCTCGAGATCTTAGCAGGGGAGAGATGGGGATGGAGACTGCCAGGATGGAAAGGCCGTCCATGACCATGAGGGGAGGGCTGGAGGAGGACGACCATATCGGAGAACGAGGAACGGCTTCACAAGGCTACTACTGAAACGAGGAGGAGCAGGCCAACGAAGACTGGCGATGACGAGTACAGCTTGTGTGGGTGTTTGCTGCACATGTATACCGTGGTTCAGTTTAAATACACATATTTTAATTTGTGCAATTCCTTAAAATTCACTCGAATATTGGTATTTACTATGTAATCTGAACTTTGAAATTTGAACAAATTGCGAGACAGCATACTATGGAGGAAATTTGAGTATTTGATTAATTTAACAATTTCACACTAAAAATTATGTTCAAACTCAAATTGTCAATACGTAGTTCAAAACTGGACTGTAAATGATAATTGGGTTTAGATAATTTGGGAGGTCATCAAACATGAGGTGTCCCTGTCTCCCGAATTGTTCGATCGTCTCTAAAATGGGAAAACACTTCAAGTTGCCCTAAGGGAAGGAAACATAGATGCTTTGTGGATATGGATTTTTTAATTCTTTAAATCGATGGAAGAGCAGTAAGATATCAACATAAATGGTTACACATCCTTTGAGATCCACCAATAATTTGATCGCTTATCTTATCGTTAAACTTGGTTCAATATATACACTGTCATTTAACGAAATATACGTCCCGGTGCAACGCACAGGTATGTTTCCTAGTCAAAGCCTATAGCCAACGCATGCGCGCACGTCCTCGAGCAGGCGTAAGTAAAGCAAAGTGTAACACACACATATCCTCGTCTTATCCTTCTTCCACGAATCTCTTGCCGTCCTCCTTCGCTACCTTATAATTCCTTTCAAATCAGATCTTAGTGAGGTGGCTTATTGATTTCAAGAAGATTGAGTATTTAAACCGGTTAAACTTCTTATAATATAGTGAGGTGGGACTATCAAGCAAAAATAATACAGGCGTGTCAGGTGGCTATCGCAGCCATCGCAACTTTTGGACGGGGAGTAGCTTGCGGCCCATCCATACATACAAGGCTCACCAACGAAACAACGTGGCCGGTGGCCCAGGCGGAAATAGAGACATCATGACCGATCGAGGAACGTCCAGAGCGAGCAATCGGTACAATCTGTACGCAGCGAACTTAACTTAGAGCATCCCCACTCGTTGGCGCTCCCCACGTCCAAATCCGGCGAAATTTTCGTCCGGATTGGAGGAAGATTTGGCGTGGGGAGGAGTAGTTTCCCAGTCGTGTGCTCCCCAAGCGGCGTTTCTCGGGGAAAAAGAGGATGGCTCGGGGAATCCGAACGAAAGAGGAGACACGTGGGTGTGAGCGGTTGGTTTAGCTTCATCCGGAGTCCCCGGGAGACCCCCGGGAAACCGAGGATGGCATGGGGAGTCCGGACGAAAATAGGTTCAAATCCGGATCAAAACGAGAAACCGGGGGCCTGACTGGGCCGTTTTTCGCCGTCCGGATGAAAAAAAGTGGCCGTGGGAGGCTCTGTGGGGAGACGAGTGGAGATGCTCTTAGGCGGTAGCAGCTATTGTAATTTTGTTTAAAAAATACGGGTAATAAAAAACGGACGAAAAATTTGGGAGAAACCTTACTTCCTTTATTATTAGGTATAGGTATAGATATAGATATATATAGATATACAAAAGCAGTAGGAGTTTCTTTTAGACATAAGGCTATGAGCCGGTTTTATATATAAAGTCCCAACGTAACCAAACAAAAGTCAGATACAACACACCCAAGATCTCATACACACCCAAGATCTCATCAAGTCTGCACGGTATCCCTGCCCAGGCTAACACACATGCCCACACGGAGGTGTCACATCAGTACATGTCATAACATAAGCCCTGGAGCGGGTTGAATAAAGTGATAGCAGTTTCTGATGGCGCCGTCTACCCTCCAGTTCTACTCCTCGCGTGCAGCAGTCGGACCGCCTCTAGCGCCTCGTCTAGCAGCACCCTCTCTCTCCGTCTGACCAGTACCCTCCAAGACTGCATGTGCAACATCGTATGGTAGAAGGCGCTAGTCGGGTTGTTAACCAATTTTCCTTCAATAGTTAGTTTATTCCTAATATTTCAAAGAAACCAACACATGGCCGCAAAGGAGAACCAAACTAAACTACGAAGAGGGCCTGAGATGCCCTGGACAAGTGCAATGAAATCCCCGATCCCGCCGGGGTTCCAGTTACACTGAAGGAGCTCCCTAACCCCCGCCCACATGAACTCCGCCATGTGGCATGTGAAGAAGATGTGGTTGCAGTCTTCCACCTCTCCGGACAAAGAGCATCGGCCGTTGGACAGACCTTGCCGCTTGGCCACCTGCTCGGACGATGGCAACTTACCCCTAATAAGCTGCCACAGGAACACCTTTGATCTTTGGCGGCACCCCAGCACGCCAAACATCACTAAAGTGTGACACTGTCGCACCCTGCGATAGGCCGTAGTAGACTGACTTCACCGAGAAGACCCCTGAGGGTTCCAAGGACTAGGATACTACATCATGTTGGTCGTCAGTGGGTAGGTACTGAATCTCATGACACAGATTATCCCACTCGACCGTCTCCGCCAGGCTAAATTGCCTTCTGAAGCGGATGCGCCACGCTCCCGGCGTGCCGCCCCTGACCCTAGCCGCATCGACAATGATGAAGGGTTGATCACATCAGCTGAATAGCCGAGGGAAGTGGGCTCGGAGGCGGCCGGAGCCCGAGCACCAGTCCAGCCAGAAATAGGTCCTTTTCCCGTTCCGGACCTTATGCCTTGCCCCCAGTTTGAAGTACCATTTAATCTTATGGATGGCGTTCCAGAACTGGGAGCCCCTAGCAGGTACCTCCTTATCGAACAAGTCCCTATCCCCTAGGTATTTCGTGTGTATCAAATCAGCCCACAGCCCTTAGAGTTTCCATATCCATTTCAGCATGAGCGCATGTTCATTAATTTAGTGTTGAGGATACCCAAATCCCCCATCTCCTTCGGCGTACAGACCGTGGCCCAATCAACCATATGATATTTGTGTTTGTTTCCCACTCCTTCCCAAAAGAAGCGGGACCTGGGCCTGTCCATAGCCAGGTGTGTCGCATCACGGAGCAAGTAAATGCCCATAGCAAACATAGGTAAGCTAGACAGAACATGAGTTGGTCAGCTCAAGACGCCCTGCCGCGGCCAAAAAGAGGCCTTGCCAGGGGTCAACCCTATGACCCACCTTCTCGGAGGAAGCACCAGTCCGCTACCCTAAGCGGACGATCGCCCACTGGAAGTCCCAGATATTTCATCGGCAACGAACTCAACATGTAGTTGAGCATGTCATCTACTCTATGCTTGTCCTCTACAGTGACCCCTATCACGAAAACCTCGCTTTTGTCGAAGTTAATCTTGAGCCCCGACATGTTCCCGAAACAAAGTAAGAGAAACTTGAGGTTAGCGATCCCTAGATCAGACGGCTGAATCCACACCATCGTGTCGTCCGCGTATTGCAAATGAGTCACCCTCGGGGATCAAATACGACACCACCCCTTTGATGTGTCCTGCATCGTTGGCCCTTGACAGCATAGCTGCCAGCCCGTCGACCATGAAGTCAAAGAGGATGCGCTCGGGTATGGCTCGCCATTCACGCCTTACCTAGGTCCGCCTTGACACCGATCGTGTAGGGCTCGCCATTCACGCAGAGCTGGAACGAGCCCTTGATGCGCTCGGGGTGATGACGCTGGAACCGGACCCTTACCGGCTCCGTGGTCCACTTCTTGAGCGAGAGCTCATCCACGTCGATGGGACGCCCCACCAGACTGAGGGACGCCATCAGCCGATCGCGCACCAACACACCCCTAGGCAGGCCGGTGAGCTGCACCCAGACGAAGGGAAGCCTCCCGAATGGGCACGCCGATGTCGCTCATGGGCAGATGCAGCTTGCCGGTCCCCGTGCTCAGCTGCAGCGTCGCCCACGATGGGAACTGCACCGAGAAGTTGGACTCATATAGCCTAGTGACCTGCCAGTCCCAGAGCTCATCCACCAGGCTCTTGAGCTCCCCCGAGAGCTCCTCCTCCGACAGTGGGGTGTAGGAGAAGCGGATGACCACGGTGAACTGAGCCCCCTGGACCTCCTCGCGGATTGGGTTAACCTCGATGTTGTAGAAGCCGCACCCAGTGAACGCATGCCCCATCTGTTGGAGCATCAGCGGCCGTCCCCTTGTAGTTGGCCAAAATGTGGCCCTCCTTGCTGCAGAGGATGCAGAGGACGCACAGGGGTCGGGCAGTAGGAGTTGCTCCTGCTGTAATTCCTATAAAAAAATGCATTATCTGTGGACATGTACTGTTCTACGTTGTTATTATTAGTGGAGAAAAACCCATCGATCCATAGTCTTGCCACTAGTAGAAAAAAGGCCTTCCGTCCAGCCCCATTAGTCGCGAACATGCAAGAACCGCGACCAATTGGCCCTTTAGTCGCGGTTCGTGAAGCGAACCGCGACCAAAGGCCTGAGCCCAGCGCGCTCGGTGGCCAGCTGGTGGACGGGAGGGCCTTTAGTCGCGGTTGGCCTGGCCAACCGCGACTAAATGTCCTCAGGGGCCTTTAGTCGCGGTTTGCCTGGCCAACCGCGACTAAAGCCCCTCCCCTATATATACCGACCAGCCCACAACACTTAGCCATTTGGTGCCACTTCTCTTCACAAACTTCACAAGGGGGGTGTTGGTTTGCTTTTGGCTCCTCTTATGCACACAAGGTGTTTGATGAACTGCCCCAAGAGCATGAAACCAACATGATATGAAGTGTCGGAGCCACACTTGATCGAGCTTCCTCATTTATTTTTTCCTCCTCGATCGCGGTTAGCAACTTGAACCTTTCATATGTGTCATTGATAAAATATGCATGTGTGTAGTTCATTAATTGTTTAATTTCTATTTAGTCGCGAACAAATGCATGATGGTTAATTATATATTTTATATTATAATAATGCAGATGAATCGGCAATGGATGTACGCTAACCGACTCTCCGGCGAATTCACTACGGGTTTGAAAGATTTCCTCGTAGTGGCTAATGCGAACAAGCAGGGGGGTTTTGTTATCTGTCCATGTGTTGGCTGTAAGAATCAGAACGGTTACTCTTCCTCAAGGGAAGTTCACCTGCACCTGATTCGGCATGGTTTCATGCCAAGCTATAATTGTTGGACCAAGCATGGAGAAAGAGGGGTTATAATGGAAGAGGATGAAGAAGGGGATGATTTCATCGATGAAAGCTATCTTGCTCATTTCGGTGATACTTTCATGGAGGATGCTGAAGGTGAAGGGGAAGGTGAAGGGGAAGGTGAAGAAGAGGCACGTGATGAGCCCGTTGATGATCTTGGTCGGACCATTGCTGATGCACGGAGACGCTGCGAAACTGAAAAGGAGAGGGAGAATTTGGATCGCATGTTAGAGGATCACAGAAAGGCGCTGTACCCCGGATGCGATGATGGTCTGAAAAAGCTGGGCTGCACACTGGATTTGCTGAAATGGAAGGCACAGGCAGGTGTAGCTGACTCGGCATTTGAAAACTTGCTGAAAATGTTGAAGAATATGTTTCCAAAGAATAACGAGTTGCCCGCCAAAGATGTACGAAGCAAAGAAGGTTGTCTGCCCTCTAGGTTTAGAGGTTCTGAAGATACATGCATGCATCAACGACTGCATCCTCTACCGCGGTGAATACGAGAATTTGAATGAATGCCCGGTATGCACTGCATTGTGTTATAAGATCAGAGGCGATGACCCTGGTGACGATGTTGAGGGCCAGAAACCCAGGAAGAGGGTTCCCGCCAAGGTGATGTGGTATGCTCCTATAATACCACGGTTGAAACGTCTGTTCAGGAACAAAGAGCATGCCAAGTTGTTGCGATGGCACAAAGAGGACCGTAAGTCGGACGGGGAGTTGAGACACCCCGCAGATGGAACGCAATGGAGAAAGATCGACAGAGAGTTTAAAGATTTTGCAGCTGACGCAAGGAACATAAGATTTGGTCTAAGTACGGATGGCATGAATCCTTTTGGCGAGCAGAGCTCCAGCCATAGCACCTGGCCCGTGACTCTATGCATCTACAACCTTCCTCCTTGGTTGTGCATGAAGCGGAAGTTCATTATGATGCCAGTGCTCATCCAAGGTCCGAAGCAACCCGGCAACGACATCGATGTGTACCTAAGGCCATTAGTTGATGAGCTTTTACAGCTGTGGGGCAGACCTGGTGTCCGTGTGTGGGATGAGCACAAAGAAGAGGAATTTGACCTACGAGCGTTGCTTTTCGTAACCATCAACGATTGGCCTGCTCTTAGTAACCTTTCGGGACTGTCAAATAAGGGATACAATGCATGCACACACTGCTTACATGAGACTGAAAGTGTACATTTGCCAAATTGTAAGAAGAACGTGTACCTTGGGCATCGTCGATTTCTTCCGAAAGGTTATCCAGTAAGAAAGAACGGCAAGCATTACAACGGCAAGGCAGATCACCGGCCGAAGCCTGTGGAACACTGCTTGGTGCTGAGGTATTTGATATGGTCAAGGATTTGAAAGTCATCTTTGGAAAGGGTCCTGGCGGACAATCAGTTCCGAAGGGAGCTGACGGGCACGCAGCCATGTGGAAGAAGAAATCTATATTCTGGGAGCTAGAATATTGGAAAGTCCTAGAAGTCCGCTCTGCAATCGACGTGATGCACGTTACGAAGAATATTTGCGTGAACCTCCTAAGCTTCTTGGGCGTGTATGGGAAGTCAAATGATACGAAGGAAGCACGACAGGACCAGCAAAGTTTGAAAGACCCTGATGACCGGCATCCGGAACGGTTTCAAGGTCGTGCCAGCTACGCTCTGACCAAAGAAGAGAAGGTCATCTTTTTTGAATGCCTGAGCAGTATGAAGGTCCCGTCTGGATTCTCGTCCAATATAAAGGGAATAATAAACATGGCGGAGAAAAAGTTCCAAAACCTGAAGTCTCACGACTGCCACGTGATTATGACGCAATTGCTTCCGATTGCTTTGAGGGGGCTCCTGCCGGAAAATGTTCGAGTAGCCATTGTGAAGCTATGTGCATTCCTCAATGCAATCTCTCAGAAGGTAATCAATCCAGAAGTTCTACCACGGTTACAGAACGATGTGGTCCAATGTCTTGTCAGTTTCGAGTTGGTGTTCCCGCCATCCTTCTTCAATATTATGACGCACCTCCTGGTTCACCTAGTCAAAGAGATTTCCATTCTCGGTCCTGTATTTCTACACAATATGTTCCCCTTCGAGAGGTTCATGGGAGTATTAAAGAAATATGTTCGTAACCGTGCTAGGCCAGAAGGAAGCATCGCCAAGGGCTATGGAAATGAGGAGGTAATTGAGTTTTGTGTTGACTTTGTTCCTGACCTTAAGCCGATTGGTCTTCCTCGATCGCGGCACGAGGGGAGACTAAGTGGAAAAGGCACGATCGGAAGGAAATCAACGATATGTATGGACGGCCATTCTCTCGATCAAGCTCACCACACGCTTCGACCAATTCCAGCTTGGTGGCTCCGTACTTTGAGAAACACAAGAATATTTTACGCTCGGACAACCCGGGGAAGCCTGAATCCTGGATTAGGAAGGCCCACATGGAGACTTTCGGCGGTTGGTTGAGAAAACAGTTAATGAGTGACAATGCTGTTGTAGATCAGCTGTACATGTTGGCCAAGACACCATCTTCGACTATAACGACTTTCCAAGGGTACGAGATAAATGGGAATACATTTTACACGATCGCCCAAGATAAAAAGAGCACCAACCAAAACAGTGGTGTCTGCTTTGATGCAGCAACCGAGAATGGGCAAAAGGTCACATATTATGGTTACATAGAGGAGATATGGGAACTTGACTATGGACCCTCCTTCAAGGTCCCTTTGTTCCGGTGCAAATGGTTCAAGCTAACAGGAGGTGGGGTAAAGGTGGACCAGCAATACGGAATGACAATGGTGGATTTCAACAATCTTGGTTACCTTGACGAACCATTCGTCCTAGCGAAAGATGTCGCTCAGGTTTTCTATGTCAAGGACATGAGTAGCAAACCGAGGAAACGGAAAGATAAGAAAACGATCAGTACATCATGCGATGATCCAAAGCGCCACATTGTTCTTTCAGGGAAAAGAAACATCGTGGGAGTGGAGGACAAGACAGACATGTCAGAAGATTATAATATGTTTGGTGAAATTCCGCCCTTCAAAGTGAACACCGACCCAAGCATTAAGTTAAATGATGAGGATGCTCCATGGATACGGCCCAATCGTAAGCAAGCAGGGACACAAGGGAAGAAATGATGTGTAATAATTTATTGTACCAAACTTTGTTGAATGGATCACGTGAATTATATTATCCGTGATGTGTTTTCGTGTCCATTTTCGAATGATTCGATTGATTCGAGATAGCACTGATGATACATGAAATTTGGAGTGATTTAGTCATACTCCTGCCTAGGTGTATAATATGCATACTCGTAGTCTTCATAGCCGCCGCCGTTGTACTGGTAGTCGTCGCCTTCTAAGTTGCCGTCGTCGTCGTCGCTGCTGTCGTCGCTGTCGTCGGGCGGCGCTCGTGGCTCGAACTGAGGGTAGCGCAGGCGGGGGATATCGCCGGCCGTGATGTAGTCCATGACGCTCTGCAGAGTCCGGCCGTACCACCATAGCCGACGGCCGGCCTCGTGGAAGTTCCCAGGAGGCAGACCGTCCTCCTCATACCTGGCGAGCGCCCTCTCACGCCGATTGATGAAGAAGGCGTCCCAAGTATGCTGGTTATCGGGATGCCAGCGGGGATTCATCCGCTGCTCCGGCGTGAGGTCGAGGTAGTAGTGGTTCGTGATGGCTGCCCGGCGCGCAGTACCCTGAGGGAGGGGAGGGACCGGCACGCCGCCGGCGCTTAGGCTCCAGCCGGCGGGGACGCGGTAGCCCGGTGGGCAAGGGTAGTTCGAGGCGCAAAGCTCCTCCACCTGCTGGTAGGTTAGAGTGGGTGCGGTGGAAGCCATGAGAGAGTTATGAGAGATTGTAGAGATGTGATAATGCTGGCCAAGCCGGGCTACATATATGTAGTGAGAAATGGCGGGAAAAATGGGAGCTGGAAGACAGGAGGCGGGAAGAAAGAGGCGGGAAGAAAGAGGCGGGAAAAAATTGGCGGGAAAAATGGGAGCGGGAAGACAGGAGGCGGGAAGAAAGTGGCGGGAAGAAAGAGGCGGGAAGACAGGAGGCGGGAAGAAAGTGGCGGGAAGAAAGAGGCGGGAAGACAGGAGGCGAGAAGAAAGTGGCGGGAAGAAAGTGGCGGGAAGAGGGGGTGGAAGCGGTGGCTACACGTCGCACGGGAAAAAAATATGTAGTGAGAAATGGCGGGAAGAACTTTAAATGAATTAGTTTTATTTTTATGATTTTTCTGATATATTATTTGTATTTTTAAGATTTTTAATTGAATTAGTTTTATTTTTTGTGAATTTATTGATATATTATTTGTATTTTTAAGATTTTGAATTGAATTAGTTTTATTTTTCTTTATTTTTTGATATATTATTTGTATTTTTAAGATTTTTAATTGAATTAGTTTTATTTTTCTGAATTTTTCGATATATTATTTGTATTTTTCACATTTAGAAATGAATTAGTTTTATTTTTCTGATTTTTCTGATATATTATTTGTATTTTTAAGATTTTCAATTGAATTAGTTTTATTTTTCTGAATTTTTTGATATATTATTTGTATTTTTAAGTTTTTGAATTGATTTAGTTTTATTTTTCTTTATTTTATGATATATTATTTGTATTTTTAAGATTTTGAAATGAATTAGTTTTATTTTTCTGAATTTTTTGATATATTATTTGTATTTTTCACATTTAGAAATGAATTAGTTTTATTTTTCTGAATTTGTTGATATATTATTTTGTATTTATAACATTTACAAATGGAAATAATTTCGAAAAAAGGCCTTTAGTCGCGGTTGGCCTGGCCAACCGCGACTAAAGCTCATTTCCGCGGGAACCGCAAAAACGGGCAAAAATTGGGCTTCGGTCGCGGTTGGTGTGGCCAACCGCGACTAAAGGGCACCCTTTAGTCGCGGTTGGCCACACCAACCGCGACCAAAGCCCCTTGCCTATAAATTCCCTCGCCGCCCCGCGGGCGCATCAGTTCTTCTTCTTCCTCGCGAACGCCGACAGGCTGCCCCTCCTCCGATCGAGCCCGAGCCCTCTGTCGCCATCGCCATGCCGTCGCCGCGCCCTCTGTCGCCATCGCCGCGCCGTCGCCGCCAACCGCCATCGCCGTGCGTCGCCGTGCTTCTCTCGCCTCGCCGCGCCGCGCCGCGCGCCAACCGCCGCGCCTCGTCGTGCCCGCGTGCCGCGCCGCCCCGCGCGCCGCCGCGCGCCAGGCTCGTCCTCACGCCGCGCGCCGCCGCGTCGTCCCGCATGCGCTGCCGCCCGCACGCGCCGCCGCCGCGCACACGCGCGCACGCGCCGCCCGCCGCGCACTTCGCGCGCCGCCCCGGCCACATGCGCACGTTACAGAGAGGGAGAGGAAGAGGATCGAGGGCCGGCGCCGCCGGATTTTTTTTCTTTTTTTATGTATTGTTTGTTATTTTTAATTTTAACTATACTTAACAAAAACTTTGTAATTAACTTCATAAAAACTTAAAACTTAAAACTTAAAACTTAAAACTTTGTAATTAACAAACTAAAAACTTTGTAATTAACTTCAAACTTAAAATTTTAACAAACTTAAAACTTTGTAATTAACTTCACAAATTTTTTAATTAACTTAACAAAAAAATTGAACTTCACAAGAAATAACTTAACAAAATTTGACTTAACCACCGCGCGCGCGTATACGGAGGGGGCCGACAGCGCTCTTCCGCGACGACACCCTCTCCGGCCCACCCCTTCCTCGCCCCTTTCGCCACCGCCGCGCCACCGCCCTCTCTCCTTTTGCCACCGCCCTTTCACCACCGCCGCGCCACCGCCCTCTCTCCTTTTGCCACCGCCCTTTCGCCACCTCCACCGCCCTCCTTCTTCACTTAATTAATTAGTTTTTACTACATGTTTTCAGGACTGACATATGGCGGACGATAGAGCTGACCCGATTCTGGACAACTATGATCTGGACGCTGAAGACCATATGTTCGGCATCATAAACGGCGATATTCCATATGTGCCGACCGAACAAGATGAAGAGGATATTTCTTCTTATCTGAATCTTGACGGTCAAGACGAAGGCCGTCAGCAAGATGATGGGGAAGGAACGTCGATAAACGACGATCTTGAATTGCAAGTAGCAACCAACTCCGGCGCCGAGGTATATATATATACATTTTGCCTCTGGTGATACAAACTTACTGATTTGAATAAATATGTGTGTACTAACACGCGCGACTCTCTTTCTTATTTTAGCCCTCGGCCGGATCGTCGAAAAAATCGAGTACGTCGTCGTCAAAGCGTGGCGCAACCAAGACGCTCAAACAAGGAGAAACATATACCATCGAGGTTGTCGACTGTGCAACCGGCAGGCCGCTGGAGCCCAAGAAGCACGCCACCAAGTTTATCAACCAATGCGGAGCCGTTGTTAGAGACAACGTCTCGATCACCCTCCAGGAGTGGCATGAGCCAAAGAAGGCACGTCTTGGTTTCACTTTTGTCGACAAGAGAACTAAGAAGGATTGCTTTAAAAAGCTTATGGAACATTTCATCCTACCTCCGGAATACCACAAATTCGATGAGGAGGGTAACAAGATTGAGGAAAACAAGAAGAGGAGGAAGCTAATCAAACAGTTCGCTCTTGGTAAGACGGCCGATACATTCAGGAAATTCAAGCAAAATCTAGCCCGTGACTATGTCAACCAGAACAAGACTCCGGATTTCAAAGGACAATATGAGAGACTTCAACATGATTGGCCAGATTTTGTGAAGCAGAAGAAATCGGAGCATTTCATTGAAATATCGAAAAAAATAAGGAAAATGCGGCTAACAAGGAGTACAATCATATTATGGGGCCAGGAGGGTATCGCTTTTGGGAGCCTAAGTGGGAGAAGATGGAGAACGAGCTGAGGATGCGAGGAATCCGTCCAGGTACGGAGGGATGGGACCCAAGGGCCAAAAGCTGGTGGTACGGGCATGGGGGATCGCTGAACCCGGAGACAGGGGAGTGTGTTTATCGGGGAAAAATAATTAAACCCACCGAAAAGCTTATTGAGGCAATGAGGGATGCTCAAGAGGGGAAGATCAAGTTCAACAGAGAGAACGACGAGCTGACAAGAGCCCTCGGGAATCCTGAACACGGAGGACGTGTACGAGGCATGTCCGGGGACATTCCGTGGAAAGTAGGGTTCTCCCAGAACGATGACCCGTACGCTTACAGAAGCCGTAAGAGAAAGATGGATCGGGATGCAGATGTTATGGCGAAGTTGGTATCGGAAGTCGATACGATGAAGAAAACCTTGAATATACTAGTACAAGAAAGATTGGCAGCTGGGGCGAATGAAGATCATCCAGCGGATCTCGGAAGCCAGCCACGGATGAGAAGCAGCGTGGCTTCCACGGAGAACCCGCCGGCTACTGATAATGCAACGGCGGTCGAAATTACTGCACCGGAGCCTCCTCGCTACCCCGTGGACGATGTAAAGGAGATGAAAGAATGTCATCTGCATTGTCCAATGGGGAACATGTCCATGAAGGTAGCCATCGGCAGTGCTTTGCCATGTGAGCCTGGAGCACTCCACCACAACAACCCCATTCCAGATGGCTATGCTCGTGTCACGGTGGAGGAAATAGTCCAAGGGTTTGAGGAACTGGAGATTGACATTGCTACACCCGAAGGGGAGAGAAGACTTGGAGGTGTCAAGCGCCAGTTCATTCTATGGAAAAAGAAGTTTATCAAGTTTCCAGACGAGGCGCCAAGGCAAACAAGTCCACCCCCCTCCGGTGGTGGTGGCGGCGGCGGTGGTGGTGGTGGTGGTTCACCTACACCTCCTTCACGTCAGCCGACGCTGCCCCCCAATTCACCTCCGGCGGGTAAGCAGACGCCGCCCCCCAGTCCTCGTCCGGCGAGTGATCAGATGCCGCCCCCCAATCCACCTCCGGCGAAGAAGCAGAAGCAGTCCTGGGTTATTAACCCGGAGCCTTATGTACCTAGAACCACAAAGATACCAGAGCCATCACTGAAGCCTCTCCCCAGGAGGCCTTGGGAAAGTAGTGCCGAGGAAGTCGAGGCGGGCGCGGCTGCTGATTTAGAGAAATGGAAGGCGAGCTGCAAGAAGAAAATAGAGGGCGAGCCCAAGCCAGTATTTTCTGATGAGCAAAAGAAGTGGGCTAAGTCATTTTTGAACACACCGTCCCAAGCCGCGAAGAATCTGCCTGACGACTATATACGTGAACTTCGTAGGCAAGCACTCGCGTTCAAGAGGAACCAAGAGTTGGCGGAGAAGCAGGAGAAGAAAGCCTTGGAGGAGGCCGAGAAAAATTTAGAAAGGGGGAAAGAAGTTGCCCAGCTCGGGGAACAAAGTAAACAATCGATCGCCCCGCTCATAGTGCAAGCCGCCGGTCCGGATGCCCCCGATATCATAGCAGCTGCGGCAGCACATGGATTGACTGTAACGAGTGCCAGAGAACAAGCGGCCGACTTAGGTATCACTCTTCGTGCACTGTTAGGCCTTGATGAGGCGCCAATGAAGGACGTAGTTTTTACATATGTGAAGAATGGCCCTCTCGTCGAGCCTGCGCAGGAAGAGGATCTACCTCGACAAATGAAAGGTCTGCTAAATTGGTACAAGAGTTACATAAAACTTAAAAACGCCAAAGACTATATTTATGCGGAAGTTAGAGCTGAGCATCACTTCAAACATTACTATATACCAATTCATCGGAGTGAATTGTTCCAGCTGTTCAATCTGCGCGACCTCGACAAATCTATCATCAGTTGCTACGTTCTGTAAGTGATTTATTAATTTCTACCCCATCTCGTTCATTGCCTGCACTATATATTGTCCTAACTATCTTGTTGTGTACGCTATTATGCAGAATGAAGAAGCGGGAAATGCAAATAAGGAACATCCATGATGTTGGGTTCATTGACCCACACATCGTTAATTCATATGTGTTAGAACACCACCCCGCCGACGTGGAGGAAGACCTGTGGCGGTTTCTTAGAAAACAGGAACTCAAAAGTGATATTCTATTTCCTTACCATTTTGGGTGAGTGTTTCTGTCTTGAGCACATTCTCTTTTGTTTACTCCATGCATGGTATGTGGCTAATCGATGAGTTATATATGCATGACTGTGCATGTATCGTGTCCGCAGGTTCCACTGGATTCTGATGGTAATTCAATTTCACACCTCCACAGTTCTCGTCCACGACTCTCTAAATATGGATGCGGCGCTTTGGGCCGACATGAGAAAAATGATGCAAAAGTAATTGTTTTTATTCATTTGCGCTCTATATCGATCGGCCTATTTCGTTCATCATTTCCTAATATCAAGTAACTAATTAATAACTCTCTTGTTCATTTAATTTTCTTTGCCTCGTAGGGTTTGGAGACGGTTCGTAGATGAAAAGGTCGGTGAATTCAAAAAAGAGCTACATTTTAAAAGGGCAGTGCGGACGACTGGGGATATTCAGCCACCGGGGACCAATCTATGTGGATACTATGTTTGTGAGAGGATCCGGAGATACACCAATGAGCGGGACCAGTCGGATGAGCTCAACATCAAGAGGAATAACCTCCGGAAGACGCTTAGTCCAGAAGCTCGCTTCCGACAACTTCAGGAGGAACTAGCTGGATGGTTCGCGAGGGAAGTCATCGATCCTACAGGACAACACTACGTAGAGGACGTAGAACTATACATGCATTAAATTATGTATGGAAACTTGTTCAAACTTGTATATGGTCATCCGATGATATTGAATATATATTGTATATTCCTCTTGAATTCTTTTTGGTTCTAATTTCAAATTTGTTTGAAATTATACATTCATATGCATGCATGTATGTAGTACCGTAGAATATGTGAAACGTACTCCTTCAAAATTATAAATAAAGCACAAAAGAAATAAAACAATACAAATTAAACAGAAAACAGGTTTAGGGGGGGGGGCAGGTTTAGGGGGGGGGCCTAAAACCCTAAACCTGCGGCGGCCTTTAGTCGCGGTCGGCCAGAAGAACCGCGACTAAAGGGCCTCCGCCCCGACGGTCGCCTGGCGCCCACGTGGAGGAGCCTTTAGTCGGGGTTCGTAAGGAACCGCGACTAAAGGGGGGGCCTTTAGTCGCGCTTAATTGGTCGCGGTTGCGCAACCGCGACCAATGGCAGTTGCGCACCGCGACTGATGGCCTTTTTTCTACCAGTGTGCTCTTATTAATGGAGGACAAATTTCCCTAGATAAGTGATGTGGCAGTTCCATCCAGTTTAGCATGTTTGGTCGTGGCCAAGCTACGCAGCAATGGGATCGAGCATTTTCCGCGCAGGCACGTGGGTTTCTCATCTGTACGGAACAACCGCGGAGACTGCGGAGTAGGAAAGAAGGTAGTAGCTAGCGAACCTTTTTTTTTGAGCGGATAAGTATAGCTAGCCAGAAACCCTCCCTCATATGGCTGAGAAACCCTCCCTCCTCTCCGCCCCCCCTCCCGGGCGGCGGCGGAGGATCTCCCCTCTCCTGCGCAGCCGCCCCTTAGGCCGCTGCCGGCCTCGGCGGCGGTGGCGGCGCCCATTTCCGTCGAACGACGAGGGGGAGGAGAGGGTTTTCGTGGCGGCGCTCCATGGGAGGTGATATGGCGCCGGTGAAGGAAGCCGGGCGGCACGGTTGCTTGGTCGGGGCCTGATGCCCTTCGCCGGTAGCCATGGAGGAGAGGGTGGAGCGGTGTCGGCCTCCGCCCCCCGGCGGCGGTTCGGCAGTGGTACGCATGATACGCGCCGCCGTCTTCTTCCCTAGTGATCCGGCAGTAGGGACTAGCGGCATGGGGGCTGCTAGTCTTGCATCGTTTTGGTGGCGGTCCTTCAGTTTGTCTGGATTTGGCTGGAGAGATAAGTTCCGGAAAGCTCCACAGGCGAATGGAATAGTGTATCTTTTGTCTGAAGTTTGCTGGATCGGGTGGTATTCGGTCGCGCACCCATGTTTTTATTCCGACTGTTTGGTTCCGGAGGGAGCGTCGCGAAGCTCTATTCTGTGTTGACATCAGGTGACATTTTGGACCATGGTGAAGTCAGAATAAGGAATATCATGAAGACCTGATTGGTGGACTGGCTAAAGGAGGTTCGAGTCTCCATGATGCTGAGGGACTTGCTTGGCGTTCCGGGCTCCGCAGCAGTGGTATGCAAGTGGGGGGGGGGGGGCAGCACAGGTGAAGTTCAGAGTCTTATCTTTCAGGGTGAAAACCCAAGGTCTGGCCTTCTTGGAGGCATTATTTGAGAGTGGGGACTATCTTCAGGGTGAAAACCTAAGACCTTTGGTCGGGCGATGACAGCGCTGGTGCACCGTTCTCTTCTTGGAGGCGTCGCTTTTGGAAAGTCTGCATTTCAGATGTTGTCACTGTGATGGTTGTATTGCTGTTGCTAGGTCTAGATTGCTATGGCGGGACTTTTATTTTTTTATTTTTATTTTCTCTTTTTTAGCTGTGTGCATCCGCACTGCCACTAAGGTGTTGCGTTCAGGGGCGGAGCTGGAGCAAATTTATCCCTGATGCATCTCAAAGCTTCCGGCCTTTGCTAGCTGGATTTTATGTCTTCCTGATGCACCTTTTCCTTCCTAACCTGATGCACTACTCACATTTAGCCCACAAGTACTAGTAATAAAATTCTTGGATCCTGATACATGTGGATCCTTCCTTTCGGTGACGTATCGACAATCTGGAGGGTCTAATAGCAGAATCTGACGACGGAGAACGCCAAATCGATGTAGGAGGTCGTGTGTGGTCCAGTTTTAGTGTTACTCAATTGTCCGTGTACTACTAACTAGCTCGGGCAGGGCGGCGTCTAAGCTAGGGTAGGAGGAAGTAGGCATGCGATCTCTTCCTCACTCCCCCTCTCTTGTTCCTGACTCACTAGCTAGTTTGCTGGCGATTTTTTTCAAATAATACGATATTTTTACTACTTTTTACAAATATTACACGTTTTGAATTTTTTTTTTCCAAAATTACGACTTCGTCGGCCAAACCGTAGCCGATTAGTTCATCGACAGTTAGAAGAAAAACTAGTCGGCCGTCCCGCCGCCGATCGGTCACCCAGCCACCGACTCATCGGCCAAGGCACGGCTCATCGGTCACGCTGGGCATGCATGGATGTGTATGCTTAGGCCATCTCGAAAGTAGCGACGCAAACCAATGCTACTGTTTGCGTTTGTGCGGACGGAAAATGCGTTAGGAATCAGATCCAGCGGGGCGGTGTATAGTGATTGGGCCATCCGTAGCGATGAAAACGCGACGTATATTTGCGTCTAGGATTCGTCGCGACGGGCGCTGCACGGACGCCCCAAGTGACTGCTCGTTTTTCCACCAGATCCGCGTGACAGCGAGCTAAAGTGATGTATCGAGCGTATCGCTTCCGCATCTGCGATGCAGCCTTCACCATCAATGTCACGTTGCCTCTTCTACATACGCACTGGTGGGAGGTGTTATCACCAGAATTTGACCGGATCAGAGGTGGACCGCGATTAAGATGGGCTTGAAGGATATACCTGGAAGAAATACATGAATCGGCCTTGTATACAAAGTTTGGGCTAGTTTACCCGTGTATCTGTAAATTAGAGGTTTACCCGTGTCGGTTTGATAGAGTTTGGCTCGTGCACGGTTGGGATTATTCCCACGTTAGAAAGTCTACGGACTATAAATATGTATCTAGGGTTTATGAAATAAACAACAATCACGTTCACCACAAACCAATCTAGGCGCATCGCCAACTCCCTTGTTTCGAGGGTTTCTTCCGGGTAAGCATCATGCTGCCTAGATCGCATCTTGCGATCTAGGCAGCGCACGTTTATTCGTTGTTCATGCGTTGCTCGTGCTGAAGCCTTGTTGATGGCGAGCAACGTAGTTATCATCGATGTGTTAGGGTTAGCATTGTTCCGTCGTGTTACATGCTTTCGTCCATGCAACCCTTAGACATCTAGCCGCCCTTACGCCTATCTTAGGTGTAAGGGCGGCACCCCGCTTGATCATTATTTAGTAGATCCGATCCGTTATGATTGCTCCTTGTTCTTCAAGGATTAGTTTAATATCTGCATAGTTAGGCCTTGCAAACGGGTTGAAGGATCCAGTAGCACGTAGGGTGTAGTTTGCTAGCCCTAGATGAGATGTTCCGGGGATCAACTTCATGTTGGTTTTTAGGTCTCATCTAGGGTCGGTTTATTATCACCGTGCGTGGCTGCCAGGCTCAATCACGCGTAGGATGTTCCGATTATGTGGTGAAAACCCTAAATCGTCGTAGGTCGTCTAAAGTTTTATATTGATCAAGCAGGACCACCATGTGATCGTATACCTCATACGGATCATGGGTGGATCGGCTCCTTGAGCCGATTCACAGGACAACCTGAGAGCTGATCGAGGCTCGTATTTAATGTTTACGTGTATGCCATGCAGGAAACTAAGCGAAGCAAATCCATCACCTTCCTGACCAGGTATAGGTCAGGTGGCACGCCCTTGCACCAGCATCGGACGTGCGTGCCGAGTCTTTGTGGGCTGTCGCTCGAGGGACCAGGGCCAGCCGCAGTCCTGGAAGCCTCCCGGCTCTACTGTGTTGCCCGTCGCTGCTCGCCGGTGGGTTTCTGACCGCAACACATTCTGGCACGCCCGGTGGGACAATCTTCGACATCAACTGCATCGCCATCTACATCTGAGATGGCGGAAGGTACTCCGGTCACGTACGAAGATCTGACTGAGGAGCTCAAGAAGAAGTATGACAAGGTCAAAGCTATCCTCGAAGCCGACCTCATCGGCTCTTTCCAGAGAACCCGCTCAGACGGCATCAGGTGGAAGGGGTTCTCGCCTGAAGGCGCGCTCGATGGAGTGGACCTCTCTACCCCTTCAGAAGAACGCACCAGGTCTCTGCGTCAGGAGATTAATTTCATGGTAGCTCATTCGCTGCACCGCCATTCTGAGAGCCTGGTGAACACTTTGGAGCGTGTCGCCCTTCGGGTGATCCAGGAAATCATGAGCCATCAGTATTCTCCGTCAGGACCAGCTCTGGGGACTCACCAAGGAGAGATACCACTCCAGTCCCGACCATCGCTGCCGTTCGTGTTGGCAGCACCAGAGGTGCCGAGTTCACCGGCATACGTCGTCTACAAGACCGGTGGTGACCCTAGTGATTACCAATTCTTGTATGAGGCGCCTAAGGAGATCCCTCACGGATACACGTGCACATACGTGCCAGACTGCAGCAGCTGGGTACTCTCAAACCAGACTGCAACAACAGGGACTTCTAGAACAGCAGGAGGAACTTCTGGAACAGATCTTGAGAAGCAGACGTGGCTAGCTAAGTATGCCGCTCCGACGAACCTCCAGAGCTCAACTCCTACAGTTGGCTCAGAGCTTGAGAAGCAAGCGTGGCTGGCTAAGTATGCCACTCCAGCGAATCTTCAGAATTCGACTCCTGCAGCCATCACCGCGGATCAGATCAGTACAATCTTGAGAGACCAGTTCGGCATGGTGCCGAAAAGGAGGGCAATCGGCTATTCCAAGACGTACCCCAACGAGTACGGTTTGATCCCACTACCACCCAAATATCGGCTCCCCGAATTCTCCAAGTTTAGTGGGTCAGATGGCTCCAGCTCAATCGAGCATGTGAGCCGATATTTGGCGCAGCTGGGCACGATCTCAGCATCAGATGAACTACGTGTGAGGTTCTTCGCACAGTCCCTCACAGGATCGGCTTTCGGGTGGTACACATCGCTACCACCAGACTCAATCCGGACTTGGAAGCAGTTGGAAGAACAGTTCCACCTGCAGTATCACTCAGAAGCTTCCGAGTCTGGCATTGCCGATCTAGCACAAGTGCGACAGAAGCGCGGAGAAACGGTGTCAGAATACATCCAGCGCTTCAGGACTGTTAGGAACCGATGCTATTCGGCTCGTGTGACTGAAAAAGAAGCAGTCGAGTTGGCGGTGGTGGGTCTTGCATCACCGATCAAGGATGTGGCCTCCCAAGCAGAGTACCCTTCACTGGCGCATATGGTGCAGAAGCTGTCATTATATGAACAGCGCCACCCAGAGGTGCACCAGGATAAATTCAAGCGTGCGGTGGTCCTGGTTGAGGCAGATGAAGATGAAGGCTCTGCGGGAGATCAAGAGGTAGCAGTGGCTGAATGGACTCGGGGGGCAAGCCCCGTGTCCTGCAAGTGGGTTAAGCCACAAGGTCCTCCAAGAGGGTTTGAATTCGACGTGACCAAAGCTGAGCAAATTTTCGACCTCTTACTTAAGGAGAAGCAGCTAAAGTTACCCGAAGGCCACAAAATCCCCACGGTGCAGGAGCTGAACGGAAAGCCATACTGTAAGTGGCATAACACGTTCACTCATACCACCAACGACTGCAGGGTGTGGCGTCAGCGGATCCAAATGGCGATAGAACAAGGGCGGCTAATTTTTAGCCAGTACGCCATGAAAGTCGATACGCACCCCTTCCCCGCTGTTAACATGGTGGAGTGCACTTACCCTGGGAGGCGCCAGCCAAGTTCCTCGTTCAACATCAACATGGTAGGACCTGGGCACCACTCTGGTAAGGACAGAGACGAGGGCAGCTGCTCTCGTAGCAAGGACAAAGAGGAAGCCGTTCCACGCGATCGGCTCCGGCACGATGGCAAGCGCTACGTCACAGAGGGAGAAGTGAAGAATGTGCGATATCAGCGACCTCTCTCTGATCACCTCCTCAACAAATACGTGAGTCAATACGACCAACGCCGGCGATATGATGACGATGACGAAAGAGATCGTCTGACTAGCAGAGACGCCAGGAGAGACCGCCGGCATGATCGCGACGAGGAGAGATATGAGCGCCATGCCAAGGAGAAGTCAAGAGAAAAAGACGACCTGGATAGACACTGGGACTGTCCCTTCTTCAGACACTGTTGGGATTCAGGAATGAGCCGATTGCCTACAATCGGCAACTGCCCAGAATGTAGAGAGAAGAAGAAGGGTGCAGGAGACGCGTCAGTATTCAAACGTCTAGGGCCGCTCCCATCTCGGAACAAGTACGCTGAGTCCTCTCGGGTGGAAGATCTCGAGGAGTTAGAAGACGACGATGAAGAAGAAGAAGATAAGTACCACCGGCCAAGGTGGTGCCCTGATGGACTCAGCCGTTCCCAAAAGCGTAGGGTTCAGCGGCTACGTGGTTCGGAGGAAGCTGAAAGGTTATACCTGCATACGTTAAGGAAGGCGCGGCCTGATCTGGCCACGAAAATTCAGCGAACTCTGGACGAAGAAGGTCGACCACAAAAGAAAGAGTGGGGTCCCAAACAAAGGAAAGCCGATGATGAGACATTGGCTGGCACAAACATGGTGTTCATCCTTCCAGCGGAGTTTTGTGCTCTAGGATTGGACGAAGCGCCTGTGGCACAACTTGACTGCGGCCCACGGCCAGTTATCTTTGAGAAGCCACGAGAAAGAAGCTACAGACACTTGAAGGCCCTGTACCTACAAGGTTATATCAATGGGCAGCCTGTCAACAAGATGCTGGTAGACACCGGAGCGGCAGTCAACATTATGCCATACTCCATGCTACGTCGGTTGGGACGTTCTAGCTCGGACCTGATCAAGACCAACGTTACACTGAGCGATTTCAACGGCCAAGCATCTGAAGCGCAAGGTGTTCTGAACGTGGATCTGACCGTAGGAAGAAAAACCATCCCTACGACGTTCTTCATTGTCGACAGCAAGAGCACCTATGCTGTCCTGCTAGGGAGAGATTGGATCCACGCCAACTGTTGCATTCTATCCACGATGCACCAATGTTTAATACAGTGGGATGGAGATGAAGTAGAGGTCGTCCACGCAGATGACTCAGCCGAGATTTCAACGGCTGGCATGAATGTTTGGGAGACGGCAGGCCAAGAGCCACTCTCAGGCATCACTTTGGACGACTGCGAGCGCATCGACGTGACGAGAAACGGGGTGAGGCTGGTCTTATCCACCGGCCTGTCCGTGTAACAAGAGCAAAATATGTGAACGAACATGGCAAGGCCGATCCTTGTGATCGGCCCCAAAAATAAAAGCCCGAATCTCATCTCGAGCATGTCACGTAGTTATACTGAAGCAAGACCAAGATGTAAACCTTCATTGAGCAATTCAATCAACATGGAGGCCGATTCCAGCAATCGGCCAAAATTACCCTCACCATACGTTCTGTCCGTGTTCAACGTCGATATAACGGGCGGCGGAAAGCGGGGATACAGGTTTATGTCGGCTGACGAGCTAGAAGAAGTCAACATTGATCCTGACGGTGCCGATGTTCAAATACAGTGCTTTGGCTAACTACAAAGCCGATATCTGCAGTTACCAAACAGATTCGGCTCGGGGGGCACCTAATCAGATGAACATTGTGCGATACATGTGCAGTGAAATATTGGGGGCCGATAGAAAAATCGGCCAGTAAAAAAAAATGTACATACAAAGCACAGCCGATGTACATCCATCGACTCTAGAATTACAAGCACAAACTGCCACATGCGCAGGCCCTACTGCGATCTCGGCCTTGTCATCATCATCCTTGCCAACTGGCCAGAGCTTCAACTGCAGCGTCACTGGGATGTGAGGCTGGATTTCTTCAAGAGTGTTCTTCACCTCCTTAGGGTTTTCGACTAATATTTCAATGGGTGAAGAAAGCAGAGCTTTGAGGCATTGGAGTTGGTCAGCGATGACGCCGGGGCTCGGTTCATCACGTGCTGTGGAGTGGTCCGGCTCGATAGATTCAGGGTCGAACGACAGCAAGCCTGAGGGATCACAGCCCTGACAAACAACAAAAGCAGCATAAGTCTGCAGATCAGGATAAGGGCAAGCCCAACAAAGGGAGCATACCTCTCCTATGACCATGGGAACAGCCGATGACGAAGCAATCGGCTGTGGCGTCTCTGCCTGTGGTTTGGCCAAGATGGCAACTTGGTCGATGTCACCTGTGGGGGTTGTTACCACCAGAGTTGTGGAGGGCATCAGAACTTCCTCGACATCCCCACTGGAAGTTTCATCAGTCTGCAAAAAAGGATGGTGAGCCGATCTGGGCAGCAAAGCACAAGAACTAAGCTAGGAGGAGTTGGAGAGCTGTTACTTCTTGGTTCGAGGAAGGGGTTCGCTGATCCTTCCGAGCCCTCTTGGTACATTGACTCTTGGTGCGTAAGCTTCCTTGCCCTGTTTTGATGGGAGCTCGAAGGGCAGCAGGTTCAGGGGCTGACCTTTTCTTGGGAGCCGATGGTGGCACATCTGGCTGTTTTTGCGTGGTAGTGTCCTCAGAGGTGCCCGAGCTTGAGCCTCGTCGGCTGGACTCCGTCTCCTCGCTGGTATTGTCTTCAGTAGGGGTCTGCAAGAGCAGGATTAATGGACACTGATATGCTGCAGAAGCCTGGAAGGATGAATGAAATCAGCCAAAGCATGGGCGGAACTTACGTGCAAGCCTTCTTGAGCTGGAGTAAGGTTTTGGCACCTCAAAGTCTTCCTGGCGGCTACTTTCCTCACCGCTGTTCTTGCATTGACTGAGACTCGGGGGGCAGCTGGCCTAGTGGACACTCTGCTTTTTGAAGCCGATTTAGGTGTCATCGGCTGACTCTGCATCACAACCTTTTTCAAAGGTGGTAAGATTTTGCAAAAGAGGACCACCGGAGCTGTTGGGAGGAATCTGAAAGGGGAGCCGTCCTCACCTACAGGGTCTGGACCATCCTGTGGCTGCAAGGAGATGAAGGGACGTCATCGGCAAAACTATCTAACCTGAAGGAGACTGGATTTCCAAAACAGCCGATTGAACAGCCATCGGCTTTAGGGTTGCGACGTATTATGGTCAGATATTAAATTATAGTCTGAGAGTGCTTGGATGACTGTCTAGATTGGTATTTGAATCTGGCTTCATGGGCGTTTGAGGCGAAAAGTCCGATACGTTGCTATCGGTTCTTGGTGCGGCAAATAGAAGACTTGAAATCGGATAAATAGAGAGTCAAATTGGAAGAACAGTTCTTGTTGATTCAAAGGAACGGCTTTACGAGAAAGAGTCGATGACTCTCAAAAGGATCATCCGATGCCTAATGCACTACTACTACTAGCCCTATGCTACTAGTCCTAGTCTAAGGGCCGTTGCTGCCCTCGTCGGTGCTGTCGTGGCTGCCGTCGGTACTGCTGCCGGCGGGCTCCTCGTCACTGCTGCCGTAACCTTCGGCAGGGGCCCCATACTCCTCCTCGTCATCATCATCGTCGTCATCATCATCTGACCCGGCGCGGAAGCGCTTCATCGACGGGTACTCGTCGGAGGAGGTGTCCTCCTCCACTTCTTCATCCTCCTCATCGGAAGAGATGTCTTCGCCCCAGGGAACATCGTCGTCGTCCTCCTCCTCCGAATCCCCATCAATGAGGAGGTGGAGGTTGTCCTCCCCATCGGTCAGGGATTCATCATCCTCTGACCAGACGGAGAAGTCCCAGTTCGCCTCGTCCCATCGCTCCGGGGCGCGTATATCCTCCGGCGTCGACTCACGGGAGGAGGAAGACCGGTAGGAAAGATCGGAGGAGGAAGAGGAGGAGGAGTCCATGGTGGAAGAAGGGTCTTTTCGAGTACTACAGAGGAACATAGGATGAGGAGGGGATGAAGAAGCAAATTACTCGATGCGGTTAAATAAAAGGGGTATAGTGGAGATTTAATGCCACTACAGTTTCCGAGGAAGTGATGTTAAAGCTATCAAATCTTGCAGAGAAGTCGATAAGGCAAGGCATCATGATGAAGGATACTGTGACGGTTCTTCTCTGCCACGACATGACCCGACGAAGGAAAAATAGAGTGATTTTGGAATTGTCATTTCCAAAACCAGGGGGGCATGTGTTATCACCAGAATTTGACCGGATCAGAGGTGGGCCGCGATTAAGATGGGCTTGAACGATATACCTGGAAGAAATACATGTGTTGTGGGTATACTTCATGGGTATATCAACGGCATGGACTAGATCCGGCAAGCCCGGGTGGCCCATAGATGGTGGTGAGGCATGTGGCCCATCGGGCGGCCCAGTTGCTGTAGATCCTGAAGGATGAAGTCCAGCCCAGGAACAGGAAGCCGGATCTCTACCGACCTACGAAGGAGGCCGGATCCGTGACGGCCCATGAAGTATCCGGATCCAGCACGTACTTGGAGGAAGGCGGATCCTTGACGTACACGGCAAGACATTGACCCGTAGTTAGGCAACTTGTATTCCGGCTAGGACTCTCCATGTAAACCCTAGATCCGTGCGCCTTTATAAGCCGGATCCCGGGAGCCCTAGAGGCACAACCACAACTCATTGTAACAACGCGAAAGCGCCCAGATAATTCCAGACAAGCAGCAGTAGGCCCTGTCATAGTGCAGGTGTTCCGAAGCTGGGTAAATCGCGTACCACCGTCCCATGTGCACTCCGCCCTATGGCCCCTACTTCTTCTCCCCCTCGTGAGGATCCCTCCTCCGAGGTACCATCGATTAGGCAACGACAGTTGGCGCCCACCGTGGGGCCTGCGGCGTCTGGAGGCCGGGACCGGGAGGGTTCCGCCATGGGAAGCTACGACGACACCATCGCTGTGGGGCGCGTCCTTTACGCCGGAAATCTGCCGATCGTCCCTCCGGATGAGTGTTGGATTCCGGCTAAAACCGACCCCGTCAAGCTCTCCATCGTCCCAGTTGGCGGCATACACATCTTCATCGGGGAAACCGTCGATTCCAACGGTAACCCACTGGTAAGTAGCGCTGACGCGACCACCGCTGAGCAGGACGCAGTCGCGAAGATCCGATCTGAGACGCAGGAATTTCCTAGCGAAGATTCCGCCTTAGATCTGAAAAAATCAAAACCCACCCAATCCGCCCCTGAGCAGGAAATAACGGTGGAAGACCAATGCAGATCCGCCTGGGTCTCCCAGGTGTTAGAAAAGCAAAGGTGTCACTTTGTACACTTCTTGGCCCATACCGCCGGAACCGCCCCTCATGAAGCCGGAGCTGGTCCCGAGCAGGTCGAGGTCCCGGAAAACAACGCTCCTCCGGATCAGCAAGAGGCTGTCGGAGAAAGCGGAACTCCGGCTGAAGAATCAATTTTTGGAAACCTAAGCCCAATTTCTGGAGACACCCAATCCATGGACACTGAAGAGTTCGATCGCAAGGTGAGGGAATATGGATACGGTGATCAGCCTGAAGTTGATTCCGCCCAGCCAAAGCAGGTGCTAGCAACAGTAGCGGCGCTGGGAGAAAATGGATCAGAAGAGGCAGGCACCCAATCCGACCCCCAGCCATCCCACCACGGATCTCCAATGTCGCGGGAACGGCCCCGTAAGGATTCCTCCTCGGAAAGCCTCCTGTCGCCTGAAGAGATGGTCGCACAAGCAGGCATGGATGCGGTTTGTCGCTCGGATATTCTTAACAAACCCATCACTCCCGAAGACATAGAAGCTTTAGAAGCTAAGAGAGTGGAGCTGCTGGCTACAGCCAAGAAGTTTAAGAACACCGCAGCCGCCATGCTGGAGGAAAGGAAGCACGCCGCAGTTTTTGTGGAAGACTTCATCCAGCGTGAGCAGGAGGTGGACGAAGGATTGGCACAAGTCAAGGAACTCCGAAAGCATTGGGAAGACAAGATCGTTGAAGCTCACCAGGAGGTCGAAAAGGTCCGGCGTGAGATGATAGCTCCTCGCAAGATCACTTTCGCAACTCCAATAGAGCAACAGCCGCTCGCAACCCCAAAGGACAATATGACGAAGGCTGCAGAGATCTTGAAGAAAAACAACGAGGAGATTGACATCGACTACGTTCGCACGCTCGCCGCTTCAGCGGTGAAACAGCAGAGCAAGGCAGACACTTCGCGCAAGTTGGAATCTAACCCGGAGCATTGCGTCTCCACTGCGCAGAAGGACGCCCACGACAATCGCCATCGAGATGACGAATCGCGAACCGGATCCTCGGAATGCAGAAGGAAAGCCAGGGAACACCCAAATCCGATCCCCGTACCATCAAAGACGCCACCGTCAGATCCGAGAAAGGGAAAGGATGCAATGTACTCTGGACGAGACAAGTACCGCAATCCCTCTCCTCCGCCTAATGGTTACCCGCGTCCCCCTCGCCGCCGTAGTCCAGTCGGAAACACCAGGCCTCAGGGGCATGGTGGAATTGTTATCCGCGACAACGTGCTGCCCTCAAGAAACAGGAACAGGGAGCGCACGCCGGAACCTCGCCGGAATCAGAACAACGATCGTGAGCCCGGGCCTAGGAGGAGCCAGAATGAGGAGCGCGACCCGGAACCCCGCCGGAGCCGGAACGACCAAGGCAGCCAGCGTCACGGCGAAGGCAGCCACAGGAGCCGGAGCCAGCACCGGGAGGGCCGGGGAGAATCTGAAGGCGGAAGCAAGAGGTCGGATCGGCCCCCTCGTAGGTCTCCCTCACCACCACCTAGCGGTGGCGGCGGAGGTGGAGGCGGAGGCGGTGGCCGGAGATCTCGCTCTCGCTCACAATCCCCCCGCCACGGCTCGCGCGACGCGCGGGAACGCCTCAACGAATACAGAACCGACTACATCGGACCGAAGTGCTTTGGCAGGATGATTCGAGAGGAACCAAAGCCAAGGAGCTCCCTCAAGTTACCCGGAAACCTGAAGCATTATGATGGCACCGAAAGGCCGGATACCTGGATTGAGGATTACTATAATGCAGTAACCTTTGCCGGAGGAACCCCTAATATCGCCTGCCGCATGCTCCAGTTGTACCATGTAGGTCCAGCCCGGATCTGGCTCAGCGACCTCGAGAAGAACTCTATCTTTTGCTGGTTTGACCTGAAGACCGCTTTCGAGAAACACTTCAGGGGCACCTACAAAAGACCTGCCACGGTAAGCGACCTACAAGCTTGTATCCAGAAGAAGGGAGAATCCTCAAGAAACTTCCTCACACGATGGTTGTCATGCAGGAACGAGTGCGAAAACGTCGACCACACCACTGCCATGTACGCCTTCATCGGTGGACTGCAGAGAGGAGGATTGCTGAGGCATAAGCTCACATGTTTGGCTAACGCCAATAAACTGACTTTGGATGAGATGATCTCCATTGCCAGTGACCACACTGCCGCCGATGACGATGCAGGCGGTGATATCGCAGCTACAGCGATCCCCCTACACCAACAAAAGAAGAACCGTGATAACGGCAACAACAGCGGCCATAAACGCAAAAACCCTGATGACCAGAAGAGTGGCGGATCCGACATGGTCGCCATGGCGTTCCAATGCGGAGGTTCAGGAGGCGGAAGAGGACGCGGCCGTGGAGGCGGAGCCGGCAGGGGTCAGCAGCATGGCACTGAGGTCACGGCTGGCGGATCCCGCGCCCCGCAAACCTACGAAGAGTATAGAGACATGCCCTGCCTGGCCCACTTGGATCCGGCTACAGGGAAGTCCACTCACACCAACCGCAACTGCAAGTGGGTCAACGATCTAAAGAACGACCCGGAAGCAGGATACAAGCGAGCCCGGAAGCACCGCCCTCGCGGCAAAGGAGGCAAGGGCAAGAACAAAGACAAGGAGGAGGACAGTTCCGAGGCGATGGACGAGGATGATAACTCGCCGGATCCGTAGGTAAATCCAACCCCTTCGAGAAAAAGAGTGTGGGGGCTTACCACACCTTCCTCGGAACCCCAACAGTCCGCGCTACAAAGTCAGCTACCCGGATCCTGAACGCCACAGTTCCGGCTGTGCCGCAGTATGTCAGGTGGTCGGAAGTTCCGTGCACATTTGACAGGGAGGATCATCCCGCCATTGTGCCAAAAGAATACTAGGCCTTGGTTGTAAGTCCCCGCATAGACGGGTATGATTTCTCCAAGTGCCTCATGGATGGTGGAGCCAGCTTGAACATCATGTACCTGGAGACTCTGGAGCGGATGAACCTCACCAAGGAACAGCTCAAACACAGTAACACTGAGTTTCACGGCGTGGTTCTGGGTAAGAAGGCGAACTCCCTCGGCAGCATCACACTTCCCGTGGCCTTCGGCGATGTTCACAATTTCCGCGAAGAAAAGATCACGTTTGAAGTTGTGCCCTTCAAGAGCTCCTACCACGTCATCTTCGGCAGGCCCACCTACCACAAGTTCCATGCAAGAGCATGCTATATCTACAAACGAAGCGCAACAGGGGTGTTTCTCAAATGCGTCTCTAATCAAGATGGCATTGAAATCCTCAGAGAGATCCACGCAGGGGATTGCGGGCACCATGCCGCTCCCAGGTCACTCGTTGCAAAAGCTTTTTGGCTAGGCTTTTACTGGCTCACAGCTAAAGAAGATGCTGACAAAATAGTCAAGACCTGCCGAGGTTGTCAGTACTACGCTACTCAACCAAACGCTCCAGCCAAAGAGCTGAAGACCATACCTATCACCTGGCCATTTGCGGTCTGGGGGCTCGATATGGTTGGTAAGTTAAAAAGATCATCTCCTGGTGGTTTTGAATACATATTGGTCGCTGTTGGCAAATTCAGCAAGTGGATCGAGGCAAAGCCAATGAGAAAAGCCGACGGTGCTACGGCACTAAAATTTGTCTGCAGCCTCGTGATGAGATTCGGCATCCCACACAGCATAATCACAGATAATGGCACAAACTTCGCTCAGGGAGAATTGAAGGATTATTGTGAGACAATGGGGATTCGACTGGACCTCGCATCTGTGGCTCACCCACAATCCAATGGTCAAGTTGAAAGGGCTAACGGTCTAATATTATCAGGAATCAAGCCACGCCTCGAGGAACCGCTGCGATGAGCAGCCGGGGCTTGGGCTGACGAGCTGGACGCTGTTTTGTGGA